>NC_084659.1:7027496-7335641 GCF_019802595.1 Syngnathoides biaculeatus | reverse complement strand
TTTCGTGTAAGGAGTGGGAGCCCAACCTGCCGCCGCTGTGCCTGCCCAACCCGGAGTACCTGGCCCCCGAGTACATCTTGTCGGTCAGCTGCGACACGGCCTCGGACATGTACTCGCTGGGCGTGGTGGCGCACGCCATCTTCAATGAGGGCAAGCCCGTTTTCGCCGTCAACAAGCACGACATCTTCAAGAGCTTCAGCCGGCAGCTGGACCAGGTGCCGGCGGAGGGGTGGCGACGCGACCCCGGACGCACGATTGGCTGTCGTGCTGTAACTGAAGTTTGTGTTTTCTTTTTGAAGCTCACCAACATAAGTCCGGCTCTGTTGAACAAACTGCCAGAGGAGGTACGCGACCACGTGAAAATGCTGCTCAGCGTCACACCCAACGTGCGCCCCGACGCCGACCAGATGACCAAGGTTGGGTGTCGACATTTGATATCAGTACGTCATCTGTTTTTGTGTCTGATGGATTTTTTTTTTTTTTTTTTTTTTTCCCCCACACCCCCTTGTGATAATCCAGATTCCGTTTTTCGACGACGTGGGTGCGGTGACGCTGCAGTACTTCGACTCCCTCTTCCAGAGAGACAATCTCCAGAAGTCCCAATTCTACAAGGGCCTCCCCAAAGTTCTGCCCAAACTCCCCAAGGTAAAAACGTGATAACTTTAAAAACAACCACACTACTTCCGCTAGCTTCATCCTAAATTGTTAAAAGTACTAACAAATACACGCATGCTAACAAATAGCATCTACCATAATTTCTCCAAAATAACGCGCAAATTTTTCCAAAAATATTTTAATAAAGTTAGTCGAGCGCATTGTATTTAGGTATGGATGAAAAATAAAAAATACAACCACATTGTATAGTCGTATACAGGTACATAGCATGGTAAAATATATATACATTTAGATATGTTATTCAATGTCTTATGTTACACGTTTATATTTATTACGGTGCGCCCCAACCTGAACGCTACGACGTCCTCGGGGAGCCTGCATTTTACGATCGTTAGCGTAGCTTGTTCGTTGCTACTGCACCAAAAATCAGCAACAACTGCCCGTGAGTTTGCTTGAACTTAAACCAAGACATAAAATGTCGCCTACCACGGCTAGTTGTGCAGCTGCTTTTAAAAGATATGCGTCATCACTCGTGCAGATGATCATGCCGCAAACCCGGAAGTTGCGCCGCAGTCTGAAACAAGGATAGCTCGCATCAATGGCTTTAGGTGGCTATCAAAACAAGGTGAGCTCTAACTACATAATACGAGTGTCATGGGGACATTAAAAAAACAAAAAACGGGAGAGCGCACACAATTGAAATGGTCGCCTTTTTTTTTTTAAATGTCCCCATTACCCTCGTTTCTACGTAGTTTGAGCTCACCTTGTTTCGATAGCCACCAGACGCCATAGGAAAGCGATGGCATCAGGTGGGCAAGAGGCTGCGCCGCGGAACCGTAACTCTTGGGATTCAAAAAATGTTTGGCATGGATGGCACAGAGGGTGACGTGCTGTGGGAGCAAAATAGGATCACTGTCCATGAATTCAGGAGGCACCGGAACTGGACCGAGTCACCAAAGGTAGACTACGATGGGTATTTTTCAGATTGGAGATGAGCCAGATGTTGCTTTTGGAGTCTTGGCCAAGGATGTGTCATGGAGAGGATAAACTGCACTGTGCACAAATATTTAATGCAAAAAATTCCAAAGTCAAACAGTGTTAAAATGTTATCTAAGATTGCAATATGTGTTATAATCTCGGGACAGGCCACAGGACACGCTTGTCCTGGTCCCTGTAATTGTCAGAACAGAATCCCTATTACGGCTACATCAGCATATGCACAACGATTATTATTAATGGTTGTTGTACGGACAGCTTTTTTGAAAAACAATACAAGCAAAATATAAAAACAGATAATTCCCAATATTTTGAGCATATGGTTTGCAGCAAATCGGTGGTGCGCATTGTACATCGGTAGAAGGGTTTTCCTGATTTTTTTTTTTTTTTTGGGTCAACTTTGGGGGTGCGCGTTATACTTCGGGACGCATTATACTCGAGAAATTACGTTACTTGGTGTTGGAATAGTGAAAAAGTGGCATTTGAACGCAAACAATGCATCAACATATGTAGACTAACAGTTTGAGGTGCGAGGTTAGTCATGACACCAATGAAACCTGTCAGTTCAGGCACGGCTGTACACATCCGTCCTTTTTTTGGTTTTCATTTTGAAATCTTTTGAACAAGAAATTTCAATTTGAAATCAGAAGTTAAGGAAGCTGGTGGCAGAATGACCGTGGATGAGGAAAATGAGCAATTTCAATGCCGATATTCAGCCCAAGTGAGAAGAAAAATTGATTTTTTTTTTTTTTAAATGTTCCCGGTCTGAATTAGAGAGTGGTGGTGTACCGCATCCTTCCGTGTCTCACCTCGGAGTTCGTCAACCCGGACATGGTGCCCTTCGTGCTGCCCAACGTGCTGCTCATCGCCGAGGAGTGCACCAAGGACGAGTACGTCCGCCTCATCCTGCCCGACCTCGCGCCCGTCTTCCAACAGCAGGAGCCCATCCAGGTAGGGTCGACGTTCGGCCCCGGGGAAAGCCACAAATGGAACGCTGTCCGTTTCTCAGACGTGTCTTTCTATTCCCTCTCATGCTTCTTAAGGCTAGTAACATGGTAGGTGGTCAGCCAGCGCTTGACCTCCTTGAGCAGAAAATGGTTTTGTAACGCCCGCCTGTGTCCCCCGCGCAGATTCTGCTGATCTTCCTGCAAAAAATGGACCTGCTCTTGACCAAAACGCCAGCAGAGGACATCAGGAACAGCGTTCTGCCCATGGTTTACCGAGCTCTGGAAGCCCCCTCCATCCAGATCCAGGTGGCCACTTTTGAGTATTACATAGTCGTCGTTGCATAATAACGCTGAGGTAGGAAGGCTGGAGACCGTCGGACAAGCGCGATTGTCATATGTATTTATGTAACACAACGTTAGCTTAATAACAGGTGAGGGGGATGCAAATACAAGGTTGAAAAAAAATTATTTATATGCAACATTAACCTTGAATTCACTTTGGAAAAAGACATTTCTGAAATAATACGTATGTTGGTCAGATTTTTACTTGGTGTTGGCAGAAAACCTGCATTATGGGTTGTTTAGAGGGAATAAATACAATTTTATGAGGGGGGGGGGGTTTATTTTCACACAAATAATGTTGACAAAAATTTTAATGTTACAAAAACAATTTAGTTTCCAAGGATAAATTTGGAATATTGCAGGCATTTTACAAGAGTAAAGTTTTAGAATTAAGATGAGGAAAGTCCCAATTGTACAATAATGGAACGTTAATATTATGTGGAAATGATAGGATGAATATTATGAGGGGAAAACTATACAAGAATTCCTGCAAATGTAAATTTATGTAAATACGTACACTTGTAATTTGGTAAAATTTTTAATATGAATGGTATGGGGAAAAAAGGTCCTAATTTTACACAAATTAAAATGTTCATGTTGCTAGGAGAAAATATACATTTTAGTAAAATGAAGTCCGAGTATTACAAAGGTTAATATAATATATTTTTCAAGACTAAAATTAAAATGGTAAAATTACCCTCCACCTTTTCAGAGTAACTGCATCGTTACATTCCCGGGATAATTATTTTGGAAGGGTAAAACATTCTTATTATGAGGGCCAAAATATGAATTTCAAGAGAATAACAGAAAAAAAGGAACAATAAAAAGGCATTTTTCCAAGCTGTTCAGCCCGGATGATTTTGAAGTTCACCACCGACCGTCAAAGATGCTGTCGAACTCCTCTTGTTGCATGTCGTGCGGCGTCTTCCAGGAGCTGTGCCTCAACATCATCCCGACGTTCGCCAACCTGATCGACTACCCGTCCATCAAGAACTCGCTCATCCCTCGCATCAAATCCGCCTGCCTGCAGACGTCCTCGCTCGCCGTGAGTCGACACCCCGCCGCCCCTCTCCAAAGAGACATTGTGACATTTCCCTCCTTGTGGCCATGCTAAGGTGCGTGTGAACTCGCTGGTGTGTCTGGGGAAGATCCTGGAGTACATGGACAAGTGGTTTGTCATCGACGAGATCCTGCCCTTCCTGCAACAGATCCCCTCCAGGGAGCCGGCCGTGCTCATGGGAATCCTGGGTCAGCTCCTACAGTATTTCTCCTGTTCCCGTTTTTTTTTCATTTATTTATCAATTGAATTATTATTTTGAGCGGCGGCACGGTGGCGCAGCTGGTAAAGCCTTGGCCTCACGGTTCGATCCCGTTTTCCTCCGGTTTCCTCTTACATCCCAAAAACATGCAACAATAACTGGACACTCTAAATTGCCCCGAGGTGTGATTGTGAGTGCGGCCGTTTGTCTCGCCCTGCGATTGTCTGGCGACCAGTTCAGGGTGTTACCCCGCCTCCTGCCCGTTGACAGCCGGGATAGGCTCCGGCACTCCCCGCGGCCCTCGTGAGGATAAGCGGCTCAGGAAATGGATGTATTATTTTGAGCGCCGCCTTACCTGTCGCCTCTTTAGGAATCTACAAGTGCACCTTCAGTCACAAGAAGTTGGGCATCCCCAAGGAGAACCTGGCCACAAAGAGCCTGCCGCACTTGGTGTCGCTCAGCATCGACGGCAACCTCAACCTCAATCAGGTATTTTTGGGGGGGGGTTTAATGGAAAATATTCATGAATTTTTTTTTTTTTTTTTTTTTTAGCAGTGGAAATTTGACTTGTAACGGAACGTCGTCCTGTCTTCCAGTTCAACTCGTTCATGGTGGTCATCCGAGAGATGCTGAGCCGCATGGAGGCCGAGCACAAAACCAAGCTGGAGCAGCTGCACATCATGCAGGAGCAGCAGAGGTGACTTCCATATACAGCAAAGCCTCTCGGTCCTCGAACGTCCCCGTTTTGGAACGAGCGAGCTCACGTCTACGCCGCTCTGTGTGGAAGTATTCCTCCGTCTTCCCGATCGACCGATACTGCTATTTCATCATCAGATGAGGATAAATCCGAGAAATCAGCGCTGGGCATAACGGTGTCCCATGTGATAGAGCGTTTGGGACGGCACGTAACACGTCACATACGCCCAAGTAGGTCATGTGACTCGCGAAAATGCCAGCGACCCTGAAAAGTCGTAATTGTCGATTAAAAATCTTCTCAAAACACTATTAAATGAGAGAGGATTTAACATCACATTGTCAAGATTGAGTACATATTACATGACCTATTGGATACATTGTTAATCCAAACACTGGATTCCCCCTTTAAGCAAAGCATGAATATGTTTCTGAAATTATTTTATTGCATAAAGGATTTAAACTATACATGTATTTCTACTATGCAGTTTATGATCAGGAAAAGCTAAAAAAAAATGCTTTTAAAAGCCTAACTTTTTAGGCTTGGAACGCATTATTTCTTTTTCCATTCATTGTAATGGGAAACAGCGATTGGGTTTTCGGACAAATCACTTCTCCAGCCGTGGTCGAGAACCGAGGCATCACTGTACAACTAGCGAGACCCCCCCTTTCATTGATCGTTTCCAATCGTCTCCTAACAGAAGTCTGAACATCCCCGGCACCGCCACGGAGGAGGCCAAAGGCCCGCCGTCTTCGCAACAGGTGAATTTATTCCCACTTAAGATCAAGATATTTTATTGCTCCTGCCGCAGATAACTTTGTTTTCCGTCAAATTTCATTTCAGATCGATGACATCTTCGGCAGCACGGGGGTGAACGGGAAGGAGAACGGATCCTCGGCGGCAGCCCCGCAGCCGAATCGAGTGAGAAGACCACAAGTCCTCGCTTTTGTGAAAGATCTCTTGAAGATCCATCATCTCATTTTTTTTTTTTCCCTCTGCCGTCTTCAGATGTCGTTGACTCTGGAGGAGAAACAGCGACTGGCTAAGGAGCAAGAGCAGGCGGCCAAACTGAGGAGTCAGCAGCCTCTGGCGCCACAGAGCATCAAACCCACCGCCGCCGCCGCCGCCAACTCAAAGGTGCAACTTACTTCCTTGACACCAATGACCGTACGACTTAGCAATTCTGAGAGGGCATTTTTAGGGTCAGAACCAACGCAAAAACTCGTTTCTTTTCGAGCGAGTGGTTTTCGTTTCATATTCGTCAGTGCCTTGAAGAAAAATGTCTGAAGAGTCACTGATGGTGTAGCGGTACACGCGCCTGGCTTTGACGCGGGCGGCGTGGGATCGATTCCCGCTCAGCGACGCCGTGGATATCTGCCACCCCCCGTGACAGACTGGCGACCGGTTCAGGGCGTAGTCCGCCTTTCGCCCGAAGCTGGCTGGGACGGGCTCCAGCTTTCCCGCAACACTCGTGAGGATAAGCGGCTTGGATGGTGACATGACATGAAAACGTCTTTCTTGCAGGCGAAAGATCTGACCAGCAGCCTGCTCACCAACATGGCGTCCCTGAACAGCATGTCCTTGGCCGGGCCCGCCTTCCCGTCCTCCTCGGGGGTGGCGCCGGTGTCCAATGGGTTCTTCCCGGCCATGAGCATGCGGCCGGTCTACAGCGGCATGGCCAACGCCGCGAGCACCCCCAACTTCGGCACCCTGGCGCAGAACCACGGGCAGATGAACATGTCGGCGCTGGACAACCTCTTCACGCCCAACAAGCCCAAAGTCTCCCTCAACCAAATGGCGCCGGGGGCCGGCAGCCCCTGGCTCGGCCAGTTCTCCTCCCCGGTCCAGAACGCCCAGCCCGCTGCTCCGGCGGCGGCTTTTGGCATGCAAGCGAACCCTTTTTTCAGCCCGCAGAACTTCTCCCAAACGGCCGGCGGCGCCAACCAAAGCGCACTGAAGCACAGCACGTCTGCCAACAACGACCTGAAAGACTTGTTCGGCTGAAACGATCCGATGCGAAGCCGGGGGGGAAAAAAAAAAATAGATACATTTTTTTGCCGCGTCTATTTGGATCGTGCTCACCTCATTTGTATTTGAAGGACGACTCGTGTGTTGCTATCTTGTATGCTGTCTTCTACAAAGCTGTGAGGTTTCTTACTCTTTTTCTATTTGATGTTCTTAGGGGTCCACGTGGGAGTAGAGAGTAACTTTATGAATCTGAATTATCTTATTAATGTCAGACTATTTGAGGACTTTTGTGAGGTAGCTGGAGGTGTAGCATGGAGGAAGCGGGCTGGCTCCACGGCAACAATCTCCTCCTCGTTACTGTACCGTAGGGAGCCCGTGCACACATTTGACATTTCCATTATTATTATTATTTTTTTTTCTCCATTTTTCAATGCAGTCTAACTCGCTGGAGCGTCCCTCGTAGCGACATGCTAATGCCGGCAAGGCGCAAAGTAGGCTCTTGTGCCTTACACGGTTCAACTTCTCTTCTTTTATTTGCCTCTCTTTTTTTCTTTGAAATTGACCAATGAACGTTGAGCTCGTTTGGTTCTTTTTGAATATTTCCCGTTTTCCCACATGCAGTGTAGCATTCCGATGTTAAATTTTAAATAATAGAAGTCTAACTGGATCTGTTTTTTTTAATTGAAAGCCACAGAGGGCCTCTTGCAGTTTTACTTGAGAGTTTGAAAGGCCTTAGGTGATGAAACTTGTGCAATAGTGACGATTCTTTCTGATGGTAGAAACTGCACCGACCTCCCAGGGTCCGCACAGCTCATTACTCAGATTTTAAAATTAAAAAAAAAAAAATCAATTAAAAGTGCACAGTTGTCATTTTGCTTTTTCTCGCCGCAGGCTGCTTGCCGAAAGCCTGCGGTCGTTCTCATTGTACAAGATCTTCTATACACTACTGGTGACATTTGTGTTTTTTTTTTTTTTGTGTGTGTGATCAAATCATGATGATTTGAAGGATGTTGAGTGAAAATATGTACATATAAAGGAAATTATACAATCGTGAACGGGCGTCGTGTTTTTGTGGCTAAACTGCAGTTTTAAATGTACAAATCACGAAAATGACAAGTCCAAAAGCTTCACCGGTTTTACACACAAAAGCGGACCAATCGGTTATAAATTGCGTATGATTACGTACATGAAATGTCGAATAAAGTGTAATGAAGACGAGAATTGTTGTTTGTTTCCTTAGTGAAGTCACATCCGTAAACAAAGACCTCCCACAAGAAGCCAAGGGGAACGTACCAATTCCCTAGGGGTGGCATCGTAGTCACTGTCACGCTTTTGTTCTACATCCGATCAAAATGTACACAGAATCCATGATAATCATCTCATTATTTCATGGTATTTATATATATATATATATATATATTTTTTTACATATTGTGTAACGCCCTACTATCTGGCCTTGTTTTTGTTCCCGTGCGCGAAAACCACCCCCCCGCGTGTCACAAATGGTGCCGCCCGTTCGTTCCCCCATCTCCTCGGATGTATCGAAGGACCTTTAAACCGTCCCAAGATTGCAACGCGATAAACCAGCAAACTTCTTTTAACAAAACAACTATTTTCCGACCAGTCTCCAGTCCGGGCGACTTAAAATACCGTAAGGACACGTTTCCGATGTACTTTTTGATCTCTTTAAACTATCGCGAAGCCCTCGTTTGTCGCCGAGCTCGAATGCGACTTTTGCTCCACCAATGAAAACTCGTGTGAGAAATCGTCGTGTTTACAGCTGCTTCTGCTTCTTTTCCACAAAATAATAAGTCGGTTGTGTTTTTTTACGCACTAAAATGATGCCTTAAAGCGTCCGTAAATGTTTTAAAGGTGCAAAAGAAACAGCTACGGGTGAACAAGCAGCAGTGTGCTAATCTCGGCTTTACAAATTTTGATTATTATTTTAAAAATACTTTATCGGGTATTGTTATTGTTTGATTCTGGAGTACAGATCACGTGTACAAGGTTCTCACGCGTGTGTGCATTTCTATTTTTTTCTATTTTTTTTTTGTGTCCATGTGCTCCGCTCTGAACCAAAGATTTTCCATGTTGCGATGATAGACGTGTGGAACCAGCCAATGGGGCTGCGATTGTGTCCTTTAAGCCCCGCCTCTTTTGTACCCCGTTTTGTTTACGTTGTGCTGCAGCAATCTGGACCTCTTTTGTCCCGACACTTCGTCACCCGCAATCATAACATTGATGCACAATTGAATCGACCACTGATCCATCCTATATTTTCCACACTTTTATTCACGGTCCTTGCTCGTAAATCCATTTGTTTTTGTATTATTGCATCATTTTTATGACTGAATTCCCCTGCCAGACTGCAAGAAAACTGTGATTATATTTTTTAAAAAGGGATTTGAATCTAATCTATTATGGCAAATGTCGCCGTTTTGTCACTTGTGAAGGAAGCGCAGATGCCACAAATAATCCCCCGTCCGGAATCTTGTCTGGATAATCCGTGGAAATTGGCCTGCTGTTTATTTATTTATTTTTTTTAATAATGTGGCCTAGCTATCTGCTCGTGCGGATGATGTCATGAACTCCGCTGCAGGGACTCACTCACATAACACCCCCCCCCTTCCCCCCTTACTTTACAAGTGCTATCTTTAAACCAAAGTGGGAGTGGGCTTTCATTTTTAGCTCCAGATAGCAGGACGGACGCTCGGTGGGGCCTAATTTCAAGAATGTTGTTCTACAGTCAAAAATAAAACGCGAAAGGCATTACAACTTCATTAAAGAGCACGTTTTTCAAGCTTCGGATAATCATAATAATCCAAGCGGCCTATTGTGGTTGCTGTGATGTCATCATCTTTTCCGCTTGCTACCCCTGGGCGACTCGTTTTGTGACACTTTCACAATAAAACAAGTCAAATGTAAGCGGATCCCGGAATCGAACAGGCCTCTTGTTTGGCCACGTTGCCACGGAGACACTCGATCTGACCGAGGCGTCGTCACCGTTGAGCACAAGACGCTGTTAAAAGTGCGAACGGCGGCGTTGTTGCCCAATTGTCGGTCTATTGCATCATTTAGCAACCGTTTCCGTGGCGACTGGCCTCGAAGAAATTCGCGGTCACCGCGCAAAAGACACAAACGCGCGTTCGGTTTTCAAAATGACAATTTCGAGCCCGGTCGGGATTTATAATCGAGCCCTCCGGTCACCGCCGCAGCGCAACGATGCCTCTGAACAACGAGCGTCCGCCCTCCACCTCGAGCGGCGACGAGCAAGGCAGCGACGGCGAGTCGCCGCCGCCGCCGGGGCGCTGCGACAGCGCCGCGTCGGCCAGCGACACGGACTGCTCGCGCGAGAGTTTCACCAGCGAGGGCTCCAGCAAGCACTGCACGCCGTCCTGTGAGTGCCTCCATTAAAAAAAAAAAAAAAAAGTCATTTTTTGATGACATGACCAAAATGATTAATTATCAAATGACATTGCATACAATATGTCTTGCCTCCCCGCCAGCGAGCCCTCCCAATACGCTGAGCCTGGACGAGGTGATGGGCTCCGCCAGGGACCTCTCCAACCTCAGCTTGTTCCACGAGATCGTCGTCAACCGCGACTTCCACCTGGAGCCGCGCACCCTCCCCGAGGACGGGTAATACGCACGCTTACGAAGCCGTCGTCGTTTATTGAACCAAACCGCCGCCGTTGACGCCTCGCGCAAATATTCGCACCGCGGCGAGGAACGAAGCCCGGGGGCCGCTGCGGGCAAAGTCGTATAAACAAAGTTGTATAAACGGAGTCGGGAAAACGACTGCGGGAAGAAATGTGAGGCCCGTTTCACTTATTTCGTACAAACGATGCGTCGTTGTTCGTCCGCAGATGCCGCGGACGTGTAGCGACATGTCGAACAACGTGGAGCAAATTCCGCTGAATGGTAGAAGCGACACTAAACCTGTGTATCCACCTTTCCATTCATACGACGGAATAATGGCTTTGTGTCAAATCAACACGCCCAGATTTTACTTTGCCTCAGTGACACAAGATGATCGTTCTTTCCGTAAATATACTTTTATTTTTTCTGCAGCTTGCCAGGAGATTTTTTTTCGCGTCAATTCGGAGCATTGCTCAAATAAGTTTGGGAAACATTAAAGATGAAGGGTTGAGTTCACGGGCGGCGCGGTGGGTCAGCTGGTAAAGCGTTGGCCTCACAGTTCTGAGGTCCCGGGTTCGATCCCGGCCCCGCCTGTATGGAGTTTGCACGTTCTCCCCGCGCCTGCGTGGCTTTTCTCCGGGTGGGCACTCTGGTTTCCTCCCACATCTAAAAAAAAAAAGCAACATTAATTGGACACTCTAAATTCCCCCATCGGTGTGATACTGAATGTGGTTGTTTGTCTCCATGGCGACCAGTTCAGGGTGTGACCACGGCTCCTGCCCGTCGGCAGCCGGGACGGGCTCCAGCGCTCCTGGAACCCTTGTGAGGATGAGCGGCTAAGAAAACGAATGGATGGATGGATTCAGTTCATGTCCGCACTAGCGCAGGTGTTATAAAAATGGGACTTGCATTTTTGGGCTTTTTATTCATATTCCGTTCTATTAAAAAGTTTGGAGTCACCCAAATAATTTTAATTGATTTTTTTTTTTTTTTCCTCCCCCATGTTGTATATACAACATTCAAATGTTTGGTCTCACTTATAAATATGATTTATTGATAAAAAAAGAGCGAGAGAGTCACGGCTTTCATCACGTTTTATTTCCAATCCATCCATTTTATTTGCCACTTATCCTCACGAGGGTTGCGGGGAGCGCTGGAGCCTATCCCAGGTGTCGACGCGCAGGATGTGGGGTGCACCCCGAACTAGTCGCCACCCGATCGCAGGGCACATCGAGACAAACAGACGCACTCACAATCACAGCTTGGGGCAATTTAGAGTGTTGCATTTTTTGGGGATGTGGGAGGAAACCGGAGTACCCGGAGAAAAGCCACGCAGGCACGGGGAGAACATCCAAACTCCACACAGGTGGGGCCGGGATTGAACCCGGGTCCTCGGAACTGTGAGGCCAACGTTTTACCAGCTACTCCACCATGGCACCCTTTGTTTCCAATCTTTTCTCAATTATTATTATTTTTTTTTAAATTGAGTTTTTTTCCAACGTGCATGTCAAATGTTTTAAGTGGCGATTATTAACATTTGGCGTTTGCAGTCTGTGGAAGATGGTCCGCGACAACGTCCACAAGGCGTTCTGGGACATCGTGGAGTCGGAGCTGAACGACGACCCGCCCGAGTACCGGCAAGCCATCAAGCTGCTGGAGGAAATCCGAGAGGTAGAAAGTCGCAAGCGACCGGGTCGCTCAATCGAACGCTGACGTGCGGCGTTTACCCCCCCCCCCCCCCCCCACCCCACCCCACCCCGGGCGGGATAGATTTTGCTGTCCTTCCTCAACCCGGGCTCCAACCGCATGCGGACGCAGATCCTGGAGGCGCTGGACACGGACCTGATCCGACAGCAGGCGGAAAACGACGCCGTGGACATCGCGGGTCTCGCCTCGTACGTCATCGGCGTCATGGGAAAGTTGTGCGCTCCCGTCCGCGACCGCGAGATCGAGAAACTGAAGGAGAGCTCGGGCGACATCGTGACACTCTTCAGGTAAACGCAGCCCGTGTGGTTGAAGGCGGGGTCACTGCCGCTAAGGAGGGATTCAATCAAGGCTGAGGGTCTGAGCGCCTCGCCCGCCAGGGAGATCTTCCGCGTCCTGGACCTGATGAAGGCCGACGTGGTGAACCTGACCATCGACAACCTGCGGCCAGTCATGCAGAAGCAGAGCGTCGAGTACGAGAGGGCCAAGTTCCAGAGCATCCTGGACAAGACGCCCGGTGAGCGGCGCCCGGGCCCCACCTTGACGGGGGTGAAGGCGATCCGCCGTTGACGTCTTTCTGTCGGGGTGTCTCCCGTCAGGTGCTTTGAAGCACACCGCCGCTTGGATCAAAATGACTTTTGAGGAGCTTCTGTCCACCATGCCGAGCAATCAGGGGAAAGGGCAGCCGTGTCTACCCGGACCCTTCCAGATCCTTAATGTGGCCTTCCTACACATCCTCATGTGGGACTACACCAAGCGACCGCTCCCTGAGGTGAGTGGACTTACTTTATAAATTGTTCTGTAAATGTCCTCAAAGCCCAAGTGCCATCCCTATAAACATAAACGGTCGCCATATTGGCTGCATCTTCTGTCCGCGATGTCACCCCGGACATTCGCCAATGAAAACACGCTGTGGCCCCGACTATGGGACACGCCCCTTCTGACACGGAAGCTCTTTCCGAAGAAGATAACATCTCACAATCGAGTGAAGCGACCGGGGCAATATTAGCCTATTGTTTTGAGCCATATTTAGATGATATGCGGATCACTTCTAACTAAAAACAGACTCCCGGACAGTATGCATTAGCCAGCCCGGCGGCTCATCCACCCACCTACTATGGGACACGGAATCTTTTTTCAAAGAAGAGAATGTCTCACAATTGAGTGAAGTGACCGGGGCAACATTACCCTATCGTTTCGAGCCATATTTAGATGATATGCGGATCACCGCCAAACCACCTGCGGCCAAGCCCAATCCACCTCCGCGCAGTGGAGATGAGCCACCCCTCTGACTTACATACATGGATCTTTTGTTACGTTCTGAGAGGTTTACGTCGCCCCCTCCCCTCCCCCCACAACTATTATTTTTTTTTGTAGCTCCATACGCACCTACCCGTCATTTGGAACCCACCAAGCTGTCGTCCTTTGCACTTCCTGCTTCTTCTCGAAAACAAATCCCCCGAGAGGATTTTCACGGCGGGAGTGACAAAAAGCCACACACGTCAAAATCACGCAAAAAATCACGCATTTCATGACAGTGGCCCTTTAAATGAGCTGAACCGCGGAAATTTGGGGACTGTGTAAAATACTTGCGCAGCTGTCCAGTTTGGTGTCATTATTTCTAAGTGAGAGAAACAACGAAAGTGGCGGACTTCTAAAACGTCTGTGCCGGATAACGCGCAAACGCTCTTTCCGTGTGGCGCCTTTAGACGTGGATGACGGACGAGGGCCGCCTACGGGAGGTGCAGGCCCAGCTGAGGCGGTGGCAGGCGGTCGATGAGGTTCTGCTCATCGTTTACAGCACGGTCGGGGGGCCCGTCCAGGGCGTGGCGGCCCTGTCCGAGCGCCTCAAGAGGATGACCGCCGTGCTGCTCGACAATATGCACAACCCGTGAGTACACGCGCATGCTACACTCACACACACGAATGTATTGTTGCCGGTTCTGGTTCTGACTGTTTGATCTTATTTTGTGTATTTTCAGGAGTTTTAGCCTGCAGGAGGCGTTGGTGGGCGTCGGCGCTCAGGTCTGCAGCGAGCTGAGCAAGTCCCTGGCGGAGAGGGGCTACCCCGCGCTGAGCCCGGCGCTGCAGGCCACCCTGACGGGCCAGATCCGCAGCATCGCCCACAAAGACAACCCCATCCGCACTCTCGTCGGTACGTTCCGGACGCTTCCGGGCGCGTGTCGCCGTGTCTTCACGTCCCTTGTTTGTGTTCATCCGCAGAGGACCGCGTGCAGCACTACTTCACGGCGCTCATCTGCGATCCCAAACCTCAAGCCAGGCTGGAGCAAACGCCCGCCGGCCTCGCCGCCGTCGGGCCGGAGCTGGCCTCGCTGGCCGCCAAGTTCCTGTCCCTGGTCAACTACAACAAGGCCGTGTATGGACCTTTCTACGCCGACATCATCAGGAAACTGATGTTCAGCAGCGGCCCGCCCCCGCCGTCGCCGTCGCCGTCGCCGCCTTCCCCTCCTCAGGACTGCGTCACCCCCCAATAAACTGGACACGTCCATTTTGTTTCTCCTAGGAATCGAGCTCACTTTACTTGCAGCAAAGTTTTTAATACGCAACGCTTTTTCCCAACCTTTATCTTGCAAAACAAAACGGCGCACAAAACCCCAAAAAACACTGAAGTCACGAAGATGGGCCTGTTTAGCTTTAAGCCGTTATTCTGCTTATGAATTTCCCGTTTAGCGGGAGCGCGTTTCATTTTTCCGCCTGCCTGCACATCGGATGAAAGTGGTTGGCAATCACTGGTTTTAATTTATACTTTTTAGCATCCTATATTTATGAGTCATATATTTAGAAAAGTATCGACACAGGTATCTATAACACATTATGGCTGTTTTAAAGTTGTATTATATTTCATATTACAAAGGTCTTGGCTTCTTAAAGGAGCTATTGAAAAAAAATGGATTTTTCTTGTATGTTGTATACGCGAGAACATTTTTTGCGGTCGTCGTCTTTGCTTGTTTAACTTGGGGACGATTTTCCAGACGTTTGTGCTGTACGTCACTTTGTGTGACGCGTGATGTTTGTTACACGGCTCGGTACTGTAGTCTGTTACCGTATTCCTGCATTGGCTTGATAGAACCAGCGTGGATGCACAAAAAAAAAAAAAAAAGGTCAAAGGTGCTGAGCTCCAGAGCGATTCTGCGTCCAACGTGGATCCAAAGATGTGCAGAACAGAAAAGCAATTATTTACCTGAACTGAAGTTTCTATTCAAAATGTTTCCTTCTGTATGACAATTAATATAATAAAAATTTTTAAATCATGCAGCATTGTTGCAGGTGTTTGCATATTTTCGAATAATGCGTTTTGATGTTTTTGCAGTCGTTCGTTAAAAAAATCTATAGACAGGGGAATTTATATTGCATAATCACGACAAATGTTTGAGATAAACAAATGACCTCATACCTGTCTCAATTGGTACGTTTGCTTGTCGTCCGTAATTACAAGAAATGCTACATACATTTTTAAACAAACATTTTCTGTGGAAGACAAATATATAGATTTTGCGCTTTCGTTGATTTCCGCTGTTCATAATTGAAAAAAAAATTCATGCGATGTGGCTTTTAACTGATTTTTTTTTTCAAGAGTTCTCTATTTTTCCAACAAACGAGAATTCCGTAAAGGCATCACCAGTTTTGCCCGGTTACCAACAAGAAGCGCGGACGACTTTACGTGTCACGTGTTTAACGCTGTCATACTATTGGTCGCCTTCTTCCGGTGTGGCTCTCACTGTCAACAAGGAAGCCGACTCCTAAAGAATCGGCCGTGAGGCTTCTAAAAACAAGTTATTTACTCACTTCTGACTTGATATCGTGACTTTAAATTAAGGACATACTCAATTTGTCAAATATCCTCCCCGGCGGAGAAAATAAGACATTCGTAAGTGCACTTCCGCTATCACTTTCTTTGTTTCTCAGCACAGGTGGTGGGTGCGAACTTGTCTTGACATGTCAGAAGAGTGTCGCGAACGTTCTAATTTGTAAAATAAACCATGAGAATATACTTTTTTTTTTTTTTAAATGAGGAATTCCAATTCAATTTTGTATTTGCTGGAAACGTCATTTGGAAATTGTTTGGAAGCATTAGCGCTAGTTTTGTTTTTGATACTCTGGGCATTTTGTCATTCATTGTGATACTGTTTGGAGACAAATCTCTCCACAATTGTGTTGAGATTTGGATGATTTCACTTATTCTGGACATGTCAAAGTTTATTAATTATCTTTCCATCCATTATCTGAGGGGGTTATAGAGTTGCGGGAGTTACTTGAGCCTATCCCAGCTATCTTCGGGCAGGAGACTGGGTACATTAATACAATTTAATGCAACAAATGTTGAATGAATTTATGTAAGTAAACGTAGGTCACGGCTTCTGATGGCGTTTTATCTTTGCCACGGATATAAATATGTAAAAAAAAAAAAAAAAAAAAAAAAGAGTGTCTCCATTGCAGTATCTCCCGTTGGATCGTCACGTCGCTGCATGTCCGGCGATGGTGTTGGACGAAGGCGCGCGGAGCTGCCTGCTCCGCTTCCGCCGCAACCTGGAGCAGGACGTCAAGGCCGCCTACCTGATGGATCACATGATCAGCGACGGCGTGCTCAGCAGCGAGGAGGAGGAGAGGATCAGCAGCCGGGTCGGCGGAACTCAAAAATCCGTTTTGACCCAAGTGAAGTACGCGCTGATCTTGTGTCTTTGTGCAGCCTAGCAGGCAAGAGCAGGCGGCGGCGCTGCTGGAAGCGCTGCTCCGGAAGGACAACGATGCTTTCATTTCCTTCTACAATGCTCTGGTCAAGGAGGCGTACGGCGACTTGGCCAGTTTGCTTCAGGGCGGCCTTCCTGGTGCATCATCAAAGAGTTCTGACGGTGAGGATCAGGGTTGCAAAGCTCCAGAAACTTTCAAAGTCGGAATCTCGGGATCACGGCATCACGGTTCCTGCCCCCTTTTTGACCGCTTGCTTCCTTTTCCATCAAGTCCAAATAGTTCTTAGCGAAGGCGGCGTCCCTCAGAGGCCCGTGGTTTTCGTCAGCCGGCCCGAGCCGGTCAACCGCATCCGGGAGAAGCTCTACCGTCTCCAGAAGGAATCGGGGTGGGTCACGGTATTCGGCATGGCCGGCTCGGGGAAATCCGTCCTGGCCGCGGAAGCTGTCCGGGACCGAGGACTCATTGAAGGTGATGGATCTCCGAACTCAATTTGTTTCTACGCTCCAATCGGATCTGCACACTTTCTTTCCCGTCTTTTTTTTTTTTTTTACACCACAGAGTGCTTCCCAGGAGGCGTCCACTGGCTGTCCGTCGGCCAGCTGGAGAAAGCCGACCTGCTGGTGAAGATCCAAGCGCTGTGCTTCCGTTTGGAGCAGAATCTGGACTCCCAGGCCCTCCAGCGGCCTCCCACCTCCCTGGACGAGGCCAAGGAACGTCTGCGCTTCCTCGTGTTGCGCAGATATCCCAGGTCCAATATTTGCCGAATATGATCAGATTTGATCACGGTTCTTCTCGGGAGTTAAACTTTACCCGTCGGTCTGCAGATCTCTGCTGATCCTTGACGACATCTGGGACAGCACGGTACTAAAATCATTTGATATCCACTGTCGCGTACTCCTGACCACCAGGAATAGAAGCCTCACCGACTCAGTGAGCGGTAAGCGAGTCACTCGATTCCCAACCGCCGTGCTCCAAGTTCCGGATGAAAACCAAACCCTTCAACTCTTTGTTCAGGTGCCAAGTACGAAGTCGGGGTCGAGAGCGGTCTGGACGACCACAAAGCACTGGAGATCCTTGCGCTGTACACGAGAAAAACTCCCGAAGGTCTGCCTGAGGAAGGTCGGAGTATTGTGAGGGAATGTAAAGGTGCGCTGCGATCCCAATATATATATAAAAACATAGCAATCTTTTCTTTTCTCATAATTAATCAGGTTTTGTCTGCTCCAGGCTCCCCCTTGGTGGTCTCGCTGATCGGCGCGCTGCTCAAAGACAAGCCCGACCGCTGGGGCTACTACCTGCGTCAGCTGCAGCAGAAGCAGTTCAAGCGGATCCGCCGGTCGTCGTCGTACGACTACGACGCGCTGGACCAGGCCATGGCGGCCAGTATCGAGGTGCTGCCCGACGAGCACCGCGAGCTGTACCGGGACCTCGCCGTGCTCGAGCGGGACGTCAAAATCCCCGCCAAGGTGAATCGGATTCTTTCAAATGTTCTTTACATACATAAAACCGTCCCCAAGTTTGGGCGTCACCCACACAATTTCGGCGTGTACGTACACTGCAAAAATGAGGCTTAATAAGGATAAAGGGTAAACGTTGCTAATAAACGTAGCTAGATTTAAAAAAAAAAAAAAAATACTGTGACTATTCTTTGTTTAGTACTGTAATTTCCGGCCTACAAGCCGTGACTTTTTTCACACGCTTTCAACCCTGCGGTTTATGCAGTGATGCGGCGCTGGCGTTAGTGCCACACTACCATTAAATCCTTTCAACACTTTCTGTGTACCGTGGCTTGTAATTAGGTGCGCTAACGCTAGCGCCGCACTACTGTTAAATTCTTGAAACACTTTCTGTTCACCGTGGCTTATAACCAGGTGCACTAACGCTGGCGCCGCGCTAACACGACCCCCGTGCTAACGCTAGCACCTCGCTAGTGTAAAACTCTTTCTGTGTATCGAGGCTTATAACCAGGTGCGCTCTGTGGGCAGGGTTTACGGTACTGAGTCAACTGTCCTCATTTTAAAAAATATATATATTTCTAGCTCTAGCACTCATTTTTGTCGCGGGCCACATTATAGTTACAATTGTGAAACCATGAAAATCTTTCACCCCATCATATTAACACGTGAAATTTATGAGCTGGTTTTGGAGGTTTATGTGTTTTTAAAGTATTGCTGATGCTTGGGTACGCAACAATGCTTGCAATATCTCAGCATTATCATTTATGACACGACAAATTGATATTTTGGTACAGATTTGAACAAAAATCATGGGAGTTGATCCTCATAATTTGCCTTTGCAGGCCACATAAAATCGTGCAGCGGGCTGGATCTGGCCCCTGGGCCTTGAGTTTGACACCTGTGCTCGAGCACATTAAAAATGTGACAATTTCTGGTTCATTTATTATTATCATTTGGGGGGGGGGTGTTATTATCTGAAAAAATAACTCGCAGGCCTGTTTATGTGCCGAATGAGACTTTGACGGTTCTTCAGGTGCTGTCCATCCTGTGGGATCTCGAGCCCGAGGAGGTGGAGGACATCCTGGAGGAGTTTGTCAACAAGTCTTTGCTGTTTATGGAGAGTCACAAGAGGCCGCTGCTCTACTACCTCCACGACCTCCAGCTGGACTTCTTGGTGGAGCAGAACCGCGCCCAGCTCGAGGTCCGTAATGGCGGCAGCTCGCAAAGCGAAGTTGCTTTTTGACTGACGCGTGGGTGTTTTTGTCACAGAACCTTCACACCAAGGTGGTGCGTCAGTACCAGCAACACTACAGCGAAGCTCCGCCCACGTCCGGCGACGGCGAGTGCCTCTACTGGATCCGGTTCTTGACCTACCACATGGCCAAAGCCAACCTATCCCAGGTAGTGCACAAACAGTCAGGGAGTGGAGTCCATTTTCCTGACGGCGCTGTCGTCTCCCCAGGAGCTCTCCTGCCTCATGTTCTCTCTGGACTGGGTCGCCCACAAGGCCCGGATACTGGGTCCCGCTCATCTGCTCAACGACTTTGTGGAATACGGACCCATTCTGGACAAAAAGGTAAGTGAAGTCCAGAATGTAGCGTGCCGGATTTTTTTTTTTTTTTTTTCGGAGTCTGAGGAGTTTCGGTCCTTGCAGAACAGCGGCGTGCGCAGTGACTTCCAGGAGTTTTTGTCCCTCAACGGCCACCAGCTGGAGCAGCGGCCCTTCCCCGACGTGGTCCAGCTGGCTCTGTCGCAGCCTCAGGCCTCGGAAGTCTACAGACAGGCCCTGCAGCAGGCGCAAGAACGGGCCAGTCGTGGGAAACTCTACTTTGATTGGCTGTGAGCGAGCGGCAAGGCCTCTTTGAATTTTTTGGGGGGGATGGATTTATTCATTCATTAATTTTTGTCTCCATCTCCAGAAACAAGAGCAGCGTGGAGAGCCTGTCCCGGCTGGTGATCCACCCCCACCAGGGCTCCGTGTACGCCGCCTGCTTTTCCCCCGATGGGTCCAAGATCGCCTCCTGCGGCGCCAGCAAGACGCTCAAGGTATGCGATTCCGAGTGATTGTTTCTAAAAAAGGAAAACGGATGATGGAATCTTCCAAAATGTTTCCAGGTGTTTCGGAGCACGTCCGGCGAGAAGCTCACCGAGATCCAAGCCCACGACGACGAGGTTCTCTGTTGCGCCTTCTCCCCCGACGGCCGCCTCGTAGCAACCTGCTCCAGTGACAGGAAAGTGAAGGTAAAACTGTTTGACTTTATAACACTCGCGGGCTTTCCCCACACTTTTGTGTCCGCGGGTCTTGTCAGGTGTGGAACGCGCAGCGCGGTTCGCTGCTGAGGGTCTTCGAGGAGGAGCACGAGGAGCAGGTCAACCACTGCCAGTTCACCAACATGCCGCGCCGCCTCCTGCTGGCCACCTGCTCCAACGACAACTTCATGAACGTCAAGGTGAATCCGCGCGTTCGTTTGAGACATTTTTCGCTTCAACTCAGCGGACGTGGTGCTGCTCCTCCTGGCCTGTGCTCCTCGGCCACCTGGGGGCAGTATAATCCGTCCGTCCGTTGTATGAGCGGGTGGCAGTCGGCCAAAACCTTTACCATTGCCAGCCGATCGCAAGGCACCTACAAACAAACAACCGTTCACACTCGCATCCATAATTAAGGAGCTAAATTTAATATAGCGCTGTGAGTATTGTTGTCATCTGTCTCCGTGCGCGCTTTCAGCTGTGGAACCTGAACAAGCCCTCCTCCCAGAACACCATGTTCGGCCACTACGGGCCCGTCAACCATTGCTGCTTCTCCCCCAACGACGCCTACCTGTCCACCTCCTCCGACGACGGCACCGTTAAGGTGACCAATAAGAATCCATTTGCAACGGAAAAATGTCCAAAAGTTTCCCGACTAAATGGAACGCGCCGTCTACGCGTGCCTACTGCAGCTCTTCGAGGTGTCCTCCGCCAACGAGTGGAAGACCATCAACGTGCGGGAGTGGTGCGCGGACGCCGGGGAGGAGGTTCCGGTCAGGTGCAGCACGTGGACGGGCGACGGCAAGCGGGTGGTGTGCGCCGTCAGGAGCGCCGTGTTGGTGAGCGCTCGTCGAATCGTCTGCGTGTGGATTGCGACGCAGTCGGCGGCTGAAGCGTCGGTCTTGCGGCAGGTGATGGACGTGGAGACGTCGCGGATGCTGTTCGAGATCCGAACGGGTCGCCTGAGCATGGTCCAGTTCTGTCACGTGTGTCCCACCAGCAACCTGCTGGCCATTGCTTTCTCCAACTACGCGGTGGAGGTACGAGACGTCCTTCTAGATCGGAGGCGGTGGGCAAACACAGCCAAATTCCCCCAAAATAATTCATCATTATAAAACTGTATTATGTACTATTAATGTAACATAGTTAATTTACCAATTTTAAAATAAGATAACATTTTAAATGAACGTATATTTTTACTTTTAAAGAATCTGGTGCCGTGCTTGTCAACATATAACGTTCGGAATCAAGTTTAATTAAAAAAATAATAATAATAATTTGAATTTATTCCAATTATTTAGTTGTCCGTAAGTGTGACTGTTGTCTGTCTGCATGTGCCCTGCGATTGGTGGGCGTACCCGGCCGGCCGCCTGCCCTAAGAGAGCTGGGATTGGCTCCAGCACCGCCGCGACCCTCTTGAGGATAAGCGGCTCAGAAAATTGATGAACGGATGATTTAAAAAAAAAAATATATATATATACTGTATTTCAAATGTCTTTGTTCACAAATTTGATGCGACGAATAAAAAAAGGATGAATTACTTTTCATCAATTTTAGGGGAAGAAAAACTTTATTTAATTTAACAAATATGACGGGACTCTTGAAAAACGTATATGCCATGTGGGTCGGATTAAAGACCGGAGGGTGCCATGAGCAGCCCACGGGCCATACTTTGCCCCACACCCCCTCCCATCTTTTCGACTCTGATGACCCAAGATTCAAACGGCGAGCCCGTGAACTTTGCGTCCCTTCCAGCTGTGGGACCTGGAGGACAATAAGAAGATGGCCGACTGCAGCGGCCACCTGAGTTGGGTCCAGCGAGTCCAGTTCTCCCCCGACGGCTCGCAGCTCCTGTCTTGCGCCGACGACCAGACCGTCAGGGTGAGACGCACTCGACCGCGTACTCGCATTTCACTGTGAATAAACTTGTCAAAATCAATCTAATCTCATTTTTTTTTTCCCCCCGTCGCAGTTGTGGGAGACAAACAAGGTCCACACCACCTCGGCCGTGCGCCTGAAGAGAGACTCGGATGCGTTCTTCAGTCCGGTAGAAGACGGAGAACTGATGGTTTCGGCGGCAGACAATCGCAACAGAGTGCAGGTGAGCCGGCGGCAACGTGCATGTAGGAAAACAAATCGATTTGACGGGTTGACTGATTCCGCGTGCTTTGCCCGACGGAGGTCCGCGCCGGCAGAGCGGCTTCGCTGCTCTTTCAGTCCGAGGAGATGGCGTCGCGGATCCGGTGCACGTGCTTGTGCGGGAAGCCTCCCGCCGTGGCTTTTGGCACGGAGGACGGGACCGTGCAGGTAACACGCTCCGTATTTTGACCTTCTCGTGTAGCTTCTACAGGTCGACGGAATATTAGCATTTTATTCGTTTGAGCTGAGTTATGATGTTATTTCTTGCAGATTCTGGCCATCCCGTCCGGGAAGGTTCTCGCCACCCTGCTGGAACACACCAGGACGGTGCTCCACTGCCAGTTTGTCCACGCCGGCCAAACGCTTATCACCTCATCCGAGGACACCAGCATCAACGTGGGCTCATCCCACCGGGTTGTCTTCCTCAGTCCGGCTTTAGATCGCTGATGTATTTGCGTTGTGAGCGCAGGTGTGGAAGTGGCGGTCGTCTGAGTGTCTCACGCTGCGAGGCCACAAGGAGCAAGTCCGATGCTTCTCCGCGCTGTCGCCCGCCGAAACACGACTGCTGTCCTGGTCTTTCGACGGCACCGTCAAGGTGAACGGCGTAATTCCCGACCTACGGAGCGCACCTGGTTGCAAGCCTCACCGAGTACATTTGTTAAGGAAATACCATTTGGTACAAACATAAGCCGCAGCTGTGTAAAAGCCGCCAGTGCCCACATTGAAATACACAGAAAGAGTTTAATGCTAGCGCTAACGCTAGCCGGTGTGACAGTCTGAGCCCTCCCAGTGCTCAAAGGTCTTTTTCAGGTTAAATTGCGCATGCGCGTAGAATTTTTTTTTTGGAATTTTTCCACTTTTTCTACATCCGTGCAGGTCTGAAACTTCCCCATCCATGCTTCTTCCTCTGCGTGTTCATTTTCGCTCCGCGTGCATTTCGCCACGGACGTCTCACAAAGCCGAACGCAGCGAACGAAAGCATACAGAAACAAATGCGAACGTATTGTTTGTTATTTATCAACTGGAGAG
The DNA here is from genome assembly GCF_019802595.1 of Syngnathoides biaculeatus. NCBI lineage: Eukaryota > Metazoa > Chordata > Actinopteri > Syngnathiformes > Syngnathidae > Syngnathoides > Syngnathoides biaculeatus. Next base: position 7,311,895 of record NC_084659.1, on the reverse strand, counting down.
CACGATCCAGCATTGAACAAGAATCAACAGAGGAATGTTCGGCTGGAACGTGCTTTCCAGTTGATAAATAGCAAACAATTACAAACAATACGTTCGCATTTGTTTCTATATTCTTTCATTCGCTGTGTTCGGCTTTGCGAGACGATCATTGCGAAATGCACGCGGAGCGAAAATGAACACAGGGAAGCGGAGCGAAAGCGAACACGCGGAAGAAGCATGGACGGGGAAGTTTCAGACTGGCACGGATGTAGAAAAAGTAGAAAAATTCCCCAAATTCTTTTTTGCATTAATCCCAAGGGGACGTTTCAGCACGGGGGAGCGCTCAGACTATCACACCGGTTAAAATAAAACTTACCGATAAATGCCACTGAGACACGCCAGTAACACAGGAGCAACACGTTAGCACAATGCTAGCGCAGTGCATACAGGGCCGGTAAAAGTCACTTCCTCGGCACATATATTCCAACGGTCTCATTCTTACCTTTTCCGCTCGAGTCCACCCTTGCGGCCGTTAGAAAAAATACACAAGTTAACCGCATCACCGCATAAACCGCAGGGTTGAAAGCGCGTGGGAAAAAAAAAGTCGCGGCTTGTAGGCCGAAATTACGGTCGTCGTAAAACTACCAAATCTTGCGGGGAAACGTTACGCTGTATCTCTTCGGCTCTCTTAAGGTGTGGGAGCTGGAAAGCGGCGAGGAGCTGCAGCACATCGAGGCTCACCAGGGAGCCATTTTGTCTTGTCACGTCTCCCCGGATGGGCGTCTCTTCGCCACCGCCTCCGCCGACAAGACCGCAAAGGTCCGAGCCGTGACGCCGCGCTCTATTCTTCAGTAGTATTTTTTTATTTTTTGCTGAACGGATCTTTGTCCTGGGCCTGAAGGTGTGGCATTGTGAGTCGTGGCAGTGCGTCCAAAAACTCCGCGGCCATCAAGACTGCGTCCGGAGCTGCCGCTTCTCCTGGGACGGGCGACGGCTGGCGACCGGGGACGACGGAGGCGAGATCCGGGTACGTTCCGCCTCCTCCGGCTCCCCTCAAACATCCTTAAACTTGACCGCACAATGTACAGCATTAATTTTGTTTTATTAATATGACGACTTTTGACAGCTGTGGAGCGTCACAGAAGGATCCTTGCTGAAGATTTGCTCGCGAGACGGAAAGGACGGCCTGGACTCGCTCCACGGAGGTTGGGTGACCGATCTGCACTTCTCCCCAGACGACTCCCTCCTGGTCTCCACCGGCGGATACGTCAAGGTGCGGGAAAACATCGCCACACACTCTCTTTACGCTGCTAAACCTCATCCGTCACGGTGTCCTCATCCAGTGGTGGGACGTGGACAAAGGCCAAGCCCTGCAGACCTTCTACCCCACGGGAAGCGCGCTAAAGAAGACCCACGTCTCGCCCGACTTCTCCACGTTCGTCACCATCGACAACGCCGGCATCCTCTACGTGCTGCGGAGGGTGGCGTGACGACGTCGCCGGCTGAAACGTTGCCGCTCGCAGGGGAGCAAACGAGGTGCTTCAATGTTTACGTCGATCAGGTTCTTGATGATTCATAGTCCTGAAGACCACTCGGGCTCTTTGCAGTCAACATTTTGTAAGTTTCCTCTGAGCCGCATTAATCGGTGCAGTGATTGTGTGATACAACCGTAAATAAGTATTTGAACACCTGTTTATCAGCTACAATTCAGACCCTCGAAGACCCGTTAGTCCGCCTTTAAAAGTCCACCTCCACTCCATGTCTTGTCCTGAATCAGATGCACCTGTATGAGGATGTTAGCTGCATAAAGACACCTGTCCACCCTGTACAATCTGTAAGACTCAAACTTGTAACATGGCCGAGACCAAAGAGGTTTCCAAAGACACCAGAGACAAAATTGTACAAGTCCACACGGCTGGAAAACGCTACGGAGAAATGGCCAAGCAGCTTGGTAAGCTCCACTGTTGGCGCAATCATTAGAAAATGGAAGAAGCGAAACATGACGGTCAGTCTCAATCGGAGTGGAGCCCCCATGCAAGATATCACCTCGTGGGGTCTCGATGATCCTTAGAGAGGTTGTGGAATCAGCCCAGGACTACACCACAGGACTTGGTCGATGACCTGAAAAGAGCCCGGACCACCGTTTCGATGGTGACTGTTGGTAATACACTAAGACGTCATGGTTTGAAAACATTGCATGGCGGGGAAGGTTCCCCTGCTTAGACCAGCACATGTCAAGGCCCGTCTTAAGTTTGCCGATGGCCATTCGGATGATACAGACGAGTCATGGGAGAAGGTTTTGCGGTCAGATGGGACCAAAATTGAACTTTTGGGTCATAATTCCACTAAGCGTGTTTGGAGGAAGACGAATGATGACTTCCATCCCAAGAACGCCGTCCCTACTGTGAAGCATGGGGGTGGTACCATCATGCTTTGGGGGTGTTTTTCTGCACATGGGACAGGAGGACTGCACTGTATTAAGGAGAGGATGATGGGTCATGGCTGGGTCTTTAAACATGACGATGACCCGAAGCACACAGCCAGGAAAACCAAGGAGTGGCTCCATAAGAAGCATATCAAGGTTCTGGCGTGGACGAGTCAGTCCCCAGACCTAAACCCAATAGAAAATCTTTGGAGGGAGCTGAAACTCCATGTTTCTCAGGGACAGCCCAGAAACCTGTCTGATCTAGAGAAGATCTGTGTGGAGGAGTGAGGCCAAAATCCCTCCTGCAGTGTGTGCAAACCTGGTGAACAACTACAGGAAACGTTTGACCGCTGTAATTGCAAAGAAAGGCTCCTGTTCCAAATATTAACGTTGGTTTTCTCAGGTGTTCAAATACTTATTTTCGTCACTGTCGTCGTTGAATTATGAGATTCTTTTCCTCCCGAGCAAAGCAGCCTCACAGCGTGCGCAGAGCGCTTTGTTCAAAATGGTCCGTTTTGTCATCTTTTGAAAGCCTTTGATCATTTCTTTTGATAGACAAAACATTTCCACTTGCTCAGACATTTTTAGATATACTGAAATCTCTTTTTTAATCAGCACGTTTCATAACTGAGCCTAAACTTGACACTTTCCTGTGATACATTCATAGTTGTTGCCTCTCGTGGTGATCTTTCAGTTATTCAGTTGAAGATGGAGTAAGCCAGTGAATATTAGTAATAATCCATTTTGTACATCTGTTATTTCCGCTATGCGCTCTTCTGATCTGTGTTTTTAACGTCGCAAAGAATCAACAGATTTTATAATTGTGCCAGCTCAGGATTGATCTGTACTGTAAGTACTGCACTTTATGAGCCATGAATATGAATACATGCATGTGTTGTTATTTGCTAAGCTAAAATTGTCCTTTATAAAACAAACTTGACGGGCAACGTGCTTTATGTCATTTTTTTCCGACGAGTTCAATTTAAAGTGTCAAACGTTACATTTTAGGACTTCTAAGGTGAGCAGTTACCTACAAATAAAACAACGCACTAGTTTGGCTTTATGTTCAAGCACATTCTTTAGTTTTCCGTACAGTTTGCGACCCTTGACTTGTCTTACGAGCTAGTTAGCTTAGCAACACCTGAGGCCAGGAGTCTAACCATTTGCCGGGACTTTTTCCACACGATTTCAACCCTGCGGCCTATGCAGTGATGCAGCTAATTTGTGCATTATTTTTCTAACCACCACAAGGGGGAACTCGAACTGAAAAGTTAAGAGTGAGACTGGTGGAATATATGTGCCAAAGAAGTGACTTTTACCGGTATGTTTTTTTTTTTTTTTTAACCGGCCCTGTTAGCACTGCATTAGCGTCAACGCTGTGCCAGCGTGTTGCTGCTGTGTTACTGCCGTGTCTCAGTGATTTTTACCGGTATGTTTTTTTTTTTTTTTAACTGGCCGTGTTAGCGCCACGCTAGTGTGTGCCTGCTACGTTACTGCCGCATCTCTGATTTAGTTTTTTTTTTTAAACCAGCCCTGTTCGTGCTACCGTGTTGTTGCTATGTTAAGGTAAGCTAAGTTATTAAAACTTTGAAAAGTCTTTCTGTGTACCATCTTTGTAAATATCTTGTTTTTCAACGTGGGCACTTGCGGCTTTTACACAGGTACGTCTTATGTATGTACCAAATGGTATTTCCTTGACAAATGTACTGGGTGAGGTTTATAATTCGGTGCGCTCCGTAGGCCGGGAATTACGCCGTTCACCTTGACGGTGCCGTTGAAAGACCAGGACAGCAGTCGTGTTTCGGCGTACCTTTATAATCAAAGGAAGATGTCTGGTTTTTCTGCGATAGAAACAGACAACAACTTGAAATTGGATGGAATCGCATCATTATCCTTTATTCGTTCACTCATAATTATTCCCAAAAAAAAAAAAAAATAAAAGGTTGCTCATGTCAACAGTTAAAAGAGAAGTCTTAACGTACCACAACTGTTGATTTGAAAACATCCCATCGTTAACACCATTTTCCATCTATCCATTTTGACCACATTCCCACTAATGGATAATTTATGCTAGAATGTGATGACATAAAACGAGTTTTTCAACATGGAATCCTATTTAGCATAAAATACCGAGTTCAACGTTAGTAAGCGAGAACTACAACGTCCTCACTGAACATTTTAAGTGTGGAACACCCACTAAATGCTTCATCCTGAGGAAGTGCACTTGGCTAATTCTCCACATTTGAGGCTCCCAGGCACACCACATCAACGGACCTCCAGCGCGGGCCGCGTCGCATCCGACGAGACGTCAGTCGCTGAAGGACGACTCGCTGTCCGAAGCGTCCACGACGCCGTCCTCGCCGGTGTTTCCACCCGCGTCTGGCACGGGGGTGTCCGGCTTGCTGCCGCCAGCAGCGAAAGCGTCACGTTAAAGCATCAAAACACGACAAAAAAGGAGGAGATTATTTTTTTTTTTTTTAAGACTCACTCGAGCAAGTCCGGATCCAAACCTTCCATGCTCATTTTATTGCGGATGGCCATGATGGGAACGCCCTGCCGAGAAAAACAACAACAGAAGAGACAATAAAGGTACAGATAAACAAGCTGTACACTGACTACTTCATATTGGAGCCAAGTTTTACTGTTGTAGTTTATACATGTAAATTTTTCTAACGATTAAGAGACGTCCGTGATTGCTCACCACATGAACCATCTTCAGATATTTGGCGTAGCGCGGATCCTTGGCCACCGTCACGACGTTGACCTCCTCCGCTTTGGGCGTCGTCGCGTCTTCCGGAGCGCCGTGAGGAGGCTGAAACGGAGCGGATCGTCTTTCGTAAAAGGAGAAATGATCGTTAGGAAGATAGTAGGCGGGAGTCGCACCTCCAAAGGGGGGAGGATCACGTCCGGGGGGACGTCGGTTCCGTTGGCCCGAACGCTTTGCGGAGGTTCGAGCGTGACGTCCTCCAGTCCGGGGATGGAGGACAGCTGCTCACGGGCCGGAAGACGTTCCGTCATGGAGGAAACGTGACGTGCAAAAAGACAAAAGAACCAACCTTGGCTTCCAGGATACACAGCGTGGTCTCGATCTGCTGGATGCGCAGGGATATGTTGGCGAGTTTCTATGGAGGGAAGTTGGATTTGTGAGTCTTGTTTCTTTAAAAAAAAGGAGGTGATCATGAGTGTGATTAGAAAAAGACAAACCTCTTCGCACACGATGGAAAAGTTGTTGAGGAAGCGAACCGTCTGGACGATGAACTGGTTGAGGAAAGCAACAATTCTTCTCTGCTGAATAGCAGGGACCTAAAACAGGAAAAGAAATTATGTAAAAAAAAAAAATGAAAAAAAAACTTGGAAATGGTAAAAGGTTGACTCTGCGTGTTGCAAATAGTTGCTGGGTTGTCAAAAGATCATTTAAAACTCAGTCAAGTGTCTTTGACATGCATTTGATTTAATTTATATTCATTTCCTGGCTAGCTTGACACCAACCTTCGTGAGATCGACTCCGGAGCCCACAATCGGAAGTCCGTCCTCGTCCATGACTCTTCCTAGATACACTTTAGTAATTTGAGCGCAAATTTGAATTTATTCTGCTTCATATGCTGCGGTAATGTGCAGATGATGTGCACACGAACGTAAACTGTTGACTATTTCATGTGACCACAAAGTATGGTATCGCGTGACCTCGCGAGAAGATGCTTAATCTCGTTCAATTCTGAAGTGACGGACTGATACAAACATCCGGTCTTGCCAAGCTATTTTTTTTTTTTAACAACAAATTAATTAATCCCATTTTTGGAGTGAAATTTTAAAAAATATTTCAACAGGAAATATTGCTGTGAGCTATTTAAAGTACATCATTGTAGAATGCGCACAGCTTGTCAAAACTCTTGTTTTGAAAGGCGAGAACGCAGGAGTGACTTTCAGGAAGCGGATGTTTGCGTCGTCCCAGCGCATGCTAACTCGCAAATTAAACAGTTTTATGTCGCTAAAGCCTTGAGGGAATTTTTTCTCACGACTGGCCCGTCTTCAAAAAAGAAAAAGAAAAAGAAGAAAAATGAACCGTACGTATGTGAACAATAAACATTTCTGTCGTCTGTTTACGTTAGCTCGCCGGCTAGCTAGCTAACCTGTCAATCAGGCTGCTGGTGTTGCGTTAGTGATTTGTGAAAATTAGGTTTAATATCGTAATTATTACATTACTTTTACTGTGAACATCTTGCAAGCAGTCGAATATATAGATTAGATTGTAATTGCATTTGTATTCCCCATTGAATCATAATAATAATCATAGTGAATGTCTAATTGAACTGTTTGCATTTTTCAGAGGTCGGTCCTCCCTTGTCGACCCTGCGTCTCCTGGTGCCCCCTTGGCAGCTGTGCTCTGCCGCCATGTGGCAGCTGGCCAAGCAGAAAGACGTGATGAACTACCACAAACTCCAGGAGTTCGTGTACGCGGTGACCGAGGCCATGCCCGGACTGATGAACCGCAAGCAGAGAGCCCAGCTCATCCTGGGCCTCAGAGCGAGGGTAAACTCTACTTGTGGTTGTTTTAAATGAAACAAAACGTTCTTCATCTTCACTGGGATCGTTTATTATTCACATTCCATACATCGCAGTTGATCCTGGAACTGTGCAAGGGCTCCGTCCGAGGTTCCGTGGACTCTCAGATGATCCAGAGCCACTTGGAGAGACTTCCAGTAACCGCAGATGTAAGTGCAGTGATGACAAGCTTTGGCTTCATATCTATATTCGTCCTTGTAATAAATGTATGCTTGCAGAGCGATGGCGAGGTGAAAACAGCAGAGTCCACTTTCATTGCCCTGGTTCAGAGCCTCCTGAAAGATCCAGCTGAGCGCGCTTACTTCTTTCAGGTTGAGCTGACGAATTGATATCCCCTAAAATTAACTGATTCATTTGTTGTTAAATTAAAAATTTGTATTCAAATAGGAAGTCTTCCCAGTAGAATATGGCCAAAAGTACGATGCAGCCCTACACGTGTTACTGTGGGAGCTCCTCTCAAAACTAGAGAAGCTGCTCCCAGTTCCGGACCTCAAGCAGGTATTCACTCAACCTTTTCCTGTATTTTGTTGATCTCGAAAATTCACCGTTGACGTGTTTTCATTCCAGACATCCGCCTGGCTGGGCTCGGCTTCCGCCGTTTTGGACGACTGCGTCCAATCCACCCCGGAAGAGCTGGCCATGATATTCAAGCACTGCAAGGCTGCGGGACTTTTTAAAATGCAACGTGAGTATTTCAGTTCATAATTTGTGTGAGTTTCCAGTCATCCAAGAAATCCAAGGAGGTTGAATGTAAGAAACTGGACTAGTCTTGTTTGTTGAAGTTTAACTCATGTTTATGGTTCTTCCAGACGATCCCTCCTCCACCATCGGCAGCTGCATCATGTCCGCTCTGTCCATCCCTCCGTCTCAAAAAGCAAACCTAACTCCGGGTCCGAAGTCAGTGTACAACTACGCCAATGTCCTCCACCCCGTGGCTCTCTCCGGGGTTGAGCAGTACAGCGTGGTGACGGTCTTCACTGAGCCGGAGGTCCAGGACACGGTCGCTGAAGTTCAGACGCAACTCTACGAGGTGGAGGTGGTTCCCGCCGAGGAACCCGCGAGCGAGGCGTTGGATGTGGCCACAGTGTTAGAGTTGCTGACCAAAACGTTGGCGTCAAGGGAGGACGGTCTTGAAAACGATTCGGCTACGGACCGTCCGGTTGCAGCCCAGCAAACCTTCGAGGAGGCAAAGGGCGACGGGGAGCCGGGCCCTGAAGTAAAGGGGTCTTCTGCTCAAGAGGATGTGACTCCCCCCACCACTGAAGTTCCTGTCTATGAAACGCAGCACTCGTCCAGTCCACCGACGGATGCATCCGTCAGCTGGTGTAACTTAAAGAGGTGCGTCTCGGGTTGCGGGCGAGCCGGCGCCTATCCCAGCTGTCTGGTTACGAAATGGGCTACACGTTGACTTTGCCGTTTTCTCCCGCAGCCTTCGCGCTGATCAGCCAATTGCCTCGTCTGTGATCGCCATCAAAGAAAGCGACAAAGGTAAGCGTGTGATCGTAGGCGCGACAAATATTTTGTATTTATATCTTGTTTTACCCGCAGACAATTCCGACGAGAATACCTCCATCATCTTCACGTGCTCGCGGTGTCCCTTCCACCACTCCGAGGACAACAGCCCGCCACACTTCCACATGCAGAGCGTTCGCCCCGAAGACTACCGCAAGCTCTCGGGATCCAACTCGGCTCCGACTCCCTCCGACACCGATGAAATCTTTACATCCATTAAGCTTTTCCCAAAAGAAGACACGGAGCAGCCCGGCGGCGCAGCCGTTCACGACGTCTCCGGAAGTTCCTGCCGGGCCGCCAGCAGGCAAAAAGCTCTGACGTGCGAGACGTGCGGGAGGACGTTCACGCGCCCGTCTGACGTGCGGCGCCACCAACTGACGCACACGGGCGAGCGGCCCTTCCGCTGCTCGCAGTGCGATCACACCTTCCAGCACTCGTGGGACCTGGCCAAGCACCAGAGCAAGTGGCACGCCGCCGTCGTATCCTTCGCCTGCTCCCAGTGCTCCGCGTCCTTCGCCAACTTGCGCGCTCTCACCGCCCACCACAAGCGCTGCCACTTGGACGGGAGCCGCCTCCCGCACATCTGCTCCATCTGCAGCGGCAGCTTCGGCTCGGCCGGCGAGCTGCTGGAGCACAGGCGGTCGCACGTGGCCAAGCGCTACGTCTGCGTGCAGTGCGGCGACGGCTTCGACTCGCTGCTGGCGCGCTCGCTGCACCGGCAGGCGCATCGGGTGAAGCGGCAGTTCAAGTGCGCGCACTGCGAGAAGACGTACACGCGCCGATCGGACGTGAAGAGGCACATGTCCGCGCACACGGGCGAGCGGCCTCACAAGTGCGGCCAGTGCGGCAAGCGCTTCTCGCTGCGGTTCATGCTGGTCAAGCACCTCCGCGTCCACACGGGCGAGCGCCCCTTCCAGTGCTCGCACTGCGCCAAGAGGTTCACCCTGGCGTCGGTGCTGGCCCGCCACGAGAGGATGCACACGGGCGAGAAGCCCTTCCTGTGCTCACAGTGCGGGAAGGCTTTCTTGTCCCAGGGCGAGCTCTCTAAACATTACCGCTCGCATGTGGACGAGCGACCCTTCGGCTGCTCGCTGTGCGACAAGCGCTTCAAGAGCAAGAAGACCCAGCAGGAGCACATGGTCTCGCACACCGGCGCCCGGCCTTATCCCTGCACCTACTGCGGCAAGGGCTTCGCCAAACCCTACGCGCTCACCCGCCACCACCTCATCCACACGGGCGAGAGGCCCTTCCCCTGCGGCTACTGCGAAAAGTCCTTCCTCACCCTCACCGAGGCGCAGCTGCACCGCCGCGTCCACACGGGCGAGCGGCCATACGCCTGCGACGCCTGCGAGCTCAAGTTCAAGAGCCCGTCCGAGCTGGCGTGGCACAAGCGCCGCCACTCGGGCGCGAAACCCGCCAAGCCGAACTGCGGGCGCTGTCGGAAGACCTTCCCGTCCAAGGCCAAACTCGAGAAACACATGGAAACGCACACGGAGGAAACGCGGCCAGAGCAGCATAATCACTGAATGACAGTAGACAAATGCATTTTTTTTCCATTTTTTTATATGATAAGCCTTCGTCTCTTGAGTTTAGGCAATCGAGAGAATTCTCATTTGCGGCGTCGACCTGACAGAAGACTAAAACGCAGCAAAACAAAAGCAGTTCTGAACCGTGTCATATCGTCATGTAGTTAGAGTTTGCGTTATGTTACGTCATGGTGAATAAAAGATTCAAAAGATGATTACAACCAGTGCTGCACGATCACTCACTAACTTCAAATGAAAGCGATTAGACGTTTTAGTCAGGAAAAGTCGGCGGAAGGTGTCTGGTGATCTATGGGACAGAAGAGTCTCCGCTAGGATGAAGGGCAAAGTCTATAAAACAGTGGTGAGGCCGGCCATGATGTACGGATCAGAGACGGTGGCACTGAAGAAACGACTGGAGGTAGCGAAAATGAAGATGTTGAGGTTCTCGAGGTTGGATAGGATTAGAAACGAGCTCGTGAGAGGGACAGGCAAAGTTGGATGTCTTTGAGACAAGATTCGAGAGAGCAGACTTTGATGGTTTGGACATGTCCGGAGGCGAGAGAATGAGTATATTGGTAGAAGGGCGCTGAGGATGGAGCTGTCAAGGAAGAGAGAGCGAGAGGAAGACCAAAGAAAAGGTGGATGGCTGTTGTGAGGGAGGACATGAAGACTGTGGGGGTTAGAGAGGAAGATGCACAAGATAGGCTTAGATGGCAAAAGATGACACGCTGTGGCGACCCCTAATCGGGACAAGCCGAAAGGAAAAGAAGAAGTCACTTGGGGGAGGAAATTGAATGGAAGATCAACTAAAAGTAGTGGAGACTTTGGTAATGAAAGGTTATAAAAACTGCTGGAATGGTGAGTGCCGGTGGTGATCACAGAATGGAGATTTGGGTCTGGTCTTGCCAGTGAGTTTTTTTATTTAGATAAACATGAACCACTGAAGTTCTGTGCAAGTGAAGAAAAGCCCAATCAACTACGGAAGCCCCCGTGTTGTCACACCAAATCAGGTCATTTCACCATGTTATGGTCACCCTCATAATCTTGATTCTTGTTTTTGTTGTTTGCCGCATGTAGGTGTCGGGCTTTCCCGTCCACGTGCTCGTCGCGGCCATTTTCTCAAAGGAAGACCTGGAGGAGGCTCTTAAATCTCGAGCCGGACACGCAAGGTGAATCATTTGCATCGTAATCGCAAAGTGCACATAAAATGGAGCTCACATAAATCATTTGAAAAACCGGTCATTTCTTCCGCAGGCATGCTGCTCCGTATGGCGGAAAACCACTTCACGTGCACGAGATTTGGTGGTGAGTCATATATTTTACGTACATTATGCTCAATAAAGTGTTTGCTTGGAGATGCTTTCTGCCGCGAAATCATCAGACTTAAGATCGATAACCTCATCGGTAATTCCCAATACAAAAGAATTTTTGTCGCACATTTTTAATGCTATCCACGAGAGGGTGCGCACGGGTCGGTTCCTATTTCGTCGGTTCCCCTCGTCTTTCCTCATCGAGGGGCAGCGGTGAGCACGGCAGCGCAAAGGTAACAATTTCACGCGATGGCGTCCGTCCGTTCCCTCGGAAAGGACCCAAGGACTAAACAGACAAATAGGCCGTAAAGTCGATGTCTGCGCGTCCGGATAACGGCGCCGACGTCGCACGGGCCGTCATTCTGATTTAAACCCCGGCCCGCGTCGGAGGTGCAGGTGGCGGATTAATAACCGGTCATAAAGAAGAAGGAGAGGAGGGGGATAGAGGAAGGGTGTAAAATGGAGAAGAGATAAAGCCGAGGCGGGGACGATGAGATCTCCACTGCGGCGCCAGTCCCTCTCCGCTCGGCCGAGCCCCAGCAGGCTTTCTGTGGACTGGGACCACGAGCAACGAGCTGTCCGGAGACTGTCCTCTCCACGCAGCCTCAACCTCTTGACGCCGCCTCCATACCCGCGACGTGCCTCCGCCCTCCCCAGCTACCTGCTGCCCCCCTACCAGGAGCAAGAGGACCACCATCTCCTCCACCAGCAGCCTCGGCGTCTCTCTTTGCCCCCCGAGGCATCCCGGTTGCCCCCTGAACCTCCGCCTGCGCCCGCCGCCCCGGCTCCTTGCCGCCGCCCGGTGGGAGTCATGCACCTCCTCCGGCTGGGTCTTCTCGCCTTCAGCTGCCTGTTTTGGGCGGCGGGCTTGGCGCTCTTCACCCTGGGCGTGTGGGCGCAGATTTCTCTGGCCGACTTCATGCTGCTGTCCGCCAACCGCTACCCCAACGCGCCCGTCATCTTGCTTACCACGGGTGCCGCCGTCACCATCTGGGGCTTCCTGGGTTGTCTCGGGGTGGCGGCCAACCTCCCGTACGTGCTGCGGGCGTACGGCTTCTTCCAGCTGGCCGCGCTCGTGGCGGGCTTGGCCGGCGGGCTCTGCGGTCTCTTCTACCGGGAGGACATCGCCGGCGGGTTTCGTAGTGGCCTGCAGCGAGCGGTCGCCGGCTACGCCGAGGACGAAGGCCGCGCCGACGCGCTGGATAGCTTACAGAGGGCGCTGCGATGCTGCGGTGGTGAAGGATGGCGCGACTGGCTCACTTCGGACTGGGTCCTGGAGCACATAACCTCCGTGCCCGCCGAGAACGCCTCCCTGGGGTCCTTGCCAGACAGCTGCTGCATGCGGCGCAAAGGCTGCAGGAACAGGCCGCTGCCCTCGGACGACTACGACGGAGTGGTCGCCGCGGGCATCCACCCCCACGGATGCTTCCGGAAGGTCTTCAGCTTGGTCAACGACAACGTGTTCCACATCGCCGCCAGCGTGCTGGGATTGGCCTTCGCGCAAATCGGCGGCATCGCTTTGGCCTGCCTGTTGGCTAACAGGCTGGCGCCGCGGCAACAGCCGCGAGTTGTGGCAAATTAATGCAAAAACCGAATTATTATGATATTTAAGACTTTGGTATTGTCGTGGTGTCTGTTTAAGCATGCTAGCAACATTTCCCTTGGCTGAAAATTGCAAGAAAATTAATGGTACACACGACAGTTTGTTTTTCCTGCTCCCAGGGATTACTGTACTTTGAGAAGAATACCAAATATATTTGCATGATTTGCAGGTTCTCCTGAACCTGCAAGTCACTTATTGTGCAGTGGCTCATTCCTAATGGTGCTTACGATGAGGTAGAAAGTGTCTGTTGTCTGAAGGGATAAGCAAATGTTAGTTGATAGAAAAATAATGTTGGAATTGTATCTTCACTTGCTCGGCTTTTAATTCATTTTTGTTTGTACTTGTCTGAAGCGTTCCATGACCCAAACATCGTGTAGCAATGGAGGCGACTTAGCTAAATATGGACAAGACAAAACGGACCCTAGCCCCAACCCCAACCCTCTACCTTGTCGCCGTCCTATCCTAGCCCTAAGTCCACTTACCAGTTCTGCATCCTTGTCACTATCCCTTACCTTCCTTCTGACCCAAATCCTAACCATTACCCCATTCTCGGCCCTATCCCGACCGACCCTGATCCCACTTACCTGTTCTGACCCTTACCCAAATCCTAACCATAACCTTAATTCCCCCCAAATTATTCATTTATTTCATTAAAGTAACAAATGGAGGATGGCGGTAACTATTTCAATTTAGGAAGGAGGCAGGAACAACGAATTCTGTCTATTGGCATGTTTTACTAAATTCCAAAAGCATAGTTACAAAAAAGAACAACCTAATTAGAAGGAGGGGCGGCGTGGTAGGTTCAGCTGGTAAAGCCTTGGCCTCTCAGTTCTGAGGACCTGGGTTTGATCCCGGCCCCGCCTGTGTGGAGTTTGCATGTTCTCCCCGTGCCTGCGTCGGTTTTCTCCGGATACTCCGGTTTCCTCCCACATCCCAAAAACATGCAACATTAATTGGACGCTCCAAATTGCCCAGCGCGGCTGTTTGTCTCTTTGTGCCCTGCGATTGGCTGGCAAACACTTCAGGGTGTACCCCGCTTCCTGGCCATTGACAGCTCAGATAGGCTCCAGCACTCCCCGTGACCCTTGTGAGGTTAAGCGGCAAAGAAAATGGATCGATGGAAGGAAATGAAACAAAAACATTCCGACGGACAAAAGATCGACACAGACATACACGGCGTCTGTTAGGACCACACTGACGACTGACAGACTTCACTTTGAGTAAGCTGCGCCTGAAGAAGACTTATTTTCATGCCGAAACGTCGCGCCAACGGCTTCCTTGACTTTTTCGGTGTTTTTAATTGGCAGTTTCCTAAATTTGGAGGTTGGCGGGGTTAATTGGATTTCAAAATGGAAGCATGTTGGCACTTAAATTTACGTGATTGGACAGGACTACATTTCAATTGGATTTATTTCGGGACTGAAAAACCAAACAATGGGACAAAATTGTCGGGAGTCATTTGGGAGAACAACTCTAAGCGCGAGGACCGTGCACATTTACCTCCTCCACATCTGGACTGACACTCCGGGGAGAATGACTCGGACCCTCTCGACTTACTCTTCGCTGAGCTCGCACGATGCCGCCAAGCCTTCCGAGGTCTCGTCCTGCATTTGAAATATCTTCATATCTCATCCTTTACGCGAGGAGATGTCTTTCTGTTCATCCTGTTTTTTTTTCTATGATGTACCTGAACAATAATAAAGCTTGGATGAAAGTAATAAGTGTCACAGATTATGGTATTGATCTGGCTACGAAGGTCAAGTTTTATAGCCATTCTACCCTCTGCGCGGAACTCTGTAAAGATGATGGGGTACATAATACACCCACTGGACGTGCCCTCGTGGGGAGGATAAGAACAGAACCTTTTCCGGACCTCGTTCGGGGCCCCGCGTTTTCAACCATTAACTCCTGCATCGGTGCTTCATTTTCAGGGACCTAATTATGCTATCGATTAGCCTACTTTATGGTCTGTCCGCCATGTGACGTTTCACTGCACTGGCCTCGATTAACCCTGTTGTGACCAAGCAACCCCCCCAACACCCAAAAAGAAATCGAGGTCTCGGGGCTTGTCTTTGCGGCACTTTTTTTTTTTTTTTTTTTTTTCCTGGGAAGTATTCAAGCTTTGGGAAACTTTTTTTTTTTTTTATGACACATACTTGCCAGAGATGAGCATATAACACATACGCGTTAGGGGAAGAAATAGCCCAAAAAAAACAAACAAAAGCGAAGTAAGAAATTAGCTTAGTGTCGTGACCAAATATGGGCGTGCCCTCTGAATCCTCTTATTTGCTTAGTCGGTAAGGCTGCATGGAATTTATTTAAGCAGCCTGAAAAGAGTTCCAAGGCAAAAGTTGTTAGTAATGTTGAAAATATTGTTTTAATGAAGTTAAAAAAAATGTGGTTTCCTGTGGATCCTTCGGTTCTGGTCCACATCTGCTGACATGTTTTCTTTCCCCGGTTTGCTCTTTGCACCGCAGCTCGCGTGAGCTGCGCCTGCCCCACATTTCCCGGCCCCCGCCACATCTCCGGGAGGGGGGGCGAGCTGCGCGCGCCGGGCCAGGAGGAAAGGGGGAGGGGGGGCCCGGGAGGGGGGCGAAACATGGACTTCAAATCGGAGCTGCTCAAGTCCATCTGGTACGCCTTCACCTCGCTGGACGTGGAGAAGTGCGGAAAAGTGTCCAAATCTCAGCTGAAGGTAAGCGGGCAGTCTTTCGTGAAGGGGGGGGGGGGGGGGCAAAGGCCATCACTGTGGACTTTGCCTTTCTGCGTACGCCTCGCTTTTATTGCTCCGTGGTGGACCGAATGTTGCACTATCTCAATTCCAAATGTTTTGCGCCTGATTCTATTGTGGAAGAATGACATGATTATGACACGTTTGCCTTCACATGTGTTGTTTTTCCATACTTCCTGCTTGGTTCCGCTAGATTCAAAGAATCCAGGGAACTTGTGATAAATCTGTCCCGACATGTTGCGATTGCTGCTTGCATGCGTGCGTGTGTGTGAGGCCAATAAGAAGAATGTGTGTTGACCTTTTATTTACGTTTAATGTCACACCCTTGTTCGTAGATAGTGATATTATTCTTATTTTATCTTTTTCATTATTTTCATCACGAGCTGTTTTTAATAGTTTTGCATTGGTATCTTATTTAATATACCTATAAATTTATAGGTTTTACAATTTTTAGTGTACTTTCATAGTTTATTTTTTGTGCTATATTATTTAATTTTATCTATTTTATTTTTGCAGGATTTTTGTTACATGTAGTTCCTTTATGCAACAGGCTTGCTTTTTGTAATTTATTCATGTATTATTCATTTTTTTACAATATGAGGATTTACAGTTTTAGTGTACTTTTATAATTTATTTTTGTTATATGATTGAATTGTATCTCTTTTATTTTTGTAGGATTTTTTTCTCCATGTGGTTACTTTATGTAACATGTTTCATACTTTTTATGCTATTTAATTTATCAATATATTATTCATTTTTTATCAATGTGAAGATTTACACTTTTAGTGTAGTTTTATAGTTTCCTTTTTGTTCTATATTATTTAATTTTATGTATTTTATTTTTCTGGGATTTTTTTTTACAGGTAGCTACTTTATGTAACATGTTTCATGCTTTAATTTATTAATATATTATTCCTTTTTTTTTAAATATGAAGATTTATATTTTTAGTGTACTTTTATAGTTTTTTGTGCTATATTTAATTTTATTTTCGTAGATTTTTTTTTTTACATGTAGTTACTTATTATTATTTTATTCTATAATGTATTTAAACTATACATGTATTTTGACTATGCAGTTTATTATCAGGAAAAGCTAAAAACAAAATGCTTTAAAAAGCCGAATTTTTTAGGCTTGCAACGCATTATTTCTTTTTCCATTCATTGTAATGGGAAACATCGATTCGGTTTTCGAACAAATCACTTCTCGACCCGCCTTTTCGAACGCATTGTGGTCGAGAACCGAGGCATCAGTGGATGTATGATTTAGATTTTTTTTTTTTTTTTTGTCGAGGTGCTTTCCCACAACCTGTACACGGTGCTGAACATCCCACACGACGCCGCCGCCCTGGAGGAGCACTTCCAGGACGACGACGACGGGCCCGTGTCCAATCACGGCTACATGCCCTACCTCAACAAGTACATCCTGGACAAGGTACCGTACCGCCGCGGCGCGTCGCGCCGTCACCACCTACGGCAATTGAATCACGCTGCGTGGCGCAGGTGAAAGAGGGCATGTTCGACAAGGAGAAGTTCGACGACCTGTGCTGGATGATGACCATGAAGAAGAACCGCAAGGGCCCCCCGCCAGAGGGGGCGCTGTTGTCCGAGAGGAACTGCTTCAAGCTCTTCTGCCTCTTCAACTTGCTCTCTGAGGACCGCTACCCGCTGGTCATGATCCCAGAGGAGGTAAACAATGCGGGGGACACACACATGAGCTGGGCGGGACATATTTCAATTTGACTTTTCCTTCCTGAGATTTCCTCAGAATTTTTTCGGAGGGGGTTTCCGGTACACCGGGGATAAAAATAAACTACTTTGAATGTATTTGTCTTGGTACGTTTGAGCTTTTCCTTTTCATTTCTATCTTGTAAAATTAATTTATATAATTTACATTAAGTTTTTAAATTGTTTTCCTTCTGATCAAATCATTTTTAATAGATAGAGCTATGTCACATGATTTCCTTGACTTCTTGTTGCTAGAATTTTATCATCTTAAAGGTTGACTTGATTTATATTTCATTTTTTAATATTTTGTTTACAGTTGTCGTTCTGCAATCCTTCAAGGGAAATGTAATTTGTACTCTTCCTGCAGTACATTAAATGTGTTTTTTTAATTTAATGCATACTTTTTACATTTTTTTTCTGCTTTTTTGAAAGATTTTGATACTTTATTATTATTTTTATTTTGTCTTCCTATTATGGGCTCTGGAGTTATTTTTTTTCTTCGGGTAGTGAAAACATGTTTATTTAATTTTATCGTAATATTTTTAGCAGGGTGGATCAGCTGGTAAAGCGTTGGCCTCACAGTTCTGAGGTCCCGGGTTCGATCCCGGCCCCGCCTGTGTGGAGTTTGCGTGTTCTCCCCGTCCCCGCGTGGGTTTTTCTCCGGGTGGGCACTCCGGTTTCCTTCTACAACCCAAAAACTTGCAACATTAATTGGACACGCTAAAATTGCCCCGAGGTGTGATTGGTTGTTTGTCTCTATGTGCCCTGCGATTGGCTGGCGACCGGTTCAGGGTGTGCCCCGCCTCCTGCCCGTTGACAGCTGGGATAGCCTCCAGCACTCCCACGACCCTTGTGAGGATAAGCAGCAAAGAAGATGGATGAATGGATGGATTTTTAGATTAATTTACACCCTGATATGTATATTAGTATCATGATATACACCGGATGTATACATATTATCTATAATAATCAAATATTTTCATTTTTGTATCGCAGAGCTGAATAATATGAATGCATTCACGGAATATGTTTATTATCGTTGAAGGTGGAGTATCTGCTGAAGAAACTGTGCAGCGCCATGAGCCAGGAGTGGGACGGCAAGCTCCTGGAGGACTTGCTATCCCAGAATGCCGCACCGCACGAGGAGGGCGTGTCCGTCTGGAGCTTCCTGGAGCACATGGACGCCGGGCGCCTGCTGCGGGTCACCAGCGCGGAGGCCTTCAGCTTGGCGCTGCACGAGGTCTTCCTGGAGATGTACCACAACGTCCTGAAGCGGGTTGGTGAGCCGGCCGCCGTTTGACGATTTTTTTTTTTTTCCGTCCGTTTGACGACGTGCCGCGACGGTGGCAGGGCTACATGTGGAAAAAGGGCCACGTGCGGCGAAACTGGACGGAGCGCTGGTTCGTCCTCAAGCCGTCCTCCATGGCCTACTACGTCGGCGAGGACCTGAAAGACAAGCGCGGGGAGATTCGGCTGGACAAGACATGCGTCATCGAGGTCAGTCGGTCGGGAGTGGCGATTCCTCGCCATCGACCGTCACGCTTTCTTTCTTTTCCTGACACGCAATTACCGCAATTTCTCGAAAATAATGCGCAAAGTCAATAGAGCGCATTATATTTGGGTATGGATGAAAAATAAAAAATACAATCACGTTGTATCGTCGTATACAGGTACACAGAGTGGTAACAAAGGTGCACGTATGAATTTCAATATGATATTCCATGTCTTATGTTACATATTCATATAGATTACGGTAATGAGCGCCACCAACCTGAACTCTGACCTCCGTGGGGGGCGGGGTGGGGAAGCTTTGTGGATAAACTGCACTATGCACAAACGTTTTATGCACAAATATTTAATGCAAAAAAAAAAAAAAAAGTTAAACAGTGTTAAATAGTTTATTGAAGATATGCGTGATCAACATTATGAATAAGATGTTATGCCGTCGTGGAGTATTTATTAGAGTTGGTTGAGGGATTCTGTTCTGACAATTGCAAGGACCAGGAGAATTGTGTCATGTGGTGTGTCCCGAGATATATATATATATATATATATCTCATCAGTACATGCAGAAAGATTATTATTGATGACTTTTTGAAAAACAATACAAACCTAGCAAAATAGAAATAGATAATTCCTAATATTTTGAGCATACAGATAGCAGCAAATTAGCGGTGCGCGTTATACATTGGTAGAAGGGTTTTCCTGATTTATTTTAGGTCAACTTTGTGGGTGCGCATTATACTCGAGAAATTATGGCACTTGACAATGTGTCAAATAGCCTCATTTTAATACTGGTGAGGAGGGAATACCTTCACAAGCACCCGATACCTTGAAATCAGCCCAATGTTGATATCTGGCAAATAAGAAACTGATTTTCTGTTCAGATCTCTGCACAGTGATTTTCTCTGCTATTATCGGATTCTACAATGCTGGATTTTCATATAAAAATCACACACAGTTGTGGCAATATTCTTTGGGGATTGTCTAAAAGGCAAAAACTGATCATTGCTAGATCTTAGGATGGAGGCGCAGAGGTGGAGAAGGTCTCGCCCTTGAGCAATTTTGCAGGTCCGCGGTGCTTCTTCACATCAATTGGATCATTTCTTTTCTCGTCCTTCCAGCCCATTCCGGACCGAGAGGGAAAACGTTGCTTGTTCTGTGTGAAAACTCACAACAAAACGTATGAGATGAGCGCCTCGGACCAGCGGCAGAAGGTGGAGTGGACGCAAGGTGTGCACAACGCACAAACTTCCTCTTCTAGAGCTCGGGAAACATACGTCACCCAAGTCACCGACTGGCCGAACTGACGGTCAAACAGAGCATTCTTCAATGCTAAGTCGAAAATACGTCCTGTAGCACGACCCCCAGAGTTTTGTCCGATACCGTTAAACATTTAGAAGGTGATGATAAATGAAGGTACATGGAAAAATTTGATAAAATCGGCATAGAGGACCTTATAGGATATTTAATGCTGAAGTCGATGTTTTCAATGAGAAGAATTTGGACTGTTGATTCGTCTCCGCTTGTCTTGGCCAACTGGATCAACACACGGATCTGGTAAAAAAGTCGTTGAGATTTACTCAGAAGAGTTTGAAAGCGTAGAAAATTCCGGACGCGTACAAATACTTCGTTGCTGGATCTGTTCTCAATCAGGAATAAATCCCACATAGTGATGGAGCTACTCAATTTTTTTACAATACAAATACCAATATTTCAATAAATGACACCTGGTTTTATACAAACTCGCATTCATTAACTATGATTTAAAAAAAAAAAAAAAGACAGCGAGTCGGCTCCTCCGTACACGGAAGC
Source organism: Syngnathoides biaculeatus (assembly GCF_019802595.1). Taxonomy (NCBI): domain Eukaryota; kingdom Metazoa; phylum Chordata; class Actinopteri; order Syngnathiformes; family Syngnathidae; genus Syngnathoides; species Syngnathoides biaculeatus. The sequence continues at coordinate 7,291,206 of NC_084659.1, read as the reverse complement.
GCGTTGCGGCTACACGTTAACCTACATAAACATAAACGTGACCGATGGTTTATTTTCTTTTTTTAAATACGCATTGGACTCATTTGAGAACAATGGATATTTAAAAAAAAAAAAAAAAAAAAAAGTCTGTCAGGGAGAGGATTACCGAAGTTTAACGTGTGGCCGCAACATGCTTCGGTGTACGTTGGAGACGACTCTGTCTTTTTTTTTTGTTTTTTTCTCAAATGAGCCAACTTGGCATGATAAATACTTCTTGGGAATTTCAGATTGAGAAGAATATTTGTTTGGGCACCTTCCATCACGTTTAATTTCCATTTCCGGCAATACGGCGCCGCGAAAATGGTGACGTCACGTGCACGAGCTCTATACCGGGAATTGGATCGGAACCCCGAGCACGATTGTGCGTTTTTGCGCGTTTGCCCAGCCGTGCAGACGGCCCTGCGTCTACAAAGCGAAGGCAAGCTGTCGCTGCACCGCGAGCTGAAGGCCAAGAGGCGGGCGCAGCGGGAGCACAGCCAACGGGAGCGCAGCTCCAGCGCCCGCAGCAGCTGCAGCAGCCAATCGGAGGACTCCAGCACCCTGGAGGCGGAGCGCGTCGACAAGGACCGGCAGGACCTGGAGATAGAGAGCATCATACAGGTCAGGGAAACCTCAAATCCGCGTTCTTCTCCTAATATTTCTTGGGCGACCCACTAGTGGGAGTGCTTTGGACCAGTTTTGCACACATAAATGCTTTTTATGTCTCGCAGCATGCGCGGGAACTTGAAACCCGGCGGCGGGAGGTGGAGGAGCGCGAGAGGAGGAAGCAGATGGAGGTGCAGATGGAGCTGGAGAGACAACTGGAAGAGGCACAAATGGTAGAGTTGGAACAAAGAGTTTTTTTTCAAAAAAAAAAAAAAAATGTGACTGTCTGGATTTAATCGCTGACTTCATGCGGGGTCAGATGAGGGAAAGCATGCGGGCGGAGATGCAGGAGCGGGCCAAAGAGGCCGAGCGGCAGCGCCAGAGAATACAAGAGCTGGAGGTCACGCAGCGCAAGATGGAGGCCGCGCTGAACATGGAGATCCAGGCCCGGATGGAGGAGGAGAAGGCCAGGCAGGAGCTGGAAAGGTCACTAAAACAAACGCACACTTCAAACAGCCGAGTGGACGTTTTGCATTGGGTCAAGTCTGCCTAGCAACAGTTGACTGTTTGTCCCGAGTTATCCATTCAAAAACCTCGTGGGCATGACCGGCTTGTGATGATTTTTTATTAACCAATGGGGCACTTCTGTTAAGATGGGTTCAATCGGTGAGCCAATCTCTGGGTTTCAACGGACGCTTGGGTTCGTGCACGTATCCGTAAAAGTGTTTTTATTTTGAATGTCGTGTTGGTGCCATTCGAAACGCAATGCCGGGTCCGGTCACATTTCAGCACAGTGATGCCTCTGTTCTCAACCGCAATCCGTTCCGGAAAACGGTTCGAGAAGTGATTTGTTCGAAAACCGAATCGATGTTTCCCATTACAATGAATGGAAAAAAGGAATAATGCGTTCCATGCCTACAAAAAAAATTGGGCTTTTTAAAGCATTGTTTTTAGCTTTTCCTGATAATAAACTGCGTAGTAGAAAAACATGTATAGTTTAAATACTTTATATAATAAAATAATTCAAGAAATATATTTCTTTTTTTGCTTTAAATGCATGCTTTAGTAGTCGAGTATGCTCGGCTGGGAGCGCATTGCCGTATCTGTAGCGACTCGGCCTCCAGCCTTGTAAACTTTTTTTTAAATTAACAATAGTGCAGAATAACTTTAAACAAAGGAACTTGTGCTTTTGGAGCCACGATTGGGGATTAATACGGTCGTCTTCCATAAAAAGAAAAACAACAGTCACTCGCGGGACACGTCTGTGTACAGAGGCTGCGTTATACACAACAACAAAAGTGCGTTATGTCATTTCTGGGTTTTTTGTTTTTTTTTGGGGTGGGGGGGGCGTTTAAATACTAATTTTCGTTTGAAAACAGAAGCAAAAACAAACTCGAAATTTTTCGTAGATTTGTTTGAAAACGGGGACGTTCGAGAACAGAGTCTTTGCTGTATTTCCTATTGGCTGTTCCCTGACAACACCTCCAGGCTGCTGGAGGCCGAGGAGGAGAAGAAGCAACAGTTCCAGCTCCTGGAGGAGCAGCAGCGGGCGCTACGCGGCCTCAGCCCCGATGAGGACGGCGACGCCCCGGACCTGGACCGCGACGCGGACCTCCCCGATCCCGACGCCCTTCACTCGGCCTCCCGGGAGCTCCAGGACCTGAAGGAGTCGCGGCAGAGGAGCCACCAGCACCTGGAGGTGAGACTGACTCTGCCCCGCTCACTTCACCTTTGGACCGCGACGCCTTCCTAAATCGGACGTCCGCGCTTCCAGGAAGTGCAGGAGAAGCTGCGCAACGCCAGTCAACATGTTCGCCACTGGAACGTCCAACTGAACCGCCTCATGAAGCCCATCAGCCCCGGAGGTGACGCTCGCCATCGCACCCTCGCACATCCTCTATCTGATCGGATCTGATCCCTTTTTTTTTTTTTTTTTTTTTGATCTAGAACGTTTGGCGCATCTCTCCTCCAAACACTTGTGCCCCAAGAAGGAAGGCGCCCTGGCCAGCAACGAGTTCATCTCCAGGTTCAAGGTCCGAGGCGCTCGCAATAACCACGCGCCAGAGGCGTACCGGGACGCGCTGGAGGAGCGCATGGAGGCGACCAATCTGTCAGACGACTCGGACGGCGGGGCTGAAACGTCCAATGGGACCATCTGACCACGCGGAAACGGGCGTTGTGTTGATATTTATAGTGACGTGTGACGGAGATCTGCGATGATGTACGGGCGCATTCAATGACGACGGAGATTTACTACAATTTTTGTATAATAAAATTTATGGTGAATTAATGTAGCGTCTGCATTACACTCATGAGACAAAATATTAGGAACACCTCCATCTTGAGCCTTGTCAACAACTGTAAAAAGATTTGTGTTGCTGTTTCTAATATTTTGACCCAACAACCACACAGATATTACATATTTACAGATGCATGGATGGATGATAAACCGGTGAACCGTATTTATCCTGTGAGATAAATAAAGTACAATAATCAGAAATTACTTTAATCAACTATTTACCATATTAGATTTTTAAGATAATTTCCAATAAAATTATTTTGCTCAATCAAGTCATAAAGTCCTGTACACTGAAAACATTTTCTTGTATTGGTAATAAATGTAATCATTGTACATGATTAATTTTTAAATAATGTATCATTAAATTACTTTAATCAACTATTTACCATATTAGATTTTTAAGATAATTACCAATAAAATTATTTTGCTCAATAAAGGAATAAAGTCCTGTACAATTAAAATATTTTCTTGTATTGATAATAAATCTAATAATCATACGTGATTCATTTTTAAATAATGTATCATTAAATTACTTTAATCAAGCACTACAGAATTAAAATTTGATTTGAGGATTACCGCGTACGGCCACAGGAGGGCAGTGTAGAAAAAGTAAACGTGAAAAAGTGGAGGGTAACACCGGAAGTCAACATCGAGGGGAGAAATTCAAACATGGCAGCCTCCGTGGAGAGACGTGCCAACCCATTAAGTGGCGTAATTTAAAAGTTCAATGTAGTATTTTGTTGATATTTATACTAGCGAAAATGTCGGCGTCGCTCGTTGCAGCGTCCGTCCGCAAGGTCAGACCACCGCTCTCCCGGTACGCGACGCTGTCCACCAACCAGCCCGACAATGGGTCACCTTCACCGGCCGAGACCCCCGCCGAGCCGAGAGCCCGGAAGGACCCCGCCGACCGCTCCGTGCTCCTCTTCCCCGGTCAAGGCAGCCAGTTCGTGGGCATGGGTCGCGGGCTTCTGCGCTATCCCAACGTCAGGGAGATGTTCGAGACGGCCCGGAAGATCCTCGGATACGACCTGCTGTCTTTGTGCCTGAACGGCCCCGAGGAGGAGCTCGTGAAGACGGTCCACTGCCAGCCGGCGGTCTTTGTCACCTCAATGGCGGCCGTGGAGAAACTCAACCACCAAAACCCCAAAGTAAACACTTTTCAACTACAATATGATGCACTATCATATCACACAAAAGTGAGATTTTTTTTTTTTCTAGTTTCAAGGGGCTAGTAATATGTCAGTATATTTATTACATTTTGGGGGGCGTTTTTAGTGGATATTTCACCCAAATAATAGAGCGATATGGTGGTATCCAGTAATATATAATTTTAAAAGAGAAGAAATGCAAACTATCAACAAGATTAAATTATACAATGAAGCATAAAAAAAAAAATTGAAAAACATTACTTTAGTTCACACAAGAAATCAGGAAAAAATATTTTAACTCTGAATAGGGCAAAGAACATCCATCCATTTTCTTAGCCGCTTATCCTCACAGGGTTTGCGGGGAGTGCTGGAGCCCATCCCAGCTGGTCGCCAGCCAATCGCACCCACAATCTCAGACCTCGGGGCAATTTCTAGAGTGTCCAATTAATGTTGCATGCATGAGAACATGCAAACGCCACACAGGCGGATCTGGGATTGAACCCGGGACCTCAGAACTGTGAGGCCAACGCTTTACCGGCTGATCCACGTGCCCCCTGGTGGCAAACAGTAGTACATACATTTGAAAAGAATAGATGCAAACTATAAACACTATCAAATTATACACTGAAGCATAAAAATGGAAAAACAGCACTTGTCGGGTCGGTGTCGCCAGGCCATCGAGACGTGCGTCGCCGCCGCCGGCTTCAGCGTGGGCGAGTTCGCCGCGCTGGTCTTCTCCGGCGCCATGAGCTTCGCCGAAGGTAAACGCGCCTCCCCGCCCTCGCCCCGCGCCGTCCCGCCCTTCCTGACTGTCCTTCTCCAGCTCTGTACGCGGTGAAGGTGCGCGCCGAGGCCATGCAGCGGGCGTCGGAGCTGGCGCCCGGCGGGATGCTGTCGGTGGTGGGGGGCGCTCAGGCTCAGTACAAACACGCCTGCCTGCTGGCCAGAGAGCACTGCCGGGCGTCGGGCGCGGACGAGCCCGTCTGCTCCGTGGCCACGTACCTCTTTCCCGACGGCAGGGTGATCGCGGGGCACCGCCCGGCGCTGGACTTCCTGCGGCAGAACGCCCGGCGCTTCCGCTTCCTCAGGTGCAAAATGCTGCCCGTCGGCGGGGCCTTCCACACCGAGCTCATGAGCGCCGCCGTCGAGCCCCTCGAAGAGGTTCTGCGGCAGCTGGAGGTCAGTCCCGAGGTTGCGGCCGTTCGTTTTTGTCTTCCAAAATCCCAAAGATGAAATATGCTGCACACGCGTTACAGTCGAGCCTCGCTTCCAAAACCCATTTGTTCGAAAACCGCCCGCGAGAGTTATGTTTTTTTTTTCAGTTTTTTTCGCGGGCATTCGAGTACCGTTTGAAAACAGAAGCAAAAAAAAAAAATCTCGGGATTTTCGTCCGAAAACCCATTTGTTCGAAAAAGAATCTCGAAATTTTCGTCCGAAAACGGGGACGTTCCAGGACCGAGGCTGTGCTCGAGTTTTCTTTTTTTTAATCTTCACTTGCTCAAATTAGTCAATTAGGTTTTTCTTTAATATAATTTTCACATTCCAAAAACATTATATCGTGCAATATTTTCTGGTGGATTTTTCTGAAGTGCTCAAATGAGTCACGAAATAATTTGATTTGATTGGATTGAAATGTATGAAATGATTAAAAAAAATAATCAAATAATGTGACTTTTTTTATGAACTCATTTTTTCCCCCTATGTTCATTCTTTTCAACATCTTTGACAGTCCTAAAAGCGTCATTGATTATTATTATTAGTTGTAGAGTACATACTCGGTTCTCCAACGTCCCCCATTCTTGAACAAAATGGGTTTTCGAGCGAAAAATTTCAAGATTTTTTTTCACTTCAGTTTTTGCACAAAAATCGCGGCGCGACCAGCTGACCCCCCCACGACGCGCTTTGTTATTGTCAATTCGAACGAACCCTAAAAAAAACAAAACAAAACAGGAAATAACATAACTCGCGCGGCTGTTGATTCGGTTTTCGAGCCGCCTTCCGGAACGGATTGCGCTCGAGAACCGAGGCTCTACTGTAATCCGACCCGAATGATTAATTCGACGACGGTTGCGCCCGCCAACGTACGACCTGCGTGCAGGTGCGTCGCCCCGAGATCAGCGTGTACTCCAACGTGGACGGCAAGCGCTACATGAGCGAGGCCCACGTGCGGCGCCAGCTGACGCGCCAGCTGACGGCGCCCGTCAAGTGGGAGCAGACGCTGCACGAGATGTTCGAGCGGGCGCGCGGCGAGCGCTTCCCGCGCGCTTACGAGGTGGGGCCGGGCCGGCAGCTGGGCGCCACGCTGCAGCGGTGCAACCGAAAGGCCTTCGACGGCTACGCGCACGTCCACCCCGCCGCTGACGACCAACCGTGACGCCGAAGGTGCGAACAAACGCGGGCTTTCCAAAACTTTAAAAAAAAAAAAAAAAAAAAATAGCACTCTTTGTTATGCTTTTATACAACAATCATCAAGTAAAAACATATCTTGTGTGTCATGATTTTTCATGGGCATTGTGCCATTCCTTTTTGTATCCTCACCTTGTCCACCAGGTGGCAGTGTAAAACGTGCGTATCGTCATTTCCGGCCTACAAGCCGCGACTTTTTTCACACGCTTTCAACGCTGCGGCTAATTTGTGCATTTCTCTTTAACGTCCGCTAAGGGGCACTCGAGCGGAAAAGGTAAGCTTGAGACCAGTGGAATATATGTTCCGAGGAAGTGACTTTTACCGTTTTTTTTTGTTTTTTTTTTTACCGGCCCTGTTAGCGCTGCGCTAGCATTAGTGCTGTGCTAGCGTGTTGCTGCTGTGTTACTGCCGTGACTCAGTGATTTTTACCGGTATGTTTTTTTTTTTTTTTAACCGGCCCTTTTAGTGCTGTGCTACCGTATTGCTACTGTGTAGCTGCCGCGGCCGTTTTTTTCTTACTGGTATGTTTTTTTTAACCAGACCTGTTTGTCCTACCGTGTTGTTGCTATGTTAAGCTAAGCTAAGGTATTGAAACTTTTGAAAACTCCATCTGTGTACCTTCTTTGTAAATATCTTGCGTTTCAATGTGGGCACTTGCGTCTTTTACACAGGTGCGGCTTATGTATGTACCAAATGGTATTTCCTTGACAAATGTACCGGATGAGGCTTATATTCAGGTGCGCTGTGTAGGCTGGAAATTACGGTATATACATGGAGACAATCGCACAGTCAGCTCCCATCGTGTTTTTCAAAGTGGATAAATATTGCACACCTGTGATTATTTTATGTTCTATCGGGCTCAGGAGTTTTCCTTGACGATGTTAGCAATAAGCTAGCAGATTTACAGCAAAATAGTGACAACTCGGCTATTGTTGCGTCGTTCGAACGGCGTCAGGTTCATAGATCATTCGTAGCGGATGACCATTTGTTTTCCGACAAAATGAAGTGTGGATGAAATGTTTTGAGACTTCAGAATTTGCAGCCCAGCCATTTTATTTGGTGAAAAACAGAAAGTCCAGCTCCCTTCACGTTGTAAGAAAAGACAATCCAGCGTCGCAATACTTTTGAACAACAACAACGTTTAAAAAAATCACGTTTGCCAACGCGATAGAAAGTGAATGCTGAAGTAGAAAAAAAACAAAGTGTCAAATCGATACCAAATATAAAGCAAAGTCAACAGCAGAAACACAAAATAAGCAATTATTGTTTTTGGGGTTTGTTTGCGTGGCCCAAAGTCCCGCTTAAGGCCCGTTGGTCCAACCCAGAAGCAAAAGAGCCGCCGCGAGAAGCGCCCCGCCGGTCAGGTGGCGGCAATTTCCCGCTTTCAAAGCGGAAACCTGGGGGGTGGGGGGGGTGGGGGTGAGCGCACGTTTTAGACGCCGCGATGCAACGCCAGTCCGAGCAATTTGGAGATTACCCAGAATGCTCTGCTCCGGAACCTTAAACCCCGCAATGGGCGCCGCACAACCCTGTGAAACAACAACGTTTGAGTCTGTCGTTGACACGATTAAGCACGTGGCGGAGATTTCAGTTCTTGAGTTTACCGGGCGCGCGGGTTCTGGGTTCGGACCCGGTCCAGCTGGTCCCCGATGGCGGCAAGCTGGCGGCCCACGGACCGGGTAGACCGGCTCGCGCTCCTGGCAGGAAACAACAACACGGAAGGTTTCATGTTGAAGTAATGAGGATGATAACAATTTGACATATTTTTTTAAATCAGATTGATTATTCGATGAATTGCGTTTTTCACTCATTTGATCTATTAGAGCACAGGTGTCAAACTCAAGGCCCGGGGACCCAGATCTGGCCCGCCACGTGATTTTATGTGGCCCGCGAAGAGTGTCAATTTCCATGATTCTTGTAAAAAAAAAAAAAAAAATCTGTACCAAAACTTTAAATTGTTATATATCATAAATGATCATTTGAAATATATGATATATATAAATAAACGAAATGTTAAATGAAAAAGTTGAGACATTACAAGCATTTTTGTGTGTTACCAAACGAGAATAGTTGAAAAACACATTACACTTGGTTTCTGATTCCAAAACTACTTCATAAAATGATGATGTTGATATGATGAGACGATTACATATTTTTGTTTCACAGTCATAACAGCCCTCTGAGGGAAACCGGAATAACAATGTGGCCTGCGGGAAAAATGAGTTTTGACACCTCTGTATGAGAGACGGATGAGACAAAAATGAAAAAAAAAATGGTTTCAATTGGATGTTTTGTTGAGTTATTTGATAATTGTTCAAATATGACTTGATCGAGAGGCGCATTCGATTACTTCTGTCCCGTGTTGTGTTTCAAGAACCTGAGGGTGGCGTGTGACAGGTGGCCCGTGATGTCATCGCCAGGTCCCGGCTGGGGGGGCCACGCGCCGGCGCCGACGGCCCGTCTGGACTCCCGTGTTTGCTCCACCATGGCGTCGTCTGCAAAGACGCCAGAGATGCAAAGCGCGATCGCCGCCGCCGCGCGTGCGCGCGTAACATTCACAAACAGGCTGTGTCAACACGGAACCCGGCGGGCGTCGTTATCGCCCATCCTGACCAAACAGGCTCGTCGAGAAAGGTGACATCGCTCGCTGGCTCGAGCGCGAACGTCGTCGGTCACCCACCCGCACGAATCACACTCAAAACGCTATGATTTTATTTTTACGATTTATAAAGATAAGCAGGTTTTCTCAGGCCGTACGCTAATCATTTTCCGTACGTGCACCTGCCCTCCGAGCACTTCCTGTCAGTTGATGCAAATTGTCAATTTCCATAACTCGACTGCTCCCCGTAGGCCTCATCCTTGTAGAAAAATATCCGTGTGATTATTCTTTTTTTTTTTATCTCATCACTGCTATCATAACAGCATAGAAATAACAATTTGGTGTCTTACTGGTCATCTAAACTTTGTGTATTGTCACAACAAAGAGATGAAGTCGTCACTGGTGTAAACGAAGGTCATATTCAAGATCATACACACGCCACATTAAACATTAAAATTAATTTGTACCAAATGAGAGTGTTTTTGTTTGTTTGTTTTTTTTTTTTTTTCAAAATCATAAGTGAGTGAAAATGTCCAAGTATAAAAAAGACGCACCTTACCGGTTGATTTAAACGGACGCCGCCCTGCAAGAAACATAAAATTATGATTACAAATGGATAAAATGATATTTGAACGTTGTTATTTTCCATGAACTTACAGCAGCGTCGTGGTCGAGCGAAACTGCCACAAAGTTGATTTTGGCCGCGCCTTTAGCGGCTCATTGCTGCCGCCCTCTAGTGGAAGGATGCCGCTACCGTTTTTGGTCACGCCTTTCCCCACCGATTTTCGACCCTTATTCCGTGAAATAAATAAATTCGAGTAGATTTCGAAATGTTGGAAATATTGCTCGTTTGTTATCCGCAAATATTGTCATTTTTGACATTTTTTGGGGCTGAAATTTTGTGTATGTTTGAGGCAGCGCTTCTTTCACGGGCAAGTCCGCCCCCAACCCCGGAAGTCTGCTATTGTCACGTTTTTACGATATTTATTCAGTCATAAAACTAAATTACAAAACTTAATGCAAAGGTCGGACATAATCCAAATTCCACTATCGAAAAGGGGGATTTGTTTCATGTATTTTTTTTTTAATTTTGCAGGTTTAAAAATCATGAAAGTGGCACTGTTGTCTTGTATTTTCGACTCCAAAATAAAAATAACTTTTTTTTTTTTTTTTTTTTGAGGGGTCATAATCTCCCGGACGTTTATTGTGCATTTTTATGCTTTTAAAAACGTTATTTACTCCAGGTCTTGATGCTGAAAACGGGTCAACACTGCCTCCAGGAGGTCAACTGCGGTAGTGTTGATCGGGGCACTCGGTTGCTAGGTTATCCCGTTAAAAACATCCCACCCGATGCCCACTTTCGCTTCCCTTAAATTCGGGTAAATTGAACCTAGAAAAAAATTATGAATATTTAACGAACAATAACGAGCTTTTATTATGAAGAGGAATTAATGTCGTCACTCCCTCCGCCCCACGTCACCCGGATCGATAAGTTGCTGCCCCCGACGCTTACTTGCGATCCTCGCGGAGGCGCGGCTGCTCCGCTAACCGGTCGCCGAGCCCATGTCAGGCCGGTGAAGGCGCACCAGGCACGGGCAGGAGGGGAGGCCGACGTCGGGCGGGACGGAAGGAGGATGCGGCATCTTGCTAGCCGGAGAGAGCACCGCTGATGACTGGCTGTTTTGCTCGCGACCATCCGCGGGTAAGACTTGCTCGACTGTCACATGAATTCATCATTTTTCATCATTACAATTGACTGTTTTCTCACCTGTTTTGTTTGTTTGGGTTTTTTTTTTCCATTTTACTTCCAGTGGGGGGCAACATGGCCGGGAAGGTGAAGTGGGTGACGGATATTGAGAAATCGGTGCTCATCAACAACTTTGAGAAGAGGGACTGGATTCAAGTGACGGAAAATGACGACTGGAATTTTTACTGGTAATAATTCATACTAACAATTCATTACTACAGCTGTATTCTCTCATTCTCACTGTTTAGAGATCAAATTTAGCCGCATAAGAGAGCAAAAGTATGGGAACGATCAACGTTTGAGATTTAATAAGGTCCGGAAGCAAATGTTAAAAAAGAAAGAAAGAAGTGCAGGACTTGGCGACAACCAGCAGAGGCGCTGTTGAGCTCCACTAGTTACGAGTTGCCATACAAAAAAGAACGTTAGCTAATACAGAAATTCCATCCATCCATCCATCCATCCATCCATTTTCTTTGCCGCTTATCCTCACAAGGAGCGTATCCCATCTGTCAACGGGCAGGAGGCGGGGTACACCCTGAACTGGTCGCCAGCCAATCGCAGGGCACAGGGATGGGAAGAACATGCAAACTCCGCACAGGCCGGGCTGGTATCGAACCTGGGTCCTAAGAACTGTGAGGCGAACGCTTTACCAGCTGACCCGCCCTGCCGCCGGTCCCGAAGCAATAGAAGTGCAGGACTTGGCTGTAAAACACGCAACATTAATTGGACACTCTAAATTGCCCGTAGGTGTGACTTCTTCAGGTGTCCTGCGATTGGCTGTCCCCCGCTTCCTGCTCGATGACAGGCGGGATGGGCCCCAGCACTCCCCGCGACCCTCGTGAGGATGAGCAGCAAAGAAAATGGATGGATATCTCGGTGGCTTGTAATTCACGATTCAGCTACGTCGTCGGGTCCCAAAATGGCCGGCGTGTCGCGCATTTGACAGGATGAGCATCCAGACCATCCGCAACGTGTTCAGCGTGGACACGGGCTACCGCTTGACCGACGAGCAGATGGTCAACCACTTCCCCAACCACTACGAGCTGACCCGGAAGGACCTGATGATCAAGAACATCAAGCGCTACCGCAAGGAGCTGGAGAAGGAAAGCAGCCCGCTGGCGGAGAAGGACGACAACGGGAAGTACGTCCATCTCGGTAAGGCGTCGGCGCTCGGGGAAGCGACCGGCATCCGTCGGGCCGCCTCATTCCCTCGGATTTTTTTCCGGGGGACTCAGACTTCGTCCCGGTGACGTTCATGCTCCCGGCGGACTACAACCTCTTCGTGGAGGAGTTCCGCAAGAACCCGTCCAGCACGTGGATCATGAAGCCGTGCGGGAAGGCGCAGGGCAAAGGCATCTTCCTGATCAACAAGCTGTCCCAGATCAAAAAGTGGTCGCGGGACAGCCGGACATCCACGTAGGTGACAAATACCAGCACAGTTTAAACGGGTCGGTCGGTGCCGCTGTTTTGGTTAGCGAGCGGGGGGGGGGGGGGGGGGGTTCACTGTTAATCCAAAGTACTTCCGTGTTCGTCGCTCCAGTCGAGCTCGTCTTCGCACGCGCGTCAATGTTTCACGGGGCCGATGCGCAGGTTCATGGCGGCCTCTAGTGGCAAGGAGGCCTACGTCATCTCCCTCTACATCGACAATCCGCTCCTCATCGGTGGGAAAAAGTTCGACCTGCGTCTCTACGTGCTGGTCACCACGTATCGGCCACTCAAATGCTACATGTAAGACCACCCCCGACCCAGTTGGGATTATTTACAAAAATATTATTGACCTCATGTCTTCTTTTCGTGCTGTTTATTGGCAGGTACAAGCTGGGTTTCTGTCGGTTCTGCACGGTCAAGTACACGCCGAGCACAAGCGAGCTGGACAACATGTTTGTGCACCTCACCAACGTGGCCATCCAGAAACACGGAGTGAGTTTTCAGACATTGGACGTCAACCGCGAGCAGCACTCGCGTCATTTCGCTGTCCTCCGTCCACGCAGGACGACTACAACCACGTCCACGGTGGCAAGTGGACGGTCGGCAATTTGCGTCTGTACCTGGAGAGCACCAGAGGCGAGGAGGTGACCAGTCGCCTCTTTGACCAGATCCACTGGATCGTGGTGCAGTCCCTGAAAGCCGTCGCTGTAAGTGACACATATTTTTATTACTATTATTTTTTTTCCCAATCGACATCTTCACCGTCATCTATTTGGTGACCTGTTTTTTTTTTGTTTTGTTTTGTTTTCCAGCCTGTGATGAACAATGACAAACATTGTTTTGAGTGCTACGGTTATGACATCATCATCGATGACAAGCTCAAGCCGTGGCTCATCGAGGTGGGTCAATCTACAAATAATTTAATTTAATTTAATTTAATTTAATTTAATAAGGCACCATGGTGATTCAGATGGCAAAGCGTTGGCCTCACAGTTCTGAGGTCCCGGGTTCGATCTCGACCCCGCCTGTGTGGAGTTTGCATGTTCTCCCCGTGTCTGCGTGGCTTTCCTCCGGGTGGGCACTCCGGTTTCCTCCCACATCCCAAAAACATTCAACATTAATTGGACACTCTAAATTGCCCCGCGGTGTGATTGTGAGTGCGGCTGTTTGTCTCGATGTGCCCTGCGATTGGCTGGTGACCAGTTCAGGGTGTACCCTGCCTCCTCTCCGTTGACAGCTGGGATAGGCTCCAGCACTTCACCGCGACCCTTGTGAGGATAAGCGGCTAAGAAGATGGATAGATGGATGGATAAATAATTATTTCTAACAGCAAGCAGTAGCAAATTTCATCTGAAACACGTTTGACAGATAGGATTCAAAAAGTGTTTTCAGGTACTTGCAATGCAGTTTTAATATATACAAAATACAGAATAAAATCGAGAAAATAAGAAAAAAATGCCGTCCAAGGCATCAAAACGTTGATGCATTTAATTGTCACGTGTCCCCTTTAAATTCTGGGCCCAATGCTAACGAGTTAGCAAGCAAAGCTAAGCTAAGCGAGGCGAAGGTTTGTTTACAGGCGCTTTAGCGTTGGTTAGCTTGGCTGAGCTAATCTTAACTCTGTCTCGGGTGATTACATAATCGGTTATTGGCATTGTTGTGTCTTATGTATATTATCTTATATCCAAAAACAGAGAGTTGCGGTACTGTGTTTTGTCTATTACAGTATTTGGGTGGAACCGGAACCCTGCACTTCCGTGGCCTTCGATAGCTCAGTTGGTAGAGCGGAGGACTGTAGTGGCAAGCGCTGAAATCCTTAGGTCGCTGGTTCGAATCCGGCTCGAAGGAGAACCTTTTTGTTTTTTTTTAATTCAAATTAAATATTGTTATGAAGTATATTTCCAATGATCTTTCTGGTTTAAATCACCCCATACCTGTATTATTAAAATAAATAAAGATAATTTCAAACGTCCTTCACGCATGAGAAGACACAATAGAAAAGATATTGATTGATTTTATAAAAAATACAAAGAAAACTGTTTTTCCAAAGGATCGTGCAGAAGTTTGAGATTCCAACCGCAATTGCGCAGTGACGTGAGTTTTTATTTTTTATTTTTAAATGCCCCCAGGGCAGATCTTTGTTTCGACACATAACATTTTTGTTTTGTTTACGACTCTCAGTAGCGCCCTCGCATGCAGGGATCCCTCCGATCTGTTTGGACTGGTTTTCAATGTTCTGGTGCGACTGACAGCCCTTTGAGTTAAAGCAATGATCCGAACTCATATTTGAACGGCAGGTCAACGCATCCCCGTCGCTGACGTCCAGCACGGCCAACGACCGCATCCTCAAGTACAACCTCATCAATGACACCCTCAACATCGTCACGCCCAACGGCGAGATGCCCGACGGGCGCTGGAACCGCAGCCCGCCGAGGGACGCCCTGGGGAGCTACGAACTCCTGTGAGTCCGTCAAGTCAAAAATCACTGTCACATTTTGACCGCTACACGGCGCTGTTTGCCTCGTATAATCTGAGGTATCTGAGAACTGTACTGTGGCGGTCGTGTCGTCCCTTCGATAGCTCAGTTGGTAGAGCGGAGGACTGTAGGTGCGTTGTCAGACATCCTTAGGTCGCTGGTTCAAATCCGGCTCGAAGGAAAGTGTTTTTTTTTTTTTTCTCTCTCAATATAGTTGGAACACTGGCAGATGTGGCAGTGCTACCGTCCGTGGTTCGCATCTTGTCTTCATGATAAGAGAACCTAGTCCAACCTTTGCGAGCTTTTTTGATTTAAAGAACCTGAAAAATAAACATTGGCTCGGTTTTAAATCAAAAATAATTCCTTCGAGCCGGATTTGAACCAGCGACCTAAGGATGCCCACAGTCATGCCTCTACAGTCCTCCGCTCTACCAACTGAGCTATCGAAGGCTGCAGGAGAGGGACTTAAAGCCCGATGTGTCCAGGTACGATGAAGAACAGGCCCAGAACGAGAACCCCGACCGGAGCCGAGCCAGTCAGTCGCTGGGGTCAAAGGGCGCCAAGGGCGGCTCCGCCGTCCGCCCCGCCGCGGCCACCTGGAAGTGACACACTTTTTAACATCGTTACGCATCACGGACTTAAAATGATATTGTTCGTATGTTTTATGTCGGATTGTGCCTCATTTTGCCGACGACTGCTATTGTGGAATGTCACTTTATTTGCCCGTGACCAGTTTTTCCGTCCAGTGCTTCTGTGCTTTATAAAATATATTTGCATTCAACACGCTTTTGCGTCTTTTTCACATTCATAATGGGAAAAAAAAAGGAAAATATTCGGTAGTTTTGGTGTCATGGCCCTTGAAAAATGTCAACACTGGCTTGTTTAGTCATTGCGAGGTGCTGTTACTTACTTAAATATTCAATGTTAGCTAGTACATCTGCATCGTCTTAAAAAATATGACTAACTTAACGCGCAAACATTTCACAAGTGCTACTTTGTGCTTGGGTAGATGGAAATTTGTGGGACCTCAGGCTATTCCTAGCGAATGTGACGTCATATCGTACCCTTTCAGAATAAGTCGTTGAAGGCCAGCGCCCAATTAGACGGATCCAACTCAGCTTCGTCTTATTTTGAAACCTCAATCTTAACCGGATGTGTTGTAAGTCCTTTTCGGCGGTGTCCGTCTTGACGGCTCGTCGCTGGTGCGCCGCTTCTCTCCCACGAAAAAAACACACAAAAAAAGTGCAACTCCTTTAAACAAGGAGAACCGAAAGAATAAATCAACCTGGTGGATATAAGTTCGTCGATTTGAGCGAAAGCGTCCGAGGTGAGAGGACCGAAACCCGTTTATTTTTTTTTCATTTTTAACTTTTTAACGAGGTTGACTCGTTTGCTAACGATCGAGTGGGAGGTGGGTGGCTAGCGCTAAAGTTTATAAGTGATACTTTCCAAACATTTCTCACGCTAAATTCAAGTGTACGGCGGCCAAAAAAGAAAAAGAAAAATGCTCTGAACACAAACATGCTGACATTTGTTCGAGTGTTGAAACTTTTGAGACATGTGAAGTTGAATCAACCCGGACGTCCTGGTACGTCGATATCGGATCGATAAATGTTTAAATGATGGCAAATAATTGAATCAAGTTGTGTGTAGGGATGAAGGGTGTGGCACTCCACCTCCTGTTCCATGTCCTGCCACTGAGTCCCCCCCACCACCACACCACACCACACCCCACCCCAACTATTAGGTAGACATTCCACTGGCCAAAACATTAGGAACACCTGTCCTATCAACAAATATCACAATGATGCACGTTTGGGGTACTCGTTGAACTTTTTGGATCTTGTTCCATGGTGCATTGGTATTAATACTGTATTAGTATCATAAAGTGGGGAAAGATTACGTCCTTATTCCTCTTCAAGTGAAATGTCGATTAAAATGTAAATGTACTAAGGGTTGATGTAGACGCCTTCAAATCCGTTATGGAAGTGCCGTAAGGTGGACCTCAATCAGCGAAACTGGTGGCTAATATATGGGGGGGGGGGGAATGTGTCAAAAGGTCATTGAATACGTGACAGGAGATGCTGGGGCTTCCCCAGGAAAGAGTGACGGTGTGGTGGTCTCTCCTCGTACTCGCAAACTGCCGGGGAACGCCGAGTTTCCCTCCGGTCTGTTCCTCGGCGAGTTTCTGGCCAGCGCAGTGGAAAACGCTGGAACAAACGCATTGAGGAGCAAAGATTGTTTGTCGCAGCGGGACACACAAACTCCAGGTCATAATCTCCCCCCCCCCCCCCGGTCGTGGAAACGTGCACTTTTTGGCGTTTCTGGGATTTAGCAACATGTCCGGCTGGATCCGCTTGCCCTTTTGTGCAAAAAAAAAAAAAAAAAAAAAAAATCAGGAAGTGGAAACAGAACTTCCTCTTAATAGTGATAAAATACTTTTAACTTATGTAACTTGTGGATTTTATTTTTCACAAACCCAGTGGCTCCGCTTCCAGGCTCGCCTCAGTGGGACACTTCCAGAGGTAAAGGTTGCAAAACGAAGCCCGGGATGATCTCGTAGTCTGCTTGATTGACTTTAGGCCCGTGTTGTATGTTAAAGACAAATTCGGATTTGAGATTTGTCGTCACGTGCGGGCAAAACATGACTACTGGAGTCGAGGTTGCGGGACGGCGTGCCAAAAAAAAAAATAAAACAAGATGTCAGCCAATGTTCCCTCTAAACTTCGCACGTGCGCAATTGTGCACCGCTGATGCAGTCTCTTTGCAGATATTTTGTTTTGCCCATTGAAAAAAATAAAATAAAATGCAAATTGAAAGTATAACATCCAGCTATTCAGTTTGTGGCATGTTGCAATGTGATTCAACGAGTGAGGGATGACTGTAAAAAATGAAAAGAAGAACCCACTGGTTTCTTTTAGGCAGCAAGCATAACTTTCTCTAACAATAACCGCTGCTTTGCCATACCCCCCCCCCCCCCCCCCAGTTTACCTGCCGCTCTTAAAGACAAGCACTCATAATTACAAATGTTACAGTACTTACGTAGCCCATCAATGTGTTTTTAATGACAGCGTCCACAGTCTGGGCAACGTTGAGCAAAGACGAGGTAGACATGCTGCTGATGTTTACTTTCGGTATGAATGGAGAAAGTTAAAAAAGAAATGCTGCTGTTTTAAGATGCAATGACTGTCAGAGTATGTGAATAATCGAAGAAAAAGTGGCTAAACTGGACGAGATTTTCTCTTTTCCGAGTGGGAAAGGTCTGGTCTCAAGCCAAAGTAGAAAGTGCAGGATGAGATGGTGTGTCATTTTTAAATTCCACCTTGGCACAGCCTGATCTAGGATGAAAGCACGGACAATACAGTGCACAAAAAGTGAATTCTGTATTTTAAATATAAGAGGCGACATAACATTAACCTTAAAACTATTTGGGAGCATCATCATCATCATCCCCCCACCCCGTCGTCGGTAGCTCACGAGAGGCTGGCTGCTTGAAAAGTAGATCTAGGGGTAAAAAAGCTTGGGGAACCCTGGTTTACATAATCTACGAAGCAATTTTTGGGAGAGTAATTCAACGCCACGCTGACGGGATTTAACATTTGACAAGTGTGCGTAACCAACCCCGACCTTCACCGTGGCGTTCGCCCGTCCCACATTGTTGAATTTTCTGAGCTGGACTTCAGACCTCGGCTGAGTCAATAACTCTCTTTGCGTCGCGTTTCGGCTGCCGTCGGCCGGCGATTAGGTCGGACGTGGACGCAAGAAAAGAGAAGGCTTCGACAATCACTTTTCTTTGTGTGTGTGTGTGTGTGTGTGTAATGCTACAGAGTGTTGTGTGTATAGTGTGTGTGGACGAGTTGTGCATACGGTCACAATAACACCCTCTGTCCAGGCTGGCCTGCGCACTCCGGGTCACTGACCAGCCAGTATCACACACACACACACATGTGCCCCCCCTCCGTAAAGATGCTCGCTCCCACCCGGCAAGTGCGCGCGTGTCCAATGGCAGTTTTCGATTCGCGATCTCGCCGTCAAGACTGGAATCGGGCGGAAAATCGGTGAAGTGTCTCGCATGTGAGGAGAGCAGCTGCACCGAGGATGAACGAGTGCACAGGTGGAAGAAAGGGAGGCTGTCTTTGGGGTTGGGCGTGGGGGGGGGGGGTACATTCAAGGGATGGACGCAAGGACAGGAGGCGGCGCGGGGGCACAAACGCGGAATTGTCTGCGGTTTGAAGCAAGCGGAAGTCTTCCCTCACGCATTAAAAAGTCGTTTTTGAGCGGTACCCCCCCCCCTCCCCTCCCCCTCCATTTTGCCCTATTTGCGACTAGCCGGCTCTCCCTCACTTCCCAGACCACACAAGATTCAGTATGCCCCCTTGACATATTTGCATATTCAGAGATTCACAGTTTTTGTGTTGGGTCAAAGCTCAGCGCAACATTTCTGCCACATCATTTTAACGCACAGAGTCGTCGTCGTCTTTTCCTTTCGGCTTTTCCCCCGTTAGGGGCCGCCACAGTAATGTTACTAATCACGCAAGTTCCAAATTTGAATTCCATTTTACGCCTAAACTTGTTCTCTTGTGCGTCCAGGCTACTCGCAACTTCCGGCCAGCAGCCATGTCGGGCTCCTACGACGGCTCCATGATCGACGTCTCCAGCGACAGCTTCTGGGAGGTGAGGAGGCGCCCGTGTGAAAATCTGAGCGTCCCCCCCCCCCCGTGCTGAAAAGTCTCCTTGTGATTCATGCGCGTGGGCGTATATTTTTTAAACGTCCGGCCAGTCTGAACCATCCCCATCCGTGCTTCAACATGTGCCATTCGACAACTTGTCGCCGAGTGTTCACGTTCGCTATGGACAAACACAGCGAACATACATATACGTGTATATCTTTTTTTTTTTTTTTTTTTTAAGGATATCTCACTGGGGCCTCCCCCCACCCCAAGAGGGGTTGAGTCAGGAAGGGCATCCGGCGTTAAAAACCGTGCCGAATAAATGTGAGCGTTCATCTGAGATGTTACGCTGTGGCGACCCCTAACGGGACAAGCCGAAAGAAACGTACGTTAGGGTTAGGTTAGAACGTATGTTAGCTCCCTCTATGTAGAAAAAGGGGAACTATGAGACCGGGGGATTTCCCATTAAGCGATCACTCCGTTCCCAGAGTTCCCCTGTTAGCAACGCATGTGCATTCATCACAAGGAGACATTTCAGCACGGGGGAGCGCTCAGACCGTCACACCGGGCACGGGGCAGACCGCGCCCGGATGCCGAACACCAACGCAAAGCTGTGACTTTAATTTTTTTTTTTTTTTTTAATTTTTTGTTTGTCCGCCGTCAGGTGGGCAACTACAAGCGCACGGTGAAGCGCGTGGACGACGGCAACCGGCTGTGCAACGACCTCATGACCTGCATCCACGAGCGGGCCCGCATCGAGAAGTCCTACGCGCAGCAGTTGACCGAGTGGGGCAAGCGCTGGAGGCAGATCATAGAGAAAGGTAGTCGAGCTTAGTATTTGGGTTATTTTTATGACTCTTATCGTTATATTTTACCTACGCACACAGGGCCCCAGTACGGCATGCTGGAGCGGGCGTGGTCGTCGCTCTGCACGGAAGCGGAGAAGGTGAGCGAGCTGCACATGGAGGTGAAGGCGGCGCTCATGGGCGACGACCACGAGAAGCTGAAGAACTGGCAGCGCGACGCCTACCACAAGCAGATGATCGGCGGCTTCAAGGAGACCAAGGAGGCCGACGACGGCTTCCGCAAGGCGCAGAAGCCCTGGGCCAAGAAGCTCAAAGAGGTGCGCAGGCGCAGTCTCCACGTTTCCCTTCGGTTCACGTGATTTACTGACTCACCGCTGCCCTCGCTACATGCTGCAGCGGCACTCTTCAGCGCTTTTCTGTTGCCGATTACCCTCCCGACTCCGGGAAGGTGCGGCTGACAGGAAGACTAACACTCTGACAGCTCCAAAAACCCCCCCACCCCACCCTCCAACTGTCTGCTTTAGTTGCCGACATTCCTCGCTACACAGGCCTCATATCCTGTGCGTGAGTGTGATGTCACCGGGGGAGGGGGCGGGGACATCCCGGCCAGACTCTGAACAATAGAGATTTGTAGCCGTGGGGGGGGGCCAAGTGGCAGAACACTAGCAGCGAGGAAGCGAGGCTTATGATCAGCACTGCTAAATGAAGAGCTGTCGCCACCTCCGCACACTCGACATCACCGCGTTCATGCCAGCCCACAAGCGGTCATCTTAACAGTAACGGACACCTCGCGCAGCAGAAATCAACAAGAGACTCCGTTTCCCAGGTTGAGACCATGAAGAAGTCGTACCACTCGGCGTGCAAGGAGGAGAAGCTGGCGGCCAGCCGGGAGACCAACAGCAAGCTGGAGAGCAACAACAACCCCGAAACGCAGAAGAAGCTGCAGGAGAAGGTGGAGAAGTGCCAGCAGGAGGCGCAAAAGGTGCAACCCCAACACCCCACCTTGCACCCCTCCCTTAAAGGGGAAATCCACTGGTTTGGACTCTTATTTTGACTATCTGATGTTAAATCCTCTCTCGTTTGATAGTGTTATGAGAAGATTTTTATCGACAGTTACGCCATTTTTGCGAGTCACATGACCTACACGGCTGTGTACGGAAGTATTTCTCCGTCTTCCCGGTCAACCGATGCTGCTATTTCTTCATCAGATGAGGAGAAATCGGCGCCGGGCACAGATGGCGTCCCATGTAATCGAGCCTTAGTCGCGCCACATAACATGTCACGTCCGCGGACTTGCGAAAATGGCAATTGTCGGTTAAAATCTTCTCAATACACTATTAAATGAGAGAGGATTTAAAGGGCAAGTGTCATCCCTATAAACATTCTAAAACAGATATTGTAATGAAAACTACATTTAACATTATTCACTTCAATGTCCATACGAAAACATAAATATGAGCGGAGAGAGCGTCATCCACGCGCAAAGTTGCGGAAGTGTCATCCGACGACATCCGATTGGTCGCCATATTGGCTGCATCTCCCGTCCGTGACGTCACGCCGGACATTCGCCGTGACCGGCGCGCACGTCGACACATTTAGCACCCCTGTCATACGTAGGCCGATCTTTTGTCACAATATGAGAGACGGATTACGTTGTCCGCGCCAAACTATAATTTTTTTTTTACTAGCTGTTTACACACCGACCTGTCATTTTGGATCCACGTAGCTCTCGTCCTTTGCACCCGTGCAATCCAGTTTTCACGACAAACCAGGTCTTTTTGAAAAGTGTGAAGAGTGAATCCATCCTCCCGAGTGTTTGAACAATATCCAGCAATACAACAAGCCGGAATTTTGGCTAACACAAAGGAACAAAGAGCAACCTCTCAGCAGGCAAAACTATTAGAAACAAACGAGTCCACTTGAGGGCGGTCCTGCCACGTACGTCACTTCCTGCTTCTTCTCAAACAAATCCCTCGAGAGGATTTTCATGGCGGGAGTAATGAAAAGCCACATACGTCAAAATCATGTTGTGTAGTGAAAAAATGGATGGGTCTATACCGGCTGCCATTTTTTTTTCATTAATAACGTACTAAAAATCATCCATTTCATGACAGTGGACCTTAACTTCACATTGTCAAAATAGAGTACATATGAGATTACATGACCTATTGGTTACATTATTAATGCAAACCAGTGGAATTCCCATTTAAAAGCCGTAAAGGATTTAATTGTCTTCATTTCCAGACTAAAGAGCGCTACAAGAAGTCCCTGGAGGAGCTGGACAAGCTGACTCCTCAGTACATGGAGAACATGGAGCAAGTCTTTGAGCAGTGGCAGCAGTTCGAAGACAGGCGCATTCGCTTCTTCAAGGAGATCCTGCTGGAGGTCAAGCAGCACTTGGACCTCTCCACCAATCACAGGTCAGGGTGGCAAGGGGGGGGGGAACAAAAAAAAGAAGAAGAAACTGAAAATTGTTCCTCGCTAGGTTCCAGACGATCTACAACACGATGGAAGACACCATCGCCGCGACGGACGCCGACGAGGACCTGAAATGGTTCCGGTCCAATCACGGCCCCGGCATGCCCATGTACTGGCCGCAATTTGAGGTGAGGCTTCTCTAATGTTGGCACTCGAGTTGTTCAGTTCTCAAGTTCGGCAGCAGGGAAGCGACCGAGTCGTTCTCCCAATAATTTACAAGATCATTTGCTGCTTTTTTTTTTTTTTTCCTCCTCCTCCCACCGCATTAATCCTGCTCTGCACCTGCCTCCCCTCTTCTCCAGAACTTGGACTGGTCCCGCGCTCGCTCCTTTAAGAGGAGGTCCATTGTAGTCAGTCCTGCACGGGATGACCGCTCTCCTCGTCGCGCCGGCCGCGAGAGGGCGGGGGGGGGGATTTTATTTGCTCTTATTTTGTGGAAGGAGGGGATCCTTTTTTTTTTTTTTTTCTTCCACGCTAACACTCCCACCCCTCGCCTCGTGGATTTGCCCGCGTGTTCGTGCACACGAGTTCACTCGCGAGTCAGCGGATTACGCAACTCGTCACATGACGCCGCAACAAAGGCAGACCCGATCCTGGTGATAAGCCCGATGGATGTCGCGACCGTCACCTGGGGGATTTGGTCCAAAATAAACAAAAGCCCCTCTCACACTGGCCATCGAAGACAGATTTTTTTTTTTTTTTTTTTCTTCAAATGAATTTTCTGGGATCGCAGGGCGTAGCCGCCCGTGCACAGTCCAACGCTTCTAATTATCCGCACGCGCGAAGCCGCAAACTTTCCTTTGCTTCGGGGAGTTCTGTCGGCGCTTCCTGTTCATGGCGGCTGGTGCGAAAGGGGCCACAAACCTCCTCCTTCATATCTGGTGACAGGGAGATTGCTTTGGTTTTTTTTTTTTTCCTCTCCTCAGGTGAAGGCTATGAACAACGCTACGCGCCTTATTCCTGCTAAAATTGAGAACACGCTTGTGCTCATCCGTTGAAAATATGCTGCCCCCTGTTGGTTTGGAGTGCGCTGCGGATGGCATATTCTCAACGCGGCGCCTTTGCAACGCGTTTGTCCGCTGCACTCGCGAAATATCCTCCCCAGCGAGACCTTTAGCAGATGTGCTTGTCCCCCAGGACTGGTCCATAGACCTGAACCGGACGCTGAGCAGACGGGGGACGAAGAGGGCCTCTGAGGGCGTCACGCTGACGGGGATCAGTCAGACCGGCGCCGACCAACCCGTCCAGGCTCTCAAGACCGACGACAGCGGGTACGTGTCGCATCTCGGCTTTTTATCGTCTCCCGTCTGGACACAAATAGTCCCCCTCCCTGTGAGCTTTCCCATGAACCACACATGGCGACATCCCACGGAGGAAGGCTCGCTCAAGACCCGCCACTCGGCTTGCGACGCGGCCGTTCCCCCGGCGACCGCAAACACTCGCAGTCACAGTTTGTCGGGAAAGACGTCTTTGGCGCATAGTTGAATGCGTGCCAAAGCGGCAGTGTGGAAATAACGCCGTTCGTTGCACGCTGCGCGACGATAAGGTTGCTGGAATGTTCGGTTTGCACAAATTAAACACCTGCACTGGAAAGTGAACTGGAATAACCCCGCCGGGCATACGTACACGTTCCAAATACATGCAAGTGTCGTTATGTCACAACGTGGGCAATGTGGGCCACGGGAAGCATTTGACCTGTGCACGATGGGTTTGTATCTTTAAAAAAAAAAACTTTTCTTTGTTGACCGCAACAAGCGCAAAAGTTACATTTCGGAGGAGCCGTGTTTACAGAATAACTCTGGAGGGATTCACTCGAGTGCGCCTCCAAGAACAAACAAGCGGTTGACGTGTACACTTGCTGGCGCAGTCGCGTTTTCATCATTTGGATGAACAAATAGAGAAATTAAACAACAGGGTTAATAAGCAGTTTGCGGAAGGGTCTTTTTCTTCCTAACTTGTTTTGACACTCAGCGGCAGCGACACCTGCAGGACTACAGCGGAACATCGAGCTTTCGATGAAATCAATTCCAATTTTGTTACATACCGGTAGGCGCATATTTTACAACACAAAATTCTCATGTCACACTACCAACCAAAAAGTTGCTCAACTACTACGTTCCCCCGCCTTTGAAAGCCAGACACACTCAAAGTCACAGATGCTACAGTAGAATGTGAGGATGATGATTCTAACATGCACGGTATTATGTTTGATGATCAATTTGTATCCAATTAATCCATGGGATGATCACAAGAATATGCAAATTTAAAAAACTGCTGCAAAGACAAACTTTGTTCGTTTTAAATACATAGCAGTTTTCAACCAATTCAGAATCTCTTGTCGCATTTGGGAATGGAGTCACTAAATTAACTTTTTAAAATATTTGTATAGGTGGCAGTGCATTTTTCTATAAACCCTCAAGGGAACTCTAATTTGTACACTACCTGCAGTACATTAAATGTTTTTTTTTTTTATTTAATGCATGCTTTATTCATTTTTTTCCCTTCTGGGTTTTTTTAAGATTTTGACACTTTATTATATCTATATTTTTAATTCTGTCTTAATATTATGGGTTCTGGAGCTTTTTGTTCTTCAGGTAGTGAAAACATGTTTATTTAATTTTATCGTAATATTTTTAGATTAGGCGGCACGGTGGTCAGCTGGTAAAGCCTCACATTTCTGAGGTTCCGGGTTCAATCCCAGATTCGCCGGTGTGGCGTTTGCATGTTCTCATGCATGCAACATTAATTGGACACTCTAAATTGCACGTAGGTGTGATTGTGAGTGCAACTGTTTGTCTCCATGTGGCGTGCGATCGGCCGGCGACCAGTTCAGGGTGTCCGTCTCCTCCACGTTGACAGCTGGGATAGGCTCCAGCACTCCCCGCGACCCTCGTGAGGATAAGCGGCTAAGAAAATGAATGCATGGATGGATAATATTTGTACAAGGAGTTGTACAACATCGGTTGTATCTCTCGTCACTCCAAATTAATAAGGGGGCCTCATATTACCAGGCGGTTGCGTGATATGTCGTAAAATAGTTCTCAACTCAACTTTGCTAAGCCGTATGAGGTTAAAGCTCCTTTTGGTCACAAGATTGGGATAACGGCGGAAAGAATGAGGCAGCGTGCCCGCAACCCCTTTTTGGGGGAGGAGCTTCCCGCGCGCTCAGTCAGTCAGCGGGTGGACGCGGGCGCGTTCCCTCGCGGGGAAAACGCTCGTCATCTTCATGTGTGGCTTGACCAGCGTCCGCTCTCTCGCCAATTAGCGTGACCCCGCCACCCAAAGCGGCGCCGGCGGGCTCCAACCCGTTCGACGAGGACGAGGACGACGACGGCGGCGAGGAGCGGGAGGCGCAGGTGGAGGAGACGCCGCCCTCACGCAACCACATCAGTGGGAAAACGCAGGACGTGAAAACGTTGGTGGACAAAGCTGCGTTCGTCTTTTGTCTGGTCTTTTTTTTTTTTTTTTTTTTTTGGTTCACGGGCACTCCTGGCTACCTCCATCTTTGCACCTTTCGCTAGGTGGCGCCGTGCATGGTGACCTGCTGTGCCGAACACACGCGCACAGCCTGGTTTTGTCTGTCTGTCTGTGTGTGTGTGTTATGTTCACTCCTAACAGGCCTTGCAGAACATCGCAGCGCCGCCGTTTCGATGTTGCAGTCAGATCTGAGCGGCAGCCATTTTGTGTCACTCGACCAAAATAAAGCTGACGGCTGGTTCGATATTTCGTAAGAAGGCAAATCCAACCGTCAAACCATTGGAAACTAAACGCGTACAGATTATCGTAGATGAACACTGGGAACCATAAATCTAAAGAGTTTCACTTGTAGCAAAATAAAAAACACATTTGAAAAAGTTGTTGCCACAAGGTCGCAGATCTGACTGTAAAGGATTCTTCCGTTATCCGTTGACTTGCTGTCTGTCGCGAGCGTTGCGGGGCGTCCGGCGGCGCTCACCCGAAGGTTTTTCCCGCTGGCTCCAATCACGCCTCTGCCTCGGTGATCTGCTTGCGGCTTTTTATTTGGGTTCCCCCCCCCCCCCCCCCCCACGTGCCTTTTTTGTCCGACGCACTTGTCACTTTGCCTCGTGTCGAGCATGGTTGATTTCCCCTCTTAAAAAAACAGTCCGGCGCCTACGCCGGGATTCCCCCGTCTTGCCGCTAACACGATCGCGCCTTCGAGTCGTCCTGCCCGCCTCTTCACGGTGTCACTCCCTGTGGTGTGCCCAGCGTCGGCGGCGTGGAGAAGACCGCCGAGTGGTCGGACGAGGACACGGACGACAACCCTTTCTCGGCCAACGGCGAAGGCAACCCGTTCGAGGACGAGCCGGCCTCCCCGGTGCTGTCGGTGCCGGTCCGGGCGCTGTATGACTACGAAGGCCAGGAGCAGGATGAGCTCACCTTTAAAGCAGGTACTTTAGCACTGGCCTTTAAAGGTCCACTGTCATGAAATGCATCATTTTTAATATGTTGTTTATGGAAAAAAAAACGGCAGGAAAAACTGACATGGACTTATCCGTTTTTTCGCCACAAAACATTATTTTGACACATGGCTTTTTGTAACTCCCGCCATGAAAATCCTCTCGAGGGGATTTGTTTTCGAGAAGAAGCAGGAAGCGACGTACGGGGCAGTAGCACACTCAAGCAGTCTCGTCTGTTTACACCAGTTTTACCAGTTGGAAAGTAGCTCGTTGTCCCTTCGTCTTAGCCAAAATGCCGACTCGTTGCATTGCTGGATGTCACCCGGACACTCGGGAGGATGGATTCGCTCGTCATACTTTTCCAAAAGACCCGGTTTCTCGTGAAAAATGGATCGCACAGGTTCAAAGGACCGGTAGGTGTGTATACAGCTACTAAAAACTGGGGCGGGGGGCATAATCCGTAAGTCAGGGGTGTGAAATGTGTCTTATGTGCCACCCCAGCTGAAGCTGGGGGGGGGGGGGGGGGGAACTCGTCTCTGCCGGGTAGGCGATTTGGCCGCAGCAGCATCGTCGTGGCTCGCGGGCGGTGTTATTTTTATCACCGTCGCAGAGGTGGATCGGACGGGGAGGCACTTTGGCCACGCCGTTGTTCATCACCGCCGGGGAGGTGGTTTGGGCGCATGTGGTTTTGCCGCGATCCACATATCGCCTAAATATGGCTCGAAACGACGGGGCAATATTGCCCCGGTCACTTCACTCGGTCGTGAAATCTTCTCTTCTTCGAAAAGAGCTTCCGTGTCGCGAGGGCCGTGTGCGTCTCCCATAGTAGGCGGCGCAGCGTGTTTTCAACGGCGAATGTCCCGGCGTGACGCCACGGACAGAAGATGCGGCCAATACGGCGACCGCTTGGATGTCAAAAGTGACTTCCACAACTTTGCGCATGGGTGACGGGCTCTCCGCTCATATTTAATTTTTCGTATAAACATTGAAGTGAATAATTTTATATTTATTTTTCATGACAATATCTATTTTGTTTATAGGCATGACACTTGGGCTTTAACAAGCGCTTTAATAGTAAACAGTTTACACCATTTCATACTCACCCACTTTTTGCTTTGCCGCCATCTTGTTGTGTAATAGTGCCAGAGAACTATTCATTTAGTGCTGTTTTGTGGCAATTATCTCTGGAGGCGGGCGGCAATTACTCGCGGGTGTTTGCTATTCACTTTGTTTTGTCCCTACACTTCCTTTATGCCGCTTTCTCGTAAAAGGGGCCTTTGGTGTAGTCTTGTTACATCTGAGTGTGTTTTGAAAGGAGCCCCACAAACCCTTCATTCGAGCATTTTGTGCAATCCAATCCCTTTGATCCGCTCCCTGCTCCTCCAAGGGGACGAGTTGACCAAAATCGGCGAGGTGGACGACCAGGGCTGGTGCAAAGGCCAGCTCAAGGACGGCCGGGTGGGCCTCTACCCCGCCAACTACGTGGAGGACATCCAGTAACGGCCGCGATCAAGTCGAGCAGACCGAGAACGAGGCGCGCAGCCTCCGTGTTCACGTTGGGGCGCAATGGAGCCCGCCGAAAGAACCTCGTTGGAGCCGTCACAAGTTGGAGGACCGCTCACGGTTTGGCATTAAAAGACAATTGTTGACGCTGTTACAACCACACACACACACACATTAGTTCACATCCTGTCAACACTGTTCCTGAGGAAACGTTTCGATGGATTTCAATGTTAAAGGGAGATGTGGGTGGGTGGTGTCGATCACTTGACTATATCGTCCTGTTGCGACCTTCTTGTGGTTCAGGTTTTTTTCTTTTTTTTGGGGGGGGGGGGGGCGGAATCTCGTTCGGGGGACTGCACTTGAATGTAAACTCACCGACTGTATTGTTGCGCAACGACTGTCCGCCGACTGTTTGCTGTTGTTGTACATTCCACCACTGGCCTAATGTTATGCAATCCTCTCTACATTTTGATTCTATATTTGTATTATTATTTTTAATTTCCTTTAACACTGAATGCTTTCCAGAAAGTTGGAAGCGCCACCTCAGTTTCAAGTATGGGATTGTTATTATTATTATTTTTTTCTTCTTCTTTTAAATGCAATACGACCACAGCAAAATATGGTTTTGTCTAGGTTCATGTAAATAACACAAATTGAGCTTTGGAATGATAGAAAGTTGCTGATTATTAATTTATGATTCCCTTCAGTGCTTTTTGTTCTCTTCCAATGAGCTGACTGAGCATCAGTTTGTACAAAAATTGAATGTTTTATGTTCTTATTTTCTGACGTGATTATTTTCCCTTCCTGCATGGGGCCAATTAGTCAATAGCGTGTGATTCATTCATGCTAAAAAAAAAAAAGTTATTCCAAAACTTTGTATACATATGTGTATGGATGTTTTTTTTTTTTTTTTTCATTATTATCAGTCCCAATGGTCGCGTTGCCTTTCTGGGAGATTTGCATCATTTGCGATGTTTATCCATGAGCTCATGACTTAAAAAGGAAAAAGAAAGATGCCAAGCCTGATGCCTTCAAATGCAGCAAAGGAGACAAATTCCAAGTTTTTGCCTCGTTTTCAAGGGTTACACATTTTCATTTGCATAGTTCATGTTTGGAAATGTCTCACACAGTGAATTTATGACAATTATTGGCATGTTTGTTTGTACAACGTTTGCTTGGTTCTCTGCACGTAAAGGCGAAAAAGTTGCTTTTGGAACGATTCATAAAAAGGAAGCTCTCTTTAAGGCATAAAATGGTGAAATATCCATTTAATGCCTTAGGAAACGTATTTAGGAAGCTATTAATCATTTGTACGGAAGCGTATTACTGCCACACCCCCAAAAAAATAAAGGTCGCGTTTCACATAATGTGTAACGTTTCACATAATTCTGTGAAATGTGACCTTTTTTTTTTTTTTGGTGTGGGAGTAATATGCTTCCGTACATTTGGACTATTTTTTTTTATTATAAACTACATTACCCACAAACCAATGCAACAACAACAACAGAGCCACGTGTCATTTCTAGCCAATCACGAGCGAACTATGACGTCTCTCCACCCCGTGTAATGAACGCGTCACCTCGAATTTTGTCCGACATAAATCAGCTTCTCCCTAATTTCTCGTCTTCTTGTGAACTCACGCGTGTAAGAGATCATGACGGAGCCCAGCAAGCAAGACATTTGTGCCATTTTCAAGCGCCTTCGCTCCGTTCCCACGAATAAGGTGAGGCTTTTTTTGTTTATTTTCTTTTTTTTTTGCTTTCGTCGTAAACGAGGAAGTTAAGCGGACGCCTGACACGTCGCACTTGAAGGACCGCCACGGCTAGCATCCGAACTTGCATTCTCAGCCCCAAAATAACGAGGCAGGCGTCGAACCCCCGGCTTTGTCTCCCGTACGTTTACCTACAGTGCGGAATTTGCGCAAACTCGTGAAGCCTCATGAGTTGACAGCTAAATGGCTGACAGTTTAGCTAGGTAGCTAACAAGTTGACAGCTGCTAGCCATTTTTTTTTTTTTTGAACTCCTTCCAAAGCATTTCCCCTCCCTGACACGCTAACAACATATAATTACTGCATTGCCTTTACATTTATTGGACGGTGAGTGTCATTGTGCGTGTGATGTACTTTGAATTAACAACAGCTGTCACCTCTTCGTTTGGCGTTCAAGTGTTGTATAGAGTTCAATTCCCGTTCAACATGAAGCTGCTGTTGTTGTTTTTGTGTTTTTCCTCTCGCAGGTTTGTTTTGACTGCTCATCTAAAAATCCCAGCTGGGCCAGCATCACCTACGGGGTCTTCCTATGTATAGACTGCTCCGGAACGCACAGGTCTCTCGGGGTCCACTTGTCCTTCATCAGGTCAGTACAAGTCAGAATCCTGCATGGCGTGGGCTTGAACCTCATTGGAAAAAAAAAAAAAAAAAAAAAGACTTTCAGGCCGGGCGGCACGGCGCCTCACCTGGAAAAGCGTTTGCCTCGCAGTTCTGAGGTCCCATGTTCAATCCCAGACCCGCCTTTGTGGAGTTTGCATGTCCTCCCCGTGCATGCGTGGATTTCTTCCGGGCGCTCCGGTTTCCTCCCACATCCCCAAAAACATGCACCATTTATCGAACACTCTAAATTGCCCCGAGGTGTGATTATGAGTGTGGCTGTTTGTCTCCAATGTGCCCTGCGCTTGGCTGGCGACCGGTTCAGGGTGTGCCCCGCCTCCTGCCCGTTGACAGCCGGGATAGGCTCCGGCGTTCCTCATGACCCTCATGAGGATAAGCGGCAAAGAAAATGGGTGAATGGATGGATGGATGGACTTTCAGGCCGTCAGCTATTACGGGATTTTATTTCACAGACAAGAAAAGCAGCGTTTGTTTTTGTTTTGTTTGTTTGTTAAAAGGTCCACAGAGCTGGATTTTAATTGGTCATGGTACCAGCTGAGGTGTATGCAAGTGGGAGGCAATGCCAGCGCGGTGAGCACTCATGCGCACACACTAGTGTTATTAAAAACATATACATACAGTAATAATAACGGGCTTGGCGTCTAGGTGTCGTTCTTCAACCAGCACGGCTGCACGGCCGGCGCCGCCAACGCCAAATACAACAGCCGGGCGGCTCAGCTGTACAGAGAGAAGATCAAGACGCAGGCCACGCAGGCCACCAAAATCCACGGCACCGACGTAACAAACGCGCCCTTGTCGAGCGATCCATTTTTCTCGATTAATTTATTGACCGACGAGTTGTGTCCCGACAGCTGTGGCTGGACAGTCAGGGCTCGGCGCCGTGCGCGTCGCCCGAGGAGAAGCACGTCGACTTCTTCAGCCTCCATTCTCAGGTAACGCCGCCCGACCACCGCCCACGGTCGCACGATTTCCAATGAATACAGAAGCATTGCACCCACCAGGAGGTTCCGGAAAATATGGCCAAGATGAGCCTCAGCTCTGTCGCGCCGGAGACGCAACGGAATGAGGAAGAAGGTACCGGAGCCGCTGTCTCCTGATGTGCCGCAATTTCTCGAAAATAATGCGCACATTTTTCCCAAAATATTTTCAAAAAGTTAATAAAGCGCATTATATTTAGGTCTGGATGGAAAAAGTCGTACACAGGTACGTAGCATTGGGAAAAAAAACGTATACATATACATACTAACAAAATATGAATACAGATCATTCTTAATATTGTGAGCATATGAGTAGCGGCAAATTGGTGGTGCGCATTGTACATTGGTAGAAGGTTTTTCCTCATTTTTTTTTTTTTTTAGGTCAACTTTGGGGGTGCGCGTTATACTTCAGGGCGCATTATACTTGGGTATGGATGAAAAATGAAAAATACAATCGCATTGTATAGTCGTATCGAGTCGTATACTCATCCCCGTATATTACCACTCCATCATGCGCATTATTATTATTATTGATTGTTGTCAGATCATTCTTAATATTCTGAGCATTTGTGTTGCGGCAAATTGGTGGTGCGCATTGTACATTGGTAGAAGGTTTTTCCTCATTTTTTTTTTTTTTTAGGTCAACTTTGGGGGTGCGCGTTATACTTCAGGGCGCATTATACTTGGGTATGGATGAAAAATGAAAAATACAATCGCATTGTATAGTCGTATCGAGTCGTATACTCATCCCCGTATGTTACCACTCCATCATGCACATTATTATTATTATTGATTGTTGTCAGATCATTCTTAATATTCTGAGCATTTGTGTTGCGGCAAATTGGTGGTGCGCATTGTACATTGGTCGAAGGTTTTTGCTCATTTTTTAAAGTCAACTTAGGTGGTGCGCGTTATACTTCAGGGCGCATTATACTGGAGAAATTTCGGATGACTAAATATATGTGTATGTACACGCGTCGCATGACTTTTGATGTTTTCGGCGACCCAGAGGACGGCCCCAGCGTGGACATGCTCAGCGCTTCCCCGAAGGCCAATCCAGGTTTGAGCGAGACAAAAGTTTAAGACGTCGGGTCTTATTGTAAGAATCTGATCAACTTGGTCCAATAACGGGTTTTTCTGTTCTTCCAGCACCTTTATCACTTCTCAAGAAGAAGTCAGCCGGCGCCAAGAAAACGGTACGTCCACGTGCGTGTCCCCGCGCCCGGTCCCTGACTCTTCCGGTACTCGCAGACGGCCGCCAAAAGAGGCGGTCTGGGTGCGCAGAAGGTGAGCAGTCAGAGCTTCAGCGAGCTGGAGAAGAAAGCGCAGGCGGCAGACAAGCGCCGGGAGAAGGACGAGCACGCGGCCAGCGACAAGAAGAACCAGGCCGAAGCCGCGGAGCCGGCGTGAGGACGCGGCTCGTTTGCGTGGCCCGCGCCGCGTCCGCTCGCTGTTTTCCACCCAAAGCGTGTTTTCCTCGCCCTCAGTGCGCCGTCCGCGCGTCTGGCCTACAAAGACCTGGAGGAGCAGCGGAAAAAAGACGAGCAGAAGCTGAAGAGTCTGGACGGGAAGAAGCGGGAGCAAGCGGAGAGGCTGGGAATGGGGCTCGGCGCCCGGAGGTGCGGCCGCCGTAGACTGCCCGCCCGTATGCGATCAATTAATGCGTTGTTTTGATTTTTTTTAAAAAAAAGTGCAGAGCTATTACGTACGCGGCACGGAGAAAACTAGAAGGTTCTGTCATCACATCATTTTGTTATCCCCAAATGTGTAAACATCTTTTAATGTCAAAAAAAAAAAAAAGTGTAAACGCTAACGTCGTGGTTCGTCTGCCACCGCAGCGGCGTTTCTCACTCGGTGACGTCCGACATGCACATCATCCAGCAGGAGCGCCCCCTGGCGGCCAGGATCAGCAAACCGCCGCGTTTCGCTGGCGACGACGAAGACGAGGAGGGCGGCTTCAGCGGGGGGTAAGGATGCGGATCAAGGACCGCGTCACCGTTCCTATTTTATCACCTGACCCTTTTTTGGGGGGTGGGGTTTAGGATCCTGTCCCGCTACGACCAAAGCGACGACTCTGACCTCCTCTCCTCCAGGTGGAGCAAGAAAGCCGATCTGGACTTCTTCTTGGCGCCCGCCGTGGCCTCGCCGGATGAACGGTGAGGAAGTCGGGATTTGATCTCCCGTCCGTCACGACCGCTAAACGCTCGCTCGCGCGTCGCCAGGCCAGCATCGCGCAGGAAAGCGGACGCGGCGCCGCTCGCGGACTCGGGGGAAGCTCGCAGGAAGTTCGGCGAGGACGTCAAAGCCATCTCGTCCGACATGTACTTCGGGAAGCAGGATGGCAAGGAGGTAAAAGCGTCGAACGCGGATCCGTTTGCGGCCAAGAGTGATTCTTGACGCCCTCTTAAGTTCGTTTTCGTGCAGATTTGTTTTTCAAAAGCAGAGGAAAAGTTCCAAGTTTCAAAAACAAATGGGATTTTTCCGTTTATGATTTAAAAAATACATATATATATTCTCCGTTTTTCTGCAATATCGCGACCGTAACCCGTGCCAGAATCCACACTCGTTCATGTTCTTATCCGACTTTTGCAATCGAAGTGGAAGATTAGATACGCGTCTGTTGATTGGCCGAATGTTTCCCTCCTGACCAATGAGAATGCTCGTTGTATACGCGGCACATCGCGGGGCCATTTTCAAGCGAACGCGGAAAGACGATATTGAGAGATATATGTCAAAAATAAGTTCCGACGGCATCGGATGGAACGAGAAATCGTCGATACCGTTGGAAAGGAGGAAGTCGCCACGCCGTTGAGCGACTTCGTTCGCAAAATCGATCGAGCGCCACGATAACGAGGTGAGAGTTCAGAAGCAATTACTTGTAAAAATATTATTTACTTGATGTTAATAATTGGTGTCAAATTCATGCGTTTCAATCATTTACAAAAACAAGAAATGAAAACGTTTTTGAACGGACACGCCATGATGCAAATCTGAATTCAATTTAGTAGTTTACTTCGTTGAATTTGTAATTTTTGGCGGGGTAAAGGTATGCACCGAAATAATGAACATTGTGTACATTTTGAAAACAGAATAGCATTTATTGAAAGATGTACTCGATATATTTCCTTCATAATACAATTTATAAAACTTACACTTTAAAATCGGCTAGCGGCCCCCTGATTTTTTTTTTTCCCATTCAGTCAAATCACGCGTCTG
The DNA here is from genome assembly GCF_019802595.1 of Syngnathoides biaculeatus. Classification (NCBI taxonomy): domain Eukaryota; kingdom Metazoa; phylum Chordata; class Actinopteri; order Syngnathiformes; family Syngnathidae; genus Syngnathoides; species Syngnathoides biaculeatus. The sequence continues at coordinate 7,256,021 of NC_084659.1, read as the reverse complement.
CAAATGAAAAATGGCGGCTCGTTCTGTTGGCAGCACGAAGCCAAGTCGCGCCTGGAGAGACTCGCCGGGAGTTCCGCGATCAGTTCATCCGACCTGTTTGACGAGCAGAAGAAGGAGACCGGTAAGTTCCTCTGGGATTCATTTCGAACGGACCTTTTTCCGACTGGCGATCTTAAGCTCCGCCCCCTTCGCCGTGTCCCACAAGCTTCCAAAATGGCGACTGAACAGAACATGTTTGAAGTCGATTCTCTCTCGCGTATTCCAGATAATATTGCGGTATGTTTTTCGCCAAATGCGTCGGACTTGTCCAAGAGATTTCTACAGAGAGGTCTCGACTATTTCACGCTAGGATATGTACACGGAATTAAGATTTTGGACGGTGCGGGACGCAACGTCAAGAGTTACGGCGAAACGTTGGCGATCGATGCGCAAAAAAAAAAAAAGTTTGACGCCTCACAGACGTCACAGTGAAATCCGACAGGATAAAATAGTGGAATCGTACAGTGCGTGTAAAGCAGGGTGAGTACTTTTTACTTGGAAAGATCACGAGTAATATCATTGTAATCTTTATAATATATTCATTTGACTTGGCTCGTAATGGAATCCAGTGCTGCGTTTTAAAAGTCGTATGTGATACAAATATCTTGCACCTGAGGACCATTTTCTTCGTAACATGAATTTTCCAAGCGCACGCTACTGACAACCAGCGTTGCTTATGGGACAACACGGCGGCAATCTGATTGGCTATTATCGTACGAGTGACCGACAGGTCGGAAAAGGTCCGTCCCGATAATCCGAGCGTAACAATCGCGACCCGTTTCCCGCAATCGCAGCCAGCTCGTACCGCCTGACCAACGTGCTGCCCAGCGCTCCCGACATGACGCAGCTGAAAATCGGCGTGCGCAGCGTCGCCGGAAAGCTGTCGGTGATGGCCAGCGGCGTCGTCAACACCATCCAGGTCCCCGCCCGACCGTCGCCAAAAAGGCTTCCCATTCCCTCTACGGCACCATTCAGTTATTATTATTATTATTATATATATATATATATTTTTTTTTAGGACCGCTACAACTCCTGAAGGACGAATCACTACCGTGACCTCATCACAACGTTTTTTTTTGTACTCGGGAGCAACAATTTGAAGCTGCACAACGCAATGACGACTTCAATCGCGCCTTAACAAAAGATAACAAATGTCATCTTTCACTTTTTTTTTTTTTTGGGGGGGGGGGAAGAAACTTCCGCTCTCATCGCGTAAATATGAGAGGCATTATGAAGGTTATAGTTATGAATAAGTCTTTTCTACGGCCCAAGTGCTCTTAGGTAGACTGGGCGGCACCGTCGGTTCATCTCAAAGCTCATTCTCGTCGCTCGTTATTCATTATTCAGCACGTGTGCGGAATTAAATATGTGCCACCGGGATTTGAATTTGAAATGCCACAGAAAACAAAATTTGAATTTGAAATGTGAAGTGGTCACATTTTCAATAGTTGCTACAATTCGCTGTATGAAATTGACCGTTTGTGCCACCAGGCGGGGTTGCTTCAGGTCAGAACCGAACAGCCAGCCAATCACAGTTATGCTTTCTTTGTTTGTGACGTCACGTGACCAGGAAAGCGCAACTGCGATTGGCTGCCTGTTCCCTTCTGACCTGTAGTAACGCCACCTGGTGGCATAGACGCTGAATTTCAGACTGAATTGCAGCAAGTATTGAAAATATGATCAGTTTGCATTTCAAATTGAAATCCTGTTTCCTGTGGCATTTAAAATTCAAATCTTGATGCCACATATGTACTTCCATACGCGTCACTCTTCATATTTGTGCAGTTTTCTATTTTTTTTTTATTTTTTTTGCTGCGTCTGCAGGTGTACACCATTTTTTACGCCAACTTTGCTTTGCTCGGCAAAAAATGAAACTATATGAAGATATCAGATGGATACAATGGGTTATATATTTTTTTTTCTCATGAGAAATGCACGCAAAATCTAGTAAATAAATGGTAATAAAAGCTACGGAGTGCTCGCAGCGCTCAACTGGGACCGCGGCAGTTTTGCGCTAATTCTGTCATCTCGCTCGAATGATCGTCGTCGGGGATTCGCCGCTCGTTTTCTGCTCAGTTTGCGTTTCGAGGCCGTTTTGTCGCTTTCGGGCGTCTCAAATCTTTTTTAATTTGAGCATTGGTGCGCGCCGACAGTCCCCCTCTTGATGTGATTTAATTTTTGAAGTATCGGAGCTGCTTTTGTTAGTTTTGTACTGTAAAACGTGTAATAGTTAGTTCGCAGTGTTCATGCTGGGAGTTGAACCTACCAAATATTTGTTTACGTCATTCCAAAATGCCTTTCTCCAAAGATAGCGATTTATTCTGCTTTACCGTGGAGCGCTCGGTACATTCTAGTTACATTTTTTTTTTTTTTAATGAATTTGGACAAAATTGGCATTTTATGCCTTGAATGTACTTTCAAGTTGTGTTCAATTGAATTATGATTGTGCACAAGAATATCAATATGGGAAGAGTTGTCATATGAATTGCTGTTTACTAAATATATATATATATAAAAACTATTTCACATTGCTGACTCTTTCCTTTTTTTATTGTTTTTTTTTTTTTTTACGTGTTGAATAGTTTTTGTTCCGGTCTGGCAAGCGCTGACGTGGCTGCTTGCGGCGTTCAGGGATCTTGTACAAGCGTGGGAAATTTAGCTATCCAAACACTAAACTGATATTTTCTCTGTAAGCAACGTTTATATTCAGGATATTCAATTGAACGAGTTGTCAACGGTAATTTATATGCATTTATTAGAAGAGTTTTAATTTTCCCGGAGACGTGGCTTTTTATTTTGAAGTGGGAATTTACGAGACGCACGTGAACAGGCACAACCGGGTGAAAGAAAATGGGAGTGATCGACGTGCAAGTGATTTTTGAATGCCACTTTTATGACTTTATTATTATACTATGAACGTGTGTAACTTTAAAACAAACTGGTGAGTTTTTCGACCTGTTGATTTTATTATTTTTATTTTTTTTACCCCCTCCACCCCGGTCAAAAGTGTGCGTCGCTTAAAAATGCCCGCCGAGGTGAAGCAAAGAAAGAAAAAGCAAAATGACGAAATCGTCACAGATTCTGCACACAAACAAGACGGGGACGCGAAAGCGAGGCGTGAACAACATGCCGGCGACGCTCGAAAAACGTCGAGTTTATTGGACCCTAAATGCATCATGTGCGTCCTGTCTCTTTCGGTGTGCGCGGCACTGAGCTGGTAAGACGTGCACGTTTTGTTTTTCTCGTTATTTTGATTTATTAAACTGTGCTCACGTGTTTTGTGTCGCGGTTGCAGGACGGTGCTGCAGCAAAATGCCAGGTTCTCCCAGATGGAGGAAAAATTCACACTGTTGTACGCCAAGACCTCACGGTTGTCATTCGTGGAGGAGCAGGTCCAGAAGGTGACCCAAAAAGTGAGTTTTAGCCTTTCAGTATGTCTTGTTCTCAAAAGTGTGCTACTTGTTACATTTATCAAGCGCCACTTTTAGGCGATGCCTAGAAAGAGTACCACAGATGCACTATTTGCCTTGAGGATGCTCGTGGAAAAGTACAGAGAAGGTCAGAAGGAGCTACGTTGTGTCTTTGTGGATCTCGAGAAAGCCCCGGACTGAGTACCAAGAGGGGAACTGTGGTACTGGTGTGGCGGAGAAATATGTTAGAAGAGTACAGGACATGTACGAGGGCAGCAGAACAGCGGTGAGATGTGCCGTAGGCGTGCCAGAAGAATTTAAGGTGGCGGTGGGGCTGCATCAGGGATCCGCGCTGAGCCCCTTCCTGTTTGCCGTATTAACGGATAGGCTGACAGATGAGGTTAGACTGGAATCGGCTTGGACTATGATGTTTTGGAGACAACGTTCGAGAGAGCAGACTCGAATGGTTTGGACAATGTGCAGACGCGAGAGAGTGAGTATGTTGGTGGAAGCTGCCAGGCAAAAGAGGGAGAGGAAGACCAAAGAAAAGATGGAAAAACGGGACAAGCCGAAGGAAGAAGAAGGTCAAAGTGGGGAGAGCTTGTCGCAATCCTGTGTTGTGATTGGTCAGGTTTGCATTTTGTCCGATTTCCCTTGCACTAGAAGCGTCCATTTCCCATGGACCAACCATCAGACTGAAGTTGCGTCCGGCTCGGCCCGATCGGTACCCCGCGCCGATTTGTCGTTTCGGTACCGTCCCGACGAACAATTCTGTGGATCGCTGGCTCGAGCGCTCCCTGAGAAACGGCTCCCCCCTGTTTTGTGTTGCGGCTGCAGCTCGCCGCTTCCGAGGAGGACCTCCGGGCGGCGCTCTCCGACGTCTCCTGGGCGGGCGCGCTCCGGCGGGACGTGGCCGCGCTGCACGTCGCCATGGGGACGCTGCAAGCGGAGGACAGCGCGGCGTCGGACGACCTGCGGGCCGTCAACGAGCGCTTCCTCAACGTGACTGAGACGTGGCAGGAGCGCCTCGCCGCCGCCGCCGCCGAGCTGGCGTCACTCAAGGCCGAGTCGCGGGAGGCCCACGCCGGCGCCGCGGAACGGGTAAACGAGGCCGAGCGGAGGGCCCGGTCGCTGGCGGAGAAGCTGGAGGAGCTGGAGGACAGCACCAGGCGGAACGCCCGAGCCTTGGAGCGCGCCGAGGAGGACGACGCCAAGCGGGCGCAGGCGCAGCTGGACTGGAACACCCGGCGGATCCACAAAATGGACGAGAACCTCAACAGGCTGGCCCGCCAGGAGGCGGAGCTCAGCGCCCAGCTGCGGGACCACCTCCCCCGGGCGAAGGAGTGCGAGGAGCAGCTCCCTCACGTGGAGGAGGCGCTGCGCTCCATCCTGAAGCTGGCCGTTGACCTGGGCGGAGTCGAGCGGCGCCTGGAGGAGGTCACGCTCCAGGTGTTCTCGGCCGAGGACAGCATGCTCAAGACCCTCGACCGGGTGGTCGGCGTGCGCCGGGAGATGGACGCCCTGCGGGCGCGCGGCGCCGTCCTCAAGATGAAGAACGAGCTGGCGGTGGTGCGCGAGGCCGTGAACGAACTCGCCGGGGTGCTGAGGGCGGGGCGGCCAATCGAGGAAGAGGAAGAGGAAGAGGAGGTGGAGCCGGACGAAGAGTGGGAAGAACCGGACGGAACTCGATGATGTCACCGCAATCTCAATTTTCATATTCGGTTGGATTTTTTTAAGTTGGTCCCCCCCCCACTTCAAACCGGATGAAAATGAGTAAATATTGCAGAAGTTTGGGGAATTACTGGATGACAGCACGAGCATGAATTTCAGAATTATAAATAAAAGATAGTTTGCCAGAAAAGTTCTGAATTATGTTGGATTTTAAATTCATTCATTACTCATTAAATGTCATCGTTTACACTCAACGGAAATGTCGTTTTGCAGAATGAGCATAGACACGAAAAGCCGACGGATTTCCTGTTCCGGTGCTAATTCGCGAGCTCGCCGTCGCTGTCCTGCGTTGCAGTGCGAGGGCGCGCGGTCGGCGCCGGACGACGGGGAGGACGCGGACCGCCGGGCCGCGCGCGGGCAGCTGGAGGGCCTGCAGCGGGACGCGGGCCGGCTGAAGGAGTGGGCGTCCGGCATGAGCGCCAAGCGGTCGGAGCTGCGGTCCGGCGTGGACACGCTGGCCGGCGCCGTGGACCGGATCGAGGCGCGCACCTCGGCCATCGCAGTGGACTTTGCCAACAAGGTGCGTTTGATTTGTCGCCGTCGCGAGTAATTCCCACCCGAGCTTTGGCGACATCTTGTGGCATCTGAGGTGTAATTCCCTGCTTTTCTACCCGTGCCCAATAGGTGGCGTCAGTGAAGACGGACGTGCGGCGTATGGACGGCCTGCGGTCGGAGCTGGAGGCCCTCCTGACGCAGGTGTCGGAGCTGGAGGAGCGGGCGTCCCGGGCCGAGCGCTCGGTGGCGGCCCGCGTCGGCGACGTGCTGGCCGGCAGCATCGAGCGCGTCGCCGACCTCCGCGCGGCGTCGGAACGCAACGCGCGGGCCCTGGAGCGGCTCGGCCTCCGCCTCGGCGAGCTGGACGCCGCCGACCAGAGCATCTCGGAACGGCTTCGGGAGCTGGAGGGCGGCCGGGCTCGCCTCATCCGCACGGTGACCTTCGCCGGGGACCTCAAACCCAAAGTGGCCGCCATCAAGAGAGACTTCGGGGCCTTGGAGCCGCGCCTGACCGACCTGACCTTCCGCATCGGGAACTTGGCGGAGGACCTCGGGAAGCGGGACGAGGACGTCGCCGAGCTGAGACGCGCACTGGACGAGCTCACCTCGGTCCAAGAACCGCACGTAAGTGCCGCCCCTGATCCGGTTGCGGTTTTGTCAGAATTTCTAGACGCTCAGCAGCCAATGTGAAAACACGACTCTGGAGAATAAAACAAATGACGTCAACGTGTCTTTCGTCCTGGTTTGGTGTTGGGTACGCGGTTTCGGTTCAGCCGCTCCCGGTTTTTGCTTTCTTGTAACTTTGTTCAAGGAGTTTCGACTGCGTTTGGAAGACCACGTGGAAGTTCCGGGAACTTTTACTTCTTGTGGAACGACAAGGAAAATCAGACATGTTTAGGTCAACGAGTGTTTTTATTGTAAAACAGCCACAAAAGTAAACAACGTCGTGCTCAACAAGAGCTTTACTGCTTTTGACTTTAAAAAACAAAAACAACATCTTTGGCGCAGGCTGGAAAACAAAGTAAATGAAACTAACAGTGCAGATTGAGTGTTGAATTCACAGCTCAGCCAGTCCAGCTCCTCCATCTGGTCTCGTCCTACGTGTGCAACGTCAAGTTACTACCAAAGAACAGAATGTTTTGTGGTTTGCGGTGGTGCTGCTACTCTTGCGCCCGGGCGGCGGCCTCGGACAAAGCCGCCAGCGTCCGGGCGGCCTCCTCCAAGGCCGTCTGGATGGAGGCGATGGCTCCCTGTTGCTCCTCCAGCTTGGCGGCGTTCTCGGCACCCGCCTCGGCCGCCAGCCTCTCCAGCTCCTCCACCCGCTGGGCCATGAGCGAGTCCGTGGTGGCCAGAGAGTCCTGCGCCTCCCCGACGGCCGCCACGTTGGTCCGGAGCTCCTCCAGGTGCTCGCTCAGGGCCTCCAGCTCCCTCTCGGAGGGGGCCTTCCCAACCTGAGCGCTCTCCTGGGTGTCGTACTGGGAGAGCAGAGACTCCACCTTGGCGACGGCGGACTCCCCGCTCTCCTCCGAGGCTTTGAGTCGGGCTTCCACGTCGTCCGCTCTTTTCTGCATCTGGGCGGCGACCTCGTCGAGCTTCCTCTCCACGTCGCGGACGCCCTCGGCCGCCTGCTCCCATCCGCCGAGCAGGGGGCCGGTTTGGTCCCTGAGGGCCTGGACGTCCGTCTGGGTGGCGGACACGGACAGCTTGAGACTTCCCACCGTGTCCTGCACCACCGACCTGACGGATTCCACTTCCTGGGAAAGCGATGCCACTTCCTGGCTGCGCGTCCGGAGCTCCTCCCTCACCGAGTTGATCTGCTCACGGATGGAATCGGCGGTGGAGTCGGCGTCCTGCTTGGCCGCCCTGATCTCGGCCACCACCTCCACGATGGCGGCCAGCTCCTGCTTGACCATGGCGGGGTCTTCGATGCCGCCCAGCCGGGCCTGGAGGTCGGCCAGCTGGCTTTGGGCCTCGCCCTGGGCGCCCGTGAACTCGGCCACGCTGGAGCGCACCGAGCGGCTCACCTCCTCCAGACGCTGCTCCACCGTCGTCTCCAGGGAGGAGAAGTCGCGCTCTCGGGCTTCCTTCACCTCGCTGATGCCCTCGGCGAGCTCCTTCAGGAGGTCCTTCTGGAGCTTCTGGAGGGCCTCCTCCAGCCGCCTGGTCTCCTCCTCACCCCGCGCCATCCGAACCACGGCGTCCTTCAGCTCCACCCGAGTAGCCCCCATTGACGACTCCAGACTGTCCACCACGCCCTTCAGGGATGCCACCTGGTGTTGGATAGTAGCAAAAGATGAAGGAGAGCTGCAGGAACGATAATCTAATATTCGTTCCAGAGTAATGGATTGAGGTTTTAGTATTTCCCAGGGGTGCGGGAACCTTTGGGGCCAGCGCTGCAGTGCCGGACGTATCTTCCAGGAACGCCGTGTATCAAGAGTTAAACATTACTGAAATTTTACACGGACTAAAGTCTTTCTTGTTACTTGTCATCGAATTTCATCGCGGCACACAAGGCTAACTGGTCCAAGACCTTTCAAAAGTAGTACCCCAACCTACAATCAGGGTCTTACTTTTGGCCCTGATGAATTACCTCCAAACTAAATTTGGACAATACAGTTCGTGAGCTGGAAATGCACAATGTTTGTCCCGAAAGTTGTAGGATTGGCTAGTTCCTGGTACTTCCAATCAACTGGCCGCAGAACCCACACCACCCCAAATAACTCCGGTCTTCTTCAATCCCTGACAAATTAGCCCGGGACTGAATTTAGTTGTTGCACTCAAGGTGGAACTTAAAATGTTTCGAGTCAAATTTGTTCTGTGTTGACCAAAGTCCCTTCCCCAAAGATCCGAAGACCTTACAAAAATACGAGGATCTTTGTCAAGTACCCTAACACTCAATTTGGACAGTAGTTTCTGTTGCGTGAACACAAGATGGCCCTCTGAGAGTTTCCAGTTCTTCGGGTAAGTTTACCTTTTGGCGATAATGAGGAAAAACAATCAAAGGTACTCAAACAGGAAGTGATGACACAAGTAATTTGCTTCTGTGATGTTTGTGTGCCGCCGAGACTCGACTGACTTGCCATGCATGTACAGTAGTCTCCCCCGCCCCCCTCACCCCAATGCACCACACAGTCAAAGTTGGGCGTTGCTGAGTCCCGGGTTCGTTTCCACTAACCTGTTGGACGACGCTCTCCATTTTGCCGCCGAGCTCGGCGCTCCTCTGCGCGCTTTCCGCGTGTTTGGCGCTGGTGTGGCGGATCTCCTCGACCACCTTCTGCAAGTGGAAGGCGGCCAGGGCGGCGCCCGCGATCATGGCCCCGTAGAAGAGGACCGAGACCAGGGTCCCCAGGCAACCGCCGCTCTTCTTGGCCGGGGTGCGAGACTGCGCCTGGGCGGCCTGGGTGCCCGAGCTCCCCTTAGCGGACTGGGTGCCCGAGCTCCCCTTAGCGGACTGGGTGCCCGAGCTCCCCTTAGCGGACTGGGTGCCCGAGCTCCCCTTAGCGGACTGGGTGCCCGAGCTCCCCTTAGCGGACTGGGTGCCCGAGCTCCCCTTAGCGGACTGGGTGCCCGAGCTCCCCTTAGGGGACTGGGTGCCCGAGTTCCCCTTAGCGGACTGGGTGCCCGAGCTCCCCTTAGGGGACTGGGTGCCCGAGTTCCCCTTAGGGGACGGGGTCCCCGAGTTCCCCTTAGGGGTCGGGGTCCCCGAGTTCCCCTTAGAGGCCGGGGTGCCCGAGCTCCCCTGGTTCGCCGGTTTGCGCGCTTGCCCCTGGCCGCCCGCGGAGCCGCTCACCCCGTTACTTTTCTGGGACTTTTCCTCCTTGTGCGCCGGCGGTGCGGCGGCCGGGGCTTTATCGCCGCCGGCGTTGCTCTTCTGTCGGTTCTTCGCCGTCATGGTCGCTGAAGGTGGGCTGTGCGAAAAGAACGAGCGTTGACGTGCTTCTCCTTTTTGCAGTCGTGGTGGATGCGTGCATGGAGGAGTTTTTTTTTTTTTTTTTTACTGGGTGCTGCAGCAGCGTATCAGAAGACGAGTCGTGTCTTTAGAGTGGCTTTTGGGACGTCCCATGTCCGACGAGTGCAAGCAGAAGTTGTGCAAAAAAAGTGCCAAAAAGCACCGGGAAATATTAAATTCACATTTTCCGGATGGACGTCGACGGTGGTTGCGCATTTATGTGTCGTATTCGACTTTAAAAGCATTATTATGATTATTTAGGGGGCGTGGTTTTGAAGCGGTATGCCGCCCCTCATACGTGGCAACTGGCCTCATGCCACATCCCATAATGCCAGCTCACAAGTTTCGAAGAAACAAAGCGGCCTTGGTTTTTTTTTTTTTTTTTTTTTGTTATTAAACAAACGATGCCGAAATCGGATTATTTCAGCGCGACAACATCATGTCCGACTGTTTTGGGTTTGAGTTCCGAGGGGGGGCACAATCTTGTTTTTCTATTTAATGACGTGTCAACAGGAGAAAATGTCACAAAAGTTGCGTACGTGTGCTATGAAAAGGCAAAGGCAACAAATGGCACAACAAAAACGACAAAACGGCATTCCAACAAAACAGTTGCAGTTGTATGTTTTTTCCACTAGAGAGCGCCACATTAACGTCTTGTACTACAGACATTTGGCCATATCGTTAGTTTTTATTCAAACAAAGAGATCAAATCCATGGACTTTATGACAAATGGGACCTTTATGGATCTAAAATTCGTAAAGACAACATATAATGTTTAAAATGAGTGTATTTATCTTTGCAGAGACTGCTTGAGACGTGCATTTAATGACTTGTTCCATTGTGGTGACACATTCACAAATGTTTACTTTATTTATTTTTTTTTCAAGTGAACTAGTTTAGAGGGAGAATTGTATTGCATCTAGACAAAAAAAAAAAAAAAAAAAGTAAAAGAAAAGACAGGGTTAGAAAATTGTGCATTTTCCGAGCGTACCCTGAAGGCACCACGACTTGCACGCCCAACCCCGGTGACAGCAGACGCCGCTCGCCGCCATCCAGGTGCTCACCTCGGGGAGAGCTTCTCTCCGGGCCCGCCCCGTCTTCGGAGCCTCAACCTGAGTGAGGAGGAGCGCCATCCCAAGCCCCGTCGTGCTATGCTTTGTCCGCGAAGACGACCATACCAGCCCCGAACCCCCTCCCCGGAAAATATGAAGCGGGAACACGGTCCAAGGAAGAGGACGGCGGCGGCCGCGGCCGCGTTTTGAGTCGCCCGTGTCGTGTCCACCCTCAGCCGGCTAGCTAAGCAGCCATCCCGGAGGGGGGTCGCAAGGCTACCAGACTCCGCGGCGCCATGGCGGGACTCATCAAGAAGCAAATCTTGAAGCATCTCTCCAGGTTAGCCAGGCAGCACACTCGCAACCCGGGGGAGGGGGTTCGGGTGGCGGATTCAGCCGTAATCCGCTATCCTCCGGGGGGTTAGCCACCTGCAATGTCCGACGGTCGTCGCTGGGGCTCCGGGCGGCGCGTCGGCCCTGGCGGCCGCCGTGGGGCGACTGTCAAGCGGCTTTTTCCCCCCCGACCTCCGCTGACCCGCCGAGCTCGCGGAGCTATCCGGGCTAAACTCGCGAGCTAGCGGGGCTAATCCCTCCTCCCTCGCCGGGCTAAATGACGGCTTCGACCGGTCACCATTCCCAAAGTGATTTATTCAAATTACAAATACAGTCGTCCCCCGGATATTATAATTTATGTAATTTAATATCATCGGTGTAAATGTGAAGTCACACAACTGTGTTTCAAAGCGTAATTTGATAATCGCAAATATCTTTTTTTTTTTTTTTTTTTACACGTCAATAAACTTGCCATGTCATCTGATTGCTGCCCTTGATAACAATTTTCCGCTTCAGTGTGGCTCTGTGAAATTCAAAATGTGAATAATTTGCTCACTTTTTTTTTAAATTTTTTTTTTAATCTCGCTATGAGGTGGCTGCATTATTTATTCCTTTTGCAGGGTTTCCTCAAGGGACTCTTCAATGGTTGAGCCCCTGTGACGTCACCTATTGTTATTCCCACCGTCCACCTGCTGCCAATTTTATCAACCTCCTTTTTAAAAAAAAAAAAAAAAAAATTCTTAAATGTATTTATGAGTTGACCATTGAGAAGTTTGCACACAGGAAGTGAGAGGACGAGCGGCGTTATCTCACCGCCGAGTCGTTGCGGTCGCGCGGCGACGGCGGTTCGTGCTGTTGTGGGTGTCAACACGGACGGACGCAAACGTACGTGCGAGATTTCGCCGACGCCCGCGTGACGGAACGTTGCAGTGTTCTGTTCGCATCGGCGTGAAGCGCGCAGCCTGGACAGCCAGATGTGGCATCTGTAAAGCTGACGGCGTGTCTGTAAAGTGTGCGGTTTCCGTGCTGCTGATATTTATTATAATTAGCTCCTGCAGCTAAGCGTTATTTTTTTTAATGCATTCATAGACTGAAGGGATGACTCACATCTTGCACTTCAGTTACTTGGTGCGAGCGTGAGGGCGATATTTGGCAGGATTTTGCTTTCTGCATCCTGCTAGCTGTCACGCTATCCGCGGGTCATAAAGCATCGCTCGACCTTCACAGGCAACGCCCAACACGCTGGCTGTAATCGAACAGAATATAATATTCAATAATATGGTCCAAAAATCCTGAAGTAATGTGATGTGCAGGTGCTATTTATCTCCAGTCCAGTAGGTGGCGGTAATGCAATCCAAAAGGATGTCTCACGCAGTTGTTTTCCCCACTTAGATTTTTGTAAAAATTTCAAAATCGCTTAAAAAAAACACTACTTTTTTTTCACCATAAATTTCTTGGTTTATTCCCAAAATAATTTGACCTGATATAAATCTTATGCACACATAGATATTACTTATTTATTCTTATAAAAACACATTTTTTGGGGAGGGTGTTGGGGTAATTTCTATATTTACCCTCTAATATACTTTTGACTCTTTATCATAAAATATCTGCATTTTTTTTCTTGTGATAGTTACACTGGCAATATTAAGACGTTTTTTTTGAAATTGTTTTCCCCGCTTAGATTTTTGTAAAAATGTCAAAATCGCTTAAAAAAATACAGCTCTTTTTTTTCCACCATATATTTCTTGGTTTATTCCCAAAATAATTTGACTTGATATAAATCTTATACATACTTGGATATTAGTTATTTATTCTTATAAAAATGCATTTTTTGGGAGGGTGGGGTATAATTTCTACATTCATCTTCTAATATTCTTTTGACTCTTTATCATGAAATTTTGGCAACCCTAACCCTTTGTCTTGTGATATTTACACTGGCAATATTAAGATGTTTTTTTTAATGCCATCGTTTTTCTATATTTGGACTTTATTCTCTTAACTAGACAAACATGAAATTCCATCCTAAATGTGGTGAAATTGGAAAAAATGCTCACGTAAAATTGTGATTTATTTTTTTTTCCTCCCTAACTTGACAAAATATGCCATCCACATTCCTGTAAAAAACAAGAAAAATCATAAAATTTGCAATTTTTTTTCTCATGAATTTCAACATTATGCTGTTAGTATATTCCGACACGTCTCGAATTGCATTTTTCTTTTTTTCTCGCGTTAACTTTCGACTTTCTTTGTCTTTCTCGTCCGAGTGTGTGTTTACCTATTGTGCAGTTTGCGTCTGCTCAATAATTTACAGAACATGAGAGGAATGTGATGCTGCTTATAGAGGAGGTGGTGCGGCCCGGAATAGAAACAAACAAAACACCCCCCCCCCCCCCAAAAAAAAAAAGCCCCCTGCACTGTTTTTCGTGGCGCACTCTCCTCCGGGCGCTTTTTCTTTTCGAGATTTCCTTGACCGTCCGCTCTCGTCCTTCCTCATCCGGACCTTCCCGCTCGCGACGCACGGGAGGACGTCACGGGCGGACGTCCAGCTCGTCTTTGCCCGAACCAAAGAGCAGACCCGCAGTTGGCACTCAGGAAAAACAAACAAACATAAAAAGCCTCGATGGACTTTGCGCAACAAAAGCGTTGAAGACTTTGCGGTCCAAGATGTTATTATCGGACTTGAACGATGAGGTCATGTGCTGGAAGGGAGGACATTTTTTTTTTTTTTGGGGGGGGGGGGGTTCCGTGCCCAATCCTCAATCCTTGCGACCAAGTATAACGATGAGTTCTGTAGCGCTACATTATGTCATATATATCTCTACAGGATATTGTAAGGCGGCACGGTGGATCAGCTGATAAATCATTGGCCTCACAGTTCTGAGGACCCGGGTTCGATTCCGGCCCCGCCTGTGTGGAGTTTGTATGTCCTCCCCGTGCCTGCGCGGGTTTTCTCCGAGCACTCCGGTTTCCTCCCACATCCCCAAACCATGCGACATTAATTGGACACTCTAAATTGCTCCGAGGTGTGATAGTGAGTGCGATTGGTCGTCTGTCTCCACGTGCCCTGCGATTGGCTGGCGACCAGTTCAGGGTGTACCCCGCCTCCTGCCCGTTGACAGCTGGGATAGGCTCCAGCACTCCTCGCGACACTTGTGAGGATAAGTGGTTGAGAAAATGGATGGATGGATATCAGAAACGTGATTTTTTTTTTTTTTCTCGTTTTAAAAAATGTGGAAACGCCCTCTAAAATGATGACTATTCTAAAAAATATGACCTTTTTCCTCATTTCAGCGCTTCTCATCAAATGAAATCTTTTTGACTTTACTAACTTTGCCGTCATTATTTTGCCACTTAATTCTCATGAAAACATTTTGTACAAATGTGACCTTTTTTCCCCCGATGAGTTTTCATTTGTGACTTTCTCCTGACATAATTTCACTTTGTTTAAAAATACACAATTTTCTTTTCATATTACCACTTTTACCCATGAATAATTATAGCTTTATTTTTCTCCCAATATTGCCCATTTTTCTTGCAAAAAATACAGAAAAAAAGGATTCATTTTTGTGATCGCCATTTTTTTCCCTGACTTGTGCCTTTCATTAAAAATCCAACCGTCTGTCGTGAAACGGAGCCTCCCAGACCCCTTTAACGTAGCCTCGACGCCCCCCCCCCCGTGCAGGTTCGCCAAGAACCTGTCGCCCGACAAGATCAACCTGAGCACGCTGAAGGGCGAGGGCCAGCTCACCAACCTGGAGCTGGACGAGGAGGTCCTCCAGAGCCTGCTGGACCTCCCCACCTGGCTGGCCATCAACCGCGTGTGCTGCAACAAGGCCGCCATCCGAGTGCGTCCTCGCACGTTCGCCGTTGATTGAATAATCGCAGATGAGGTGATTTTTTTTTTTTTCATGTATTTTAATTTTTTTCATGGGACTATCCCACCGACAGATCCCGTGGACCAAGTTGAAGACTCACCCGATTTCCCTGGTAAGGTCCTCAAAGCGCCTCGAGTGAGCGAATTCAGCGGTGCGGTTTTTTTTTTTTGTTTTTTTTTTTTGCGTCGGTCTTGCAGACTCTGGATAAAGTGGAAATGGAAATGAGCACCTGCGATGAACCCCGCCCCCCCAACGGCCCCTCCCCCATAGCCACGGCGTCCGGGCAGAGGTGAGCTTTAACCAACCCTTCTAAAAAAAAAAAAAAAAATCCTGCACCCGACGGGTTGGTCTTCCGTCTTCCCCAGCGAGTACGGCTTCGCGGAGAAGGTTGTGGAGGGCATGTCGCTGTCCATCAACTCCATCGTGATCCGCATCAGCGCCAAGGCCTTCAACGCGTCCTTCGAGCTCTCGCAGCTGCAGGTGCACAGCGTCAACACCAGCTGGAGCGTCAGCGACCTGCGCTTCACGCGCATACAGGACCCGCAACGCGGGGAGGTACGCAACCGGCCGCCTTTCACGCCGGGAAAAAGCTTTTTCCCGCAGAGCGCCGTCTGCTGGAGCCGCTGCGTCACTGCCGCCGAACTACGACGGGCTTTCATTTTGCTCCAGCTCCTGACGTTCAAGGAGATCAGCTGGCAGATGATCCGCATCGAGGCCGACGCCATCCAGAGCGCCGAGCACGACATGCTGAGCGCGCCCATTCGCCTCATCACCAACCAGTCCAAAATCCGAGTCACGCTCAAGCGACGCGTAAGACACGCACGCGTGCCAGTTGCAGATACTACAGTTGAGAACGTCACCTATAATGTGACCCTTCCATCTCACTCGTACGTGATCGTGTTTAACATCAAATAATCAATGGGGTAATCCGTTTTAGAAAATATTCTAATGCAGTCCTGTTGCTAGTGTCCATATTTTACCACAGCTCAGATTTCGCATTCACAAATCAATTTCCATCCGATTAATCAAACATAATAATTGATTAAAAAAAAATACTTGATGCCGCAGCCCTATACAAATGTATTCGCGTGTGTTTTTAGTTTTTTTATATCCACAGTGATGCCTCGGTTCTCGACCACATTCCGTTCCAGAAAACAGTTAGAGAAGTGATTTGTTCGAAAACCGAATCAATGTTTCCCATTACAAAGAATTGAAAAAGAAATAATGCGTTCGAAGCCTAAAACATTGGGCGTTTTAAAGCTTTTTTTTTTTTTTTTTTTTTTTTAGCTTTTCCTGATGATAAACTGCAGAGCAGAAATACACGTAAAGTCTAAATACTTTATATAATAAAATAATTTAAGAAATATTTATTTTTTTGCTTAAAATGTATGCTTTAGTAGTAGAGTACGCAAGGGTGGGAGCGCATTGGCGTATCCGTAGCGACTCGGCCCCCAGACTTGTAAACAACAAGGCACGTCGTGGGTCAGCTGGTCTGGCCGCGCGCAATACGAGGCGTTCGAGTACCGAGGCTTTGCTGTATATTTTACTTCAGACCATGTCACAGTCTGCAACGGACTGGTTGGATTTTGCGTTCATTTCCGCTGATTTGATCCGAGCGCCGTCTGCTGCAGATGAAGGACTGCAACGTGGTGGCCTCCAAGCTGGTCCTGATCCTGGACGACCTCCTGTGGGTGCTGACCGACTCGCAGCTCAAAGCCATGGTGCAGTACGCCAAGTCGCTCAGCGAGGCCATGGAGAAGTCGGCGCAGCAGAGGAAGAGCTTGGCCGCCGAGGAGCAGGTGAGGAGCCGGCGGCCGGAGTCGACCTCGCGCGGATAAATATTCACTTCCCGCGTGTCGGCGGCCCGTCCTAGGCGTCGCCCGGGCCGCCCTCGGCCCAGCAGGCTCGCACGCAGCAGACGTCGACGGCCGCCGAGCAGAGCGCCACCATGGCCAAGCTGTTCAGCGACTACGACGTGTGCGAGACCTCGCACCACCTGCAGATCACGCACTTGGACCTGCACGTCTGCGACGACATCCACGCCGCCGACAAAGGTGGCGGAACGCGCGGAATGAGCGCTTTTTTTTTTTTTCTCCCCTCCTTTTCACGCGGCTGCTTTCTTCACAGCCATCAACAAGAGGATCACGGGTGGAGCCATGCAGCTTTCCTTCAGCTCCATCACGCTGGACTACTACCCTTTCCACAGGGCAGGTGCGCATGCTATTTTTCCCACCAAATTACAACTTTCTTTTTTCTAATCGCAAAACGTGTTGCCCTCCCGCTCAGGTGACAGCTGCGCCCACTGGATGCACTGCAGCGAGGCCACCAAAGCCCGAGAGGATTGGGCCCGCGGCCTCCTGGACGACTTCAAGTCCAACGTGGACATGCTGAAGAGCGTGCTGCGAGGCCAGCAGGGCGGCGCCTCTGCGCACAGCTCCCCCGGTAAGCGCGCGCCGACGAGTGCCGCGCGTCAAGTGCGGTCCCACGCAGACACGCAGCGGCTTCTCTGTCCCCAGCGTCCGCTAGGGACGATGTGTATTGGCCAATTGGGCTGAGGGAGGCGGACGGACCCCCGGTAGAATGGAGCCCTCGTACGCAGGCCCCAGCCCAGTGCTGCTGGTGCCTCGAGTCAGGTACCGCGAGGTGTGTGCGTGCGCACGGTTCCGTGCGGTGGCGCGCGGCTCGCGCGGGGTCTCGGCCGTCCCCCCCACCCCATCCGAGGCGCCGCTCGGGGTCGCCGTCCTCACCGTCGCCTCCTTGTTTTTGTGAAGGGAAGATCAACACGTCGTCCACCTCGGCCTTCAGCCCGCCGCAGGCTCAGAGTCACAAGACGCAGCTCATGTCCAGCTCGGTGGTCCTCAGGATGGCCGACTTCAGCGTCTACCAGGTGGGATTTTTTTTTTTTTTTTTTTCTCGCTAAACCTGCGGCTCGCGGTTCCCGTTCACTTGAATTTTTGCGGTCGGCA
The DNA here is from genome assembly GCF_019802595.1 of Syngnathoides biaculeatus. NCBI lineage: Eukaryota > Metazoa > Chordata > Actinopteri > Syngnathiformes > Syngnathidae > Syngnathoides > Syngnathoides biaculeatus. The sequence continues at coordinate 7,238,168 of NC_084659.1, read as the reverse complement.
GGTGTCCACGGCGGACCAGCGTCGCTCCAGCCCCAAGACCATGATCTCCTGCAACAAGAAGTCCTTGTACCTTCCTCCTGAGATGCCGGCCATCCACGTGGAGTTCACCGAGTACTATTTCCCAGACGGAAAAGACTACCCCAGTAAGACGAGGCCAAAACCGCAGAGGGGTCGAAAATTGCGGCAAGCACGCTGACGGCCTTTTACTTCACTTGTCTCCCCACTCGCAGTCCCGTGTCCCAACCTGTACGCGCAGCTGAACGCCCTGCAGCTGGTCCTGGACCCTCGCAGCCTGGTCTGGATCAACCTGTTCGCTCTGGACCTGCGGCAGAGTCTGGAGCAGTTCATGGAGATCTACAAGCTGAACGACTCGCAGAAGCCCGACGAGCACGTTGACGTCAAGGTGGACGGCCTCATGCTGAAGGTCAGACGCGGGAACGCGGCGTGCGCGGACTCGGACTTCTTTCGTCCCCCTTTGCGTCTTGGAAATATGTGACGGCGCGTTGACGGTTCAGACCAGCTTTCTCGACCTTCCAGCTGGTGATCCCGGCCGACCGGGACCCCTCGTGCCCGCCCAACCTTCCCCGCTCCGTCTCGGTGCAGACGTCCGAGATGGTGGCCACCAACACCCGCCTCCCGGCCAACTGCACCCGCGCCCACCTGGAGGCCCTCCTGCACGCCTTCCAGGAGGAGCCCTTCTTCTCGTCCTCCTTCGTCTCCTTTCCCCGCTCCTCCTCCTCGCTGCCGCTCCTCCACCCGGTTTTCCGCTCCCACGCCCACGAGCAGGACACCCGGCTGCACGACATCTACCGGGGCCTCGTGGTGCCCGCCATGAACGCCGAGGCCCTCAAAATGCCGGCCGCCGCCGACTTCTGGGCCCTGCACTTTGCGCAGTTCTGGGTGGACTACGAGGGAAAGGGGCGGCCGCAGCCCTTTGTGGACGCTTTCCCCGTCACCGTGTGGGCCTGCCAGCCCGCCAAGCTCCTCCGGCACCAGGAGAAGCTGAGAGAACTGGCCCGGAGCTCCTCGGCGGAGTCCGCCGGGCGCCTGCAAAGGAAGCGGCTGCTCAAGGAGTTCTACAGCGCCGACAGCGCCACCGCGCCGTCCCACAGTCCGTCGAACGGCCTTCATAAACCGCATTCGCTCGACAGTTTACCTTCTTCTCCGTCCACGTCTTCCAGCCAAGATGCTGACGTCCATGCGCTGGTGCACGTTCACAAGCATCTCAGCGCTCAGGTACGTTTGCTTGACACCTGGTCCGATATAAATTGTAGCTCGTGATAGTTCGGAACGAGAGCATCCGAAGTCTGTCTCAAAAAAAAAAAAAAAAAGAAGGTGGAGATTCGACATCCACATCTCCCACGCCCCTCACAACTACAGTCCATTTTTAACAAAACGAGAACACCTTCCTCAAATTTCCAGACTTTGGATCTTGAGGCGACGAACTCCACACGGCCCCCGCAGAGGCGGAGTTTTGCTGGACTTCCCGGGCAGTTCGGCGTTCAAGTTCTTTTCAACCCTCTAAGTTGCCGAATAATGAGGAAAAACCACCTGCAAAGGAGTTTGTCCACCCCTGGTGTACTAGACTAGTTTCTGTGTTTTTCCCAGGTGAGCCACCAGCAGTACGTGTTCCTGATGCGTCTGCAGCGCAGCATCAAGGCCCTGCAGCAGACCTTGCAGCAGGACCTGGAGGAGATGGGAGCCCTGCGCAAGGCTCCGTCTCAGCGCCCCGCCGACCACCGGCCCTTCGCCGTCTGCCTGGGCCTGCTGCTCAAGAGCGCCGAGGTCTCCCTCCTCCTCAAGCCCGTCGCCCGCTCCGAAGGCTCCGGGTCCCCTCTCGGGTCTGAGCTGTGCCCTTCGGAGAGCAGGGGAACCCTGGAGCCGGGAGGCGAGGGCGAAGGGAAAGGGAGCTCCGCCGTGGACCAAATGTTGCGGGGAGACGGCGCCGCGCCGGAAGAGAAGACGCCCGCTAAGAACGCCGGGAAGTGGAATTCCCACGAAGGCGGGGAGGGGCCGGACGAGGTTTTTGCCAGCGAGGAGGAAAGCGGCTTGCAAAAAGCGGCAGGTGAGCCGGTTTGTGAAGACAAAGCTGCGGCTGCCAAGATGCTCCAGTCCGCATCCAGGTATTTGTCATCCTCTTTCAATTCTTGCGCTTCGCTTCACGCAATTCCGCCAATATCGAACATATAACAGACTTGGAAAAAAAAAAAAAATCATAATGCAATTCCCGAGGGTTTTTTTTTTCTCCATTGCTTTTTCTGTTAGTTCCGTGGAAAGTGGCGCAAATATGAGACGAAAACACGTTCAAAACTTGTTTGGCATAAGGAGAATTAAAACAATTTTGAAGTTTTGTTTTGGTCGTTTTTACAAAGTTTGCTGAGTTTTCTTTTACTTTTCATGAGATGCGGGTATTTAATGTCAGGCTGTCTGCCTCCAAAATGAAATGCGTTCCAGTAATGGTCCAGTTTTCATTTTTATTTTAGTTCGCTTTTTAATTTTTTTTTTTTTTTTTTTTTAAACGGGATTAACCCTCGGTTTGCTGTCCCATGTCCACGTTCTGATTTCACCGTTTCCATCCATGAACACCTGCAATGTGTTTGACTATGGATGTTCTTTCTCTCTTTCTTGCTCTCCATCTTCACCTCATCGCTTCTCACTTTGTCTTTCTCGACTTCCTTTTTGGCCTTTGGCCTTTTTTCGCTTTTGACTCTCGCAAGGTGCGTGTGTGTGTGTTCTCTCTCTACCAAGGAAAGGAAGTTTGTCTGTCGTTTCCGACCTCCTCAGCTCTTCATCTACCAGCAGATCCACCTCCCTTTATTCCATGTCCAACATGTAAGGCCCCCCCGATGGCTCTGCCGCTATCTAGCCGTGCTTCTCAACGTTAGCGTGTTTGCGCGTGTCCTCGGCCTCCTACATGTCGTGCAAACGTGCGTGTGTGTATTTGCATGCTCGCATGCGTCTCTCCTCCGCACGTTAGCATAAATACACGGTAGTCGCTGTTGTCGCCGTGCGAGTGGTCGCGCGCGAACACCCGTGCGTCCGCCAACCGCCTGTCGCTTTGTGTTTGCGTGCCGCAGCGGGCGTCTGATGCGCGACCGCTCGCAGTCCAATTTCTCCGTGTCCTACAAGAACACGAAGAAGAGTCCGTCCCTGCAGTCGCTGGACAACGTCTCCATTGACAGCTACCTGCTGGAGGACGGCGACTCCTACAGCCTGCTGGAGCGAGGTGCACGCACACAAATACATCCATCCGTTTTCTTTGCCGCTTATCCTCACGAGGAGTGCCGGAGGCAGGGTACACCGTGAACTGGTTGCCAGCCAATCGCAGGGCACGTAGAGACAAGACACCCGCACTCACAATCACAAATTGGGGCAATTTTTAGAGTGTCCAATTAATGTTGCATGTTTTGGGGATGTGGGAGCAAACTCGAGTGCCAACCCGGAGAAAACCCACGCGGGCACGGGCAGAACATGCAATCTCGCACACAGGCGGGGCCGGGATCGAACCCGGCTCATCAGAACTGTGAGCCAACGCTTTACCAGCCGCTGCGTGAATTAATATCCTACTGGAAAGTGCATGCGGTTCCTGTTTCCAGTCGCACCCACCAGGGGGCAGCCTCGGACAACACCAAATAACTCAAGGTCTGCTGTCGTTACCTTTACCCAGACGACATGTCCATCTCGGGGTTCAAGGCCACCACCGAGGGTGCGGGGGACGCCGCCCTCGCCCCCGCCGCCGCGCCCGTCCCGGAGCAGGAAGGAGGCGTGTCCCCCGACACCCTCAGCGCCGCGTCGCAGAGCATCGACGAACCCTCCAAGGACACCGTAAGGCTTCCGGCAGGTTTCCCGGACTGCGTGCGAGTGCCGATAATGAGTGTGTGTGTGTGTTGTCCAGGTGTCGGTGTTGGTGCTGAAGGTGCATTCGGTGTGCGTGGGCGTGGAGGCGCTGGGCGAGAGCACCGACGTGGCGCTGGAGGTGGACAAAGTCACGCCCGTCCAGCTGGGCAACGTCAGCCTGCGGCACTACCTGAGCAACCGCAGCCTGGGTGAGGGCCCCCGTCTGGTCCCAAAAACCGATGCCCCGTGGGAAATGATTAAGAAACTGGCTCGCTATTCTCTCACGACTTCGTGACGCGGCAGAACAATAAATTATTCTTCCACTAGGTGGCAGAAGGCACAATGAGCAAGTGCGTACCGTAATTTCCAGCCTATAAACCGCAACTTTTTTCCACACGCTTTCAACCCTGCAGTGATGCGGCTAATTTGTGCGTTGCCCTCGAGCGGACAAGTTAAGAGTGAGACCGGTGGAATATATGTGCCGAGGAAGTGACTTTTACCGATCCGGCCCTGTTAGCGCTGTGCTAGCGTGTTTTTTTTAGAGCAAATAATTGAGACAGGATCCTTATTTTGGTATAATCCGGTGCCTTGGGTTGAAGATGTGAAGAGTTTTAAAAAAAATATCTCCACTGTCCGCTGTTTCTTGTAAAGCGAGCTCGCGAGTCAAAGCAAAACATCGGGCAAACGATGCGTCCAGGCGCTCTAAATGTTGAATGCAGTTTGTTTCTCGGGGGGGGGGGGGGGGGGAACGGCGCGCTAGCTGGCACACCCACGCTAACACCCGCCTCGGTCGTATTCGCCCCGCAGGTATGGTGTGTTCAATGCCGGCTCAGAGCAGCCAAGGTAACGTTTTGTGTTCCCGCGTTTGTGTGCGTGCTTGGGTGTTTATGTCGCACTTCTCCTCCAGTCGCCGCCGCTGCAGGGCGCGCCCGCCAAATGGCGTCTTGTTCCGCATCCTCGATGGAGCGCTTTTTAAATGTTTTTCCGCACGGGCGTGCGTTTGACGTTAACCGACGCGGCGCTCCCATTCTGTGCGTGCCGCTGATCTCGAATCTTCCTTCCCTCGCTCGCTGCCTGACTGACTCAGCCTCCTTCTCGACCCCCACCCCCCCACCCCACCATCTCGCCACTGCAGCAGCAGACTTTGCAGTTTCAGTCGAGTGAATCCTGCCTCTCGCTGCTTCCAGCTATCTCGCTCCACACGAGCTCTCCCTCCTTCCTGACCTGCTGTTGCCGTCTTATTAACCCCGACATCACGTGACGACTTCCTCTCTTTTTGTCAGTCCCGCAACACTGACGCCCCGCACGTGTTCGACGGCGCTTCATACCCAGAAAAGACACACTTTTACGCGCATGCCGCAATCAGATCGCTGGATTAGTGACATATAAAAAGGCACGACAGTTGTGGTAATTGTGACTGTCAGGTGTTGAACTTCACACCCTGCTTCCAAAAATGAATTCAATTAGACACGGTTGTGAAACTCCCCAGAAAGCAAAACCTCCCCGTTTTGCCGAGAACCACAGAATGTTCTGTTCTGTAACGATATAAGAACAGAACCTTCCGAAACAAAGAGTAGACTCTCATCCTGGTGATTAATCTCACCCGACCTTGAACGCGTTAGCGTTTCTCTCCCCGATCATTGTTGAGAAAAGCCGAAGTCCACCTTCTAATCTTTGTCTTTTACAAAAAATCTGTGCTGATCTCAAATTCAAAGCGACGCAACGTCACCACGTCGAGTTCTCTTGAGTCAGTCCAGCGATTTCCAAACTTCAATTTCACAGGCAAGCTAGGGGAGACCCACTTCCACGCCGCCCTATTGAAAAACATATTTGACGGATAAATACGTCGATGGCAGTTAACGGTGTGATTTCAATTGACAAATACAACGTCCATGTACGAGTTCGTTCCTGCTCACCGTCCCGCACGGGGGTCATATTCCTTTCACGCGTCGCCCGAGCTCTTCATCTGACTTTGCGGCGTCTCCGTGACAAAAAGCGTGAAGGAGCTTTGCCGGTGTCACCTTTTTAATCTGCGGTTCAAAGCAATAATTAAAGACCTCGGCTTCCGCCAAGCCTGAGGGATTGTGCAAAATCCTGCCTTTCTTTTTTCTCGCGGTAAATCCACTTTTTCCTGTCGGTGTCTGTCAAATTGCTCTTCATTAAATACGTCCAACGGCTGGCTCACAACAGATTGAGAGAACCGTTTGTCGCCTGCGCCGTCTCCTCACAGGCGGGGCCGAGGTGCGCTCGCCCTCCGCGGGGGCCCCCCACCGCCGCCGCCCGGAGCTGCGCGCCCGGCTGGAGGGCGGGCCGCGCGCCGCCGCCCGCTCGCCGCTGGCCGAACGCAACGGCTTCCTGGAGCTGCGCCTGCGCGGCTACCGGGCCGGCCTGCTCGCGTCCACGCTGCGCAACCTGGCCCACTTCCTGGAGGACGACGCGGCGCCGCAGGTGCTGCCCATGGAGATCAGCGTACGGGACACGCGCATACACTTGAAGGTGACTTTGCCCGGATGGAAACATGAAAGATTGTTTGATGTGCTGCAACGTTAGCTTAGCTCATTCGCGCGTTTCCTTTCCCACAGGACGACGGGCAGCGCGACGCCTCGTCCGACTCCGAGCCCACCGTGCTGCACGTGGACAACCTGGTCATCCACCGGCGGGACGACGGCGCCTTCTCCATCGGGGGTCAGATTCTCGCGCGTTACCCCGAGACAACCCACGCTTTACGTAACCTCGCTCGTTTTTCCACCCCCCTCGCAGGGGACAGCGAGCCGAAACGCTCGGCGTCGACGGACGGCGGCTCGAGTCCCGTCGCAGAGGCCCCGCGGACCCCCGCCCCGTCCCCCCACGAACAAGTGAGTGAGCTCGATGAAAGCAGGCGATGCGGCCGTTTTCCCACGTGCAGGTTACACAACGATCTCGGGGAATTCCGAGTTTTTGCAGCTGAAAATGTCATTTTTGTGAAAGGTGTAAATCCGTTGATAAAAATTTGCGGAGGTGGCGGTGGGGGGTACGGCTTGACGCGTGGGCGAGGCGGCGATCGAGACCGGCCGCCAGCATCTATCGGCAACGCTCGTCGTGAAATTCGTCACGGCTGTGATAGCGGAAAACGGCATTGCTATCTGTTTGCATTAAGTTTGGTGTTAATAATAACGACAACGTTCTGATTTTTGGCAGCATTTTTGCCGCTATTTCGTCGGTATTTTAGCTCTGATGTTAACATTTCATAGAAAAGCATTCTGTTTACATACGCGGATGTTATCGAGCGGTCCGCACGTTTGCCAGTATGGCGAAAGTCCTGGAGCGAAAAGATGAAGATCGTGCCGGGGAAATTGATCGAAACCGCGGGGTAAAAAAAAAAAAAAACTGTTTCAGACGGGCGTGGCTTGGAAAAAGTGTAACTGTGCAGATGGGAACGAAAACACGCTCAACATGTCTAAGCCAACACATCAAAAAAGTGAACCTCTCCGGCAAAGTGCTGCGCGCTCTGCGTTCCGATATGATCAATCATGGAAGCCGAGGAGAAAAAAAAAATATCCAGGAGCATATCCAAACCAGGAAGCTGGACGTAAATTTCTCAAATATTATATAATCGACAACTGTTGATACCTTCCGGCCTATCTGTAGCACTGGCCCTGCAGATCATGCATTTTATCGCCCACTTTTATATTTCATGATCTCATATAAACAAATTACTTGTGTACTTATTTCTGAAATATAACTTGTAAGTGCAGTAGCCAATTTGATATAAATTTCACATTTTTATGTCTGAACTTTGGCAAAATGACTTTATTTGGACTCATATCTTAAGATTTCAAAATGTTCTGATCGCCCTGTTTTTCAACTGTTCGAAGTAACCAGAGTTTTATAAAAAGAAAAAAAAAATGGTGTTTTTCCCAAATCGGTCACTCTCATCCCTGCGATCATTCCCGCAGATGCTGATGGAGGAGAACGAATGCCTGAAAGCGGAGCTGTCGCGGGCCAAAACGGCGCTGGCCCAGGTTCAGATGGAGAGGGACTCGCTGCAGCACCGAGTCGACAGCCTCCAGGTCAACACCAGCTAGCCGCTCGCGACGTGGACGTTTTCTTCCCTAACTTCAAATTCCTTCATGAAGCAACGCAGACTCCATTTTTGGTTTTGTTTTGTTTTCACACGAATGAAGCGTGCGTCTGCCGTGACGCCGACTTAAAATGGTCGAATCAAATCTTCATGAATGTCACTGAGGAATGTCGCCGGGAAAAGATCAATTTTGCACATCATGCTCGTATTTGTGTGTGCGTGTTTTTGTTGTTGTCGTATTCGAATGCGCGAGTACTTTTTGTACACAGGTCGGAGCGGTTCTGCAGTGCCCGAATGAACAAGCATTCCCCCCCCCCGCCCCCCCAAATGTGTTTTTATGGGTCGGGCCGCTTCCCAACCTATTTTTCTAGGGGGGGGGGGGGATGTACAGCGTGTCCACACGGCGTCGCTTCGTTGGCCTTTTTGTGCGGATTGTCATCATGTCATATTTTCTGTCGAAGCAGCTGACATGCTGATTTAAAAAAAAAAAAAAAGACAGTTAATATGGAAAAAAAGATCATCCACTTAGATTACGTTTTTTCTTTTAGCCTTTTATTTTGTAATGGTTTTTGGGATAATAAAAAAAGCTAATGCAAAATTATTTTTATTTGTTGGTGGTTTTATGTTTATTAAAAAAAGAAATATGTATCCATTCGAATAAGGAGCAAGCGACTGCGCAGGTGCCGCTTTTCCTTCCACTGATGAGGGCGAAGTGGATGCAGCTGGCAGGATGTGACCGTCCAGAATTTGGGGTTTATTTTATTTTGAAGAGCCGAACAAAGGCATCCTCCACGCCCTGAAGGTAAGTCAAGCTTGCTCGTGACTAGCAGGAAGTTTACTGATTTCGCTTTCAAAATAAAACTGCAAAGTCTACAGAAAGCAAGGAAAACGGTCACTTACTCCCTTTTGGTGCCGAAACGTATGAGAAGAAAATGTTAATATTGGTCAATAATTCAGTGTCATTTTCAGTGCCCAGAGTCAAGTAATCGATAGTCCGCACAATAAGATTGTGGAGGAACTCAAATGTCATAATAGAGCAAAGGATATGCAAAAATCGACATCTTTGGGTGGCATTGTATTGTAAACCAAGTCGAAGCAAGCACTTCCTGTTAGAGTGTTATTTTGAAAGTGCAAACCGGAACCGCAGTGATATTTTAACGTGAGCTTGGCGGCTGTCTGCACTCGGGGGGGCACCGGCCAGTGCGGAAGCTTCGGCGGAGAGCGAAAGGAGGAGGACCGGGTCGGCGAGCCTCTTCCCGGGGCGGGCACTCAGGCTTCCACCTCCGGCCGGTCATCAGCTGGGTAGCGGCGGCTGCAGACTGGAGGCTCGCTCGGGGGAAGGCAGAAAAGACTTTGCGGCTTCCACAGTGGGGTTTCCCCCGGAGGAGGAGGAGGAGGAGGAGGAGGAGGCGCCGCCGGAGCTCCGAGTCTGGATGAGCGGGGACTACCGTGCTCGGTGTGGTGCTGGTGTGGGGGGACGTGCTCTGCAGCATCCGAGCGGGAGCACCAGCGGGATGCCTCCGCGGTGACGCCACCGTGGCCGGAGGAGCGAAAGGGCCTTGATTTGATGGGAGATTGCGGAGCTCGCTGGGCCGGCGTCGTCGCGCAGCACTCGGGATGGGGAGGGAGCAGGAGCTCCTGGAGGCCGCCCGCACCGGGAACGTGGCCGCGGTGGAGAAGCTGCTGAGCGGCAAGAGGGGCGTGCTGGGCTCGGGCTCCGCGTCCATTCCGCTGCCCAACCTGCTGAGGTAAGAACTTCTGCTGCTTTCGTGGTCTAGACCAAAAGACAACAATGGCCCCTACCTGAACTCCAAGCTGAAAGGGGACCAGGTGATGGGTGGCTGGCCCCCTCCCGCCCCTGCACCATCGGGGACAGGTGGTTGACAGGGAGGGGCGCCCTCGGGCACGGTGTCAACCCCCTCATCTCGGGTTCACGGTTCACTTCCAGGAGCGTTTTGAACCTTCGAATGACGTCCCTCCGCCAGATCAAAACGTAGTCGTCATCATGTAAACGCCGTCTTCAAATGTTACTTCAAACGCGGCCTAAACACTTACAAAAGGCTTCCACGACTGTGACGCTTTGACCCAGGAACTGGCTGGGATGGTGCCTTGAGATCTGAGTTCACGCAAAATCATCTTTTCCCATTGAAACACATGCGAATGATGTTAATCCGTTCCAGCCCAATCCAATTCCAGCCAATCCGTTCCGTTCCTGCCATGACAAAAAAAAAAAAAAAAAATGACACTTGACACAAATCGATATTAGGACAGGAACTTTTCTTTTTGGACGATTACAAACAGGTTTAATATCGAGCGAATAAATCGGATGCATATTTTGTTGGGCTATTTGAGAGCATATCCTAAAGAATCACAGTCACATTTTTATTGTAGAGGATAAAGAATATATGCCAGTGAGTATTGCGGTGTTGTCTGTCTCCATGTGTTGCTCCACTCTTTGTTCAACTATTCACTGTTGTAAAACCGCGACCGTCGATGCAACCTGTTAGCATGTCAATGGTGCTTTGTATCGTTTGTTAGCATTAAGCTAAGTAGACTCCCCTCGGGTAAAGCTTGTTTCTTTTCTTTTTTTTTCATTCTCAGAATTTACTTCTCTGTTTCATGTTTAGTGTGAGAGTAAATTTTCACTCGCAAATCTGGACAATCTGTGAAAAACAAAAACTATTCAAACCTCCCCCCGGGGGGTCAGTTAGTGCATGTGTGGATGGTTTTACTGTTCGCACGCCGGGGAATCGCCGCGGCGCTTTCCCATCCGAGCAGCATTCCTGAGTCATGAGGTTCCTTCTCGTCGGCGCACAGGAAGCGGACGACTCGCGAAGTTGATACGCGGCTGATGTCACGGCTCATTCCCTCCGACGGGTGACGCCGACTTGTTGCTGGTTCGGGTGGAAAAGCCGCTTTGGGGTTAAAGACCCCGGCTCGGAAATGTCGTCGCACATTCCACGCCGTCCTCGGTCATGATGAGAGCGAGGGGGTGGGGGGGTCCCAGGGGATTCCTCCCAGGCCCGCCGGACTTGGAGTCTTGTCGGTTTCAAATCTTCAAGCAACAAGTCTGGAACCGGAGAGGACGCGTTTACGGTTTCTTGTCCTAAGCGTGCGGCATAGATGCGTGGCGGCCTCTCTGATTGATTGATTGATTGATTGATTGATTGATTGATTGATTGATTGACGGGGGGAGCGCATCCCCCAGCAGCCTTTGCCGACAGTTTCAGGCTAACCGGCTCGGGAAACACGCGTGAAATATGTACGAGATTTTCAAAAAAGTGCATCAAATATTCATCCGCCGCTGAACTGCTCAATGAAAAATGGACCATTAATCATCGTTGCCCTCGGCGACGGCTGAGCATCTAGAATTTGCGCTGACGTTATCGTAACGATGGGATCAATCCAGAAGACGGAAGTGATAAATCGAGTCGGGGTCACGACGTCACCGCTGTTGCTTCTGTTTTTGCGAAGTCCGTCCAAAACTCGCTTTCGGCCGAAGAAGCTCGCCGCCTCGACGGGCTGCTGTCCAAGTCCAAATCGCGTCTTTGGGACCGGGTTGCATTTGTTGTCGATTGTGCATGCTAATCGCTCGTCCGGACTGGCGTTTTGTTTTTCTCGGGCCCGTCGGGTTCACGGTCCGAAAGGTTTTTATTAGCGCCGCTGGCCGTCTGTCACGCAGATGCTCTCGCGTCAGCGGCTTTTTTGCCGTGCACGTTGTAGTCGTCTCGAGTATTTTCCCGTCTCCCTGGACGGGGAGACGCTGAGTCAGCGTTCTGTTCGTCCTGCGCAGACTGGGCATCTTTTTTTTGTGCGGCCGCCGCTTCCCGAGTGTCCTTCCGGCGTCCTACCTTTCTTCTTTTTCGTCTTCGTCTCCCTTTCGCCGTGGCTGCGATGTTGTTTTGGAGCCCTCCACGCTTGTTATCTGACGAGGAGAAAACCAATTACTTTCTGAGCGCCGACACGGTGCTGATTTTCTTCCCTTCGACTCCTCCTGACTCGGCGTTGTTTATTTTCCCCATCCGGCTGAACTTTATCGACCCCTCAAAGTTGGCCCGAGAGGGTTGATTGGGACGGTTCGTGTGAGGTCGTTCTGAAATAAAAGTTTCAGAAACACTCACTTGCGATCTTAGCTAATGTTTCGGCGAAGTCGCAGATTGTTGGCGACGTAAGGCGAGCGGACTTCGGTATTACATTCACTCGCATTTGAAAAATTTACAGGTGTTGTCAGTCATGCCCGCAGATATAAAGTTACGGGTGTGGTCCACCAGTTATGCCCGCAGATGTAAAGTTACGGGTGTGTGTTCTGTTTTGTTATTATGAATGTACCCCTTTAAGAGCGGAGGGGGGCGGTGTCAGGTAAACTGGGAAGTAGAAGTAGGCTGAGTAGCAGCTCGTTGTCAGAGACTGTGGAAAAAAAGACGTCAGGCTGTGGTTCACGTCAGGCTGGATCGGTTTTCATGTGTGCGACAAGTGCGCAATTGCGCAGTTGCGCTGCTTAGAGGGAACATTGGTCAAGACGACACAAAATAAGCGACCTCTTTCGATACCTGTATTTCTACTCGTAACAAATTTTACGCGCGTGATTTTTCCTGCTGGACTGTGCAGATTTGCGAGTGCGATGGCGCGCGGGCTCATTTTTGTTCACAATCATCAGCGGCGTCGTTGGAAATGCGTTTGGGAACAAATCAAGTGGATTTCCGTCGCCTTACGGACCGAAACCGAGTTTTCACCGGACCCTCACTGGGCGCAGATGCTGATATTCCGCAATGTGAATCTGGAGTTTAGCTAGCTGGCTAACAGGAAAGCCGACGAGCGAGTTTCCGTGCCGGGATCTTTTTCGAAGTCTCGTCGTCTTTAATCGCGTGTCGCACTTCTGAAGGCTGCGCGTAGTCGTTAAGCGTGATTTATGACGCGCACCTTGACTCATCATCCTCGCCACTTCCTGTTTCATTAGAATTCACCCGCCCCTCTGCCCTTTTCCATCCCCGCTGAGTCACCGCGTGCGATCGTTTCTCACCGCGTGGCCCTGAGGGAGGTGAGAGCGCGGGGGGTCCGTGGCAATTTGGACCTCCGCTGCAAAAAAAATCAAATGAATAAAGCATACTTGACCTGAAGGGAGGTCAACGTTTGAATGCATGACAATTTGCACGGGCGGAGTGCGGCCGACGACCTCTTGCGATTGCTTCTGCTCGCTCATCTCAAACTTGGAGACAATCCCAAGCGCGCGCACACAAAAAAAAATAACATCTCGTGTGTAAATTTACTTCAAGTAATGAGACACATGCCACTTCACTGATTTTTCTCTCTCTTTTTTTAATTCCTAAAGAATGTATTATTATATTTTTATTTTGAAAATTTATTTAGTTAGTTCTTGTATTTAGAGGTATTTTACAGCTATTTTCTACAATTAATATATTGTTTTCAACATTTATTTTGTTAATTACAATATATTTATGTATAAAATTAATATATATTAAATATAAATATACGATACATTTAATCTCTCTCTCTCTATATATATATAATATATATATATATATATATATTTATTTATTTATTTATATTTATGAATTTAATCGTTTTATTTTGTGATTTCTGTTCTTTATTTGTATATGTATATCCATTTTACCATGACTGTTTATGCATTTTTTAAAATATTTTGTATTGTATTATTTATTCTTTTCAATTTACTTTGAGATTCCAAAATGATCACATTTAATGTATTTTAATAATTTTTTTGCACCTGATTTTCTAGTTTTTCTAATGTTTTTCTATCTAGCCTTTAAATACATTTCGATATCATTTAAACTATTTTTTTAATTAGCTTTATTTTTAAATGATAACGAATTGTTGTATTTATTTTGTGCGCCTTTTTTTTTTTTGTACACCGCTCAATGTACGCGTGCCACCGAGCCGCATGCTGCTTCACCCCCGCACGACAATCCGCCCGTCTTTGTCGTCGTGGCGGGCTAATGCGATGGAATTGGGGCAGGTTGTGTCTTTCTTTTTTTATTTTTTTTTTTTGGCAACCAACACACCTCCCATGGAGACCCCCCCCCCATTCCCCACCCCACCCCCTCCTGCAAGCAGAAAAGCTTTTTGAAAACGCTTGAGAGAATTCGCTGCAGGCGCTGTGATACTGTGAATACACGTGTGTGTGTGTGTGTGTGTGTGTGCGGGGGCGCGTCTCAGCGCTGAAAATGCCCCCCCCCCCACCCCCCACCCCACTACACACACATCTTGCGTTTGTGCGTTAACGTCGTGCAGACGGCGCGAAAAGATTGTGCTGGCGTGTCGGAGGTTTATCTGCGACGTGTTCGCGCGTTTGATGTCCCCGCTGGGGAAACATCCAACAGGTGACAAACAAACAAAAAGTGAATCAAGCACAACATAAGTCGTAAATGTGAAGATTTTGGTTTTTATTGCACATTTTTGGCCGGTTTTCCGTCCAGGCTGCGCGTCGCTCAGACGGTAAGTAGCGCACTTGGTTGTTGTCCGTTTTTTTTGGTGAAATTGAGTGAGACGTTGCAACTGGGCGGCGCGTTGGATCAGGTGGAAAAGCGTTGGCCTCACACTTCTGAGGTCCCGGGTTCGATCCAGGCCACACCTGTGTGGAGTTTGCGTGTTCTCCTGCGTGGGTTTCCTCCGGGTACTCCGGTTTCCTCCCACATCCCAAAACATGCAACATTGATTGGACACTAAATTGCCCCTAGGTGTGATTGTGAGTGCGATTGGTCGTTTGTTTCGATGTGCCCTGCGATTGGGTGGCGACCAGTTCAGGGTGTCCCCCGCCTCCTGCCAGTTGACAGCTGGGATAGGTCCAAGCACTCCCCGCGACCTTTGTGAGGATAAGTGGCAAAGAAAATGGATGGATAGATGATACAAGTCGATTAAAAAATGTATAAACACCTACATGATGACCCAAACTACGACATCCGTTAGCTCAGTGCTAACGTTAAATGAGAAATGCCTTGGACAGCTAACAGAAATTAGCACGGACGTCGCCGTAAACAAACTTCAATCAAGTGTTTTTGGAACTGCAATACGACGTACGAATATGGATGGGCGCAAGTTGGAGCTACAAAAGAGTTCCCATCAACATCTCGACCGGTACTTTTTTTTTTTTGGGGGGGGGGGTGAACTCATGGGATCCCCAGCGGGAGTCTCGCGCTCAAGGTGAAACCGAAGCATTTGCGGTCATCGGTCGCGCAACCAGATGGAGCCCGTCGACATGGCGATGACAACAGTTGCAGACAGTCAAACTTTCCACCACCCCCCCCCCTACCAAAAAAAGACGCCAGGCCCTCTGTGACTGTTTGGAGGACATTTTGACTGCAGCTAATTGGCGGCTAATATTCCACGCCAGCGAAGTGTCTGTTTTGGGGGCGTCGCATTTTTATCAGATCGGTCGTGCGCTGGAGGCGGCACAGATTCAAATCGTCTCCGGTGTCCGCGGTCTCGGCTCGCCGCTCCGTCGCCCTCCCCTTCTTCCGTGTCAAATCCGCGGCCGACGGGGGTCCTCCTCCGCCGCCCCCTCGCCGCTCGGACGAAGGGGGCCGCGGGCGTGAAACGACAGCGACCGATCTCGGAGGCCACGTTGACACAAAACCAACTGAGAGAAAAACGGGGGGAAAACGCAACTAATTTTGGGTTTATAGTTTTGTTTTCTGCGAAACATTTTTGAAAAGCGGTCATATCGCCGAGGCCTCGGCACATTTCCATTTTCAAAACAGCCCAACTTGTGACTTCTCGTCGAATGTTTGCGTTTCCCCGAAACGCGACGCCGTCACCATCTGCTCGTCGCAAACAGCCGCGCTTTCAAACGACGGCGTGGCAGCTCGCCCGCGCCGCCTGCAACGAGACGTCGACATATGCCCGCCCGTCCCTGCCATATTTGCCGCCTTCCTTCCGCTTCACGTCGCCGCGTTCCTTCCCGCGGCTTCACGCTGACCGGACTTCGGCGCACCTTCCTTTCTCTCCGCGCTCCGTACGAAGTGGGTCATAGAGTTGGCGGCGCGGGCGCTAGCGTCCATATGTCCTTGCATCTTTCATGAGCCTCGGCGTTGGTGCCCGGGCGCCGTGTTTCGCCCAACCGGTCTCGGGGGCGCGGCCTCCCTCCCTTCTCTTGCTAATTGGAAAGGGCAGCCGGTTAGCGCAAGCGCCCGCGGGGGGTACGTCGCAGTCCACCCGGAGAGGCCGGCGGCGGCGGCAACGAGGACGTGACAAGGCCAAACGAGGGAAATACCCGCAAGTCACAAGCCGGACAGTTCTGAGCTCTCGCTGCACTTCATTAACGCTTCCATTTTCTTGGGCTCGCCAAATCAAAGTTTCTCGAATATTTGAGGAAGTTCTGAAATGATTTTTTTTTTTTTTTTTTTGCATCAACATGCTCCGGTTTAATTCCTTCTTTAGTCTTGATGAAGATCTGAAACAATTATTCGAGTAACTTGACCACACACACGCAAAAAAAAAAAAAAAAAAAAAAAAAAAAAAGCAATTTCTGCCTCATTATTTTTCTACAGCGAAATAACAATGGCGGCTAGCCTTGAGGAAAGAATCCGTAAAAGATAGAATGTCCAGATTTTGGGATTATTTCATACGTAATGTGAAAGATGGTCGGCAACAAAAAGTACGAGATTGATGTGAGCGAATTTTTTACAAGTTAGAATCATCCGTCCATCCCTCCGTTTTCTACCGATTTTTCCGGGTCAGGTCGCGGGGGAAGTAGCTTCAGCGGGGATACCCGGACTCCCTTAGAGAACGGGCGAGAAGCTCGGTCATCAGGGAGGGGCTCAGTGTCGAGCCGCTGCTCCTCCGCATTGAGAGGATGAGGTGGCCGGGGCATCTGATCCGGATGTCCCACCGGAAAGGGACCCGAGGACAACCCAGTACACGCTTGGGAACGCCTCGGGATCCCTCGGGAAGGGAAGTTCGAATCAGTTTTAACGTAAAACAGGTGGTTAGGATAGAGGGAGGAAGGAAACCGCTATCAAGCGGTCCGGTACTGAGATTTACCGCCACCCTGCGGGGATTCCTAACGTCTTGGTTCACAGTGTAACGCGCCGCAAGCGTCGCCCGATGTTATGTCACGGCGGGGTTTGTGCGCGCTTGTCTATGCCCTCCCCTCCGCGGGCACTTGACTTTCCAGCGCTGCCCTGTTGTGTAATTACCGGAGAGCACGAGACGCCGTTCGCTCCCGAGCGCCTCTCTTCGACGACCTCTCGTGCTTTTCGTGCCGTTTTGGCTAGTAGGTGTACCAAAAAAAAAAAAAAGGGGGAGGCTGAACTGACAGGAACGAAAAAATGCGGAGGAGACGCAGCTGCGCGGCACGTGGGCCTCCGCCAGGTCGCCCAAAAACTAAACAAAGATTCTGCAAAAGGCCCGCTCGTTTTTTTTTTTTTTGGGGGGGGCGCCGAGCGTCTGTCGCTGATTCATCCCAGGACGGCGGGTCGCCATGGCGACGTGCACCATCTGCGACCGCTACATTAGCCGCGGAGGCTCCTCGCGCGCCTTATATAGACATTGTCCTCCGCTCGCCGCTGGGCCGCTGCCGAGCTCGCGCACAAACACACACACACACAGGCATGCACACGCACACTCGCGCAGACACACGTACACACACACACGCTTGCTCGCACACAAAACAACAAGACCGCGAGAGTGACGATATGCGACCGCGTATCCGTTTCTAAATATGCACCCGAACCCTTGATCGATTCCGTAGCGCGGGCAGTGCGATCAATGATTATCAATAACGCCCAAAGGCGCGTTATTGATGCATCTCTCTGGCGGTCGCTACACGCCGCTCCCTGCGCCCGCGACGAACCACTTCCTGCGACCTCGTGACATACCGGCTGTCGGACTTAGTTTGTGATTTGATAGGCTTCCCCGTAATGTTCAAATATTCACGCCCCAAAGCATCATGGGAATTGAAAAAAGCTCGACATCCTGGTGCAGATTCTGACGTGATAGCGCGTGCGTGTCCGTGAGTCACCTGGTCGGTGACGAACCGGCGAGCCGTTGATCCACCGGCGCTTTTTCTCGTAACAGGAAATGAAGCAAAGCCACTTCCTGTCTGTTCTCATCTGTGGTTATCGCGTGCAGCGTCTCTCCCGCGACCCCAATTTGCTGCGTATTGCTCGTCTTTTTCTTTTCTTTCTTTTTTTTTTTCCGTCTCCCGCCGGTCCTCGTTTTTCGCGGCGGGGGGCTTTGATTTTGCTTTCCCGTCCCCAAAAATAAGTTTTTCAATCACGACGGAGCTTTCTGCGGTTTTCTTTTTTTTTTTTTTTTTTCTTTTGCTTTAAAGAGACGGCGCTCCACTTTTGCAAATTGGGCAACGTTATGGTTCTCCAACTCTCAGGGTTCGCATGACCTTTGACCCCCGCCCTCCTCACAGCCGTCACGTGCTTGTCGGGGATGGCCGCTGTGTTGCTTTTTTTTCCATTGCTGTAAACAAAACCGCAAGTGTGTGTTTGTGTGCGCTTCGCGCTGCAAGCCACAGTGTTTGTGTGTGTGTGTGTGTGTGGGGGGGGGGGGGGGGAGACCAAGTAATAAGCATATTCATACACGAGCGACGTTGGCCACAATCGCCGCTGACAACGCGTTAGCCAGTTAGCCGAGGTCACAACGCTCTCCACTTTTCTTGGTTGGCGCCCGCGTCACTCGCCAGGCCGGGCCCCGCCCTTTAAAGCCACACACACTCAAAGTCGTGAGGACGGACCAATCGTAGGTGCACCTCACTGGCAGCATTTTTTTGGGTGGACGTTGAAAAGAAATGTTCAATTGGCAAAAAAAAATGTACAAATGTACGGCTCAATGGACGTTTCCATCAGAGACCGTCGGCCGCATTGTTGATTGTAATATTCCAAACGCTTTCCGCCCAGTTGATTGGCGACAGCCAATGAGAGAGCAGCTCTATCGCGCCACACAAATAAAGATCCAGGATGTTTACGTTCAGTGGAATTTGCGGCATCCAGTGCCCATTTTTTACTTTTGTATCCTGAATTTATTTCATAACTAGAGATAATGTTTTTCCCAGGAGGCGCTTTGTAACCTGAATTTTTCGTCACCAGAGACATTTGTAAGTAGAGGTACGATTGCAATTAGCTCAGTGAGGTCTGGGCTTGTCGAGGTGCATCATGGGAGGAGGGAAGCGTCGTCAGCTCACCTCGTTTTGTTTGACTCGTGAGCAGGCCGCAATTCAGCCGGTTAGCTTTTCGTTTGTCCCCGGAGGAGTTCTGGTGAGGATGGTTAGTTTTCTCTCTTTTTATGACAAAGAGTGCCTCGTCGTTTTTCTGTGCATACGTGCCAAGTTCGCCTGTTGTTCCTTCTAACGCTGCGTTTGGCGTCTCCCCCCGCAGCATGTGGAAGGGCCTCAACGTCAACTGCACCGACAGCTCGGGGTACACGCCGCTGCACCACGCCGCGCTCAACGGCCACAGGTAACACCCCACCCCCCGACCTCCATTTTCTGCGCGTGTGCCGTGACGTGCGGGGGAAACACAAGCAGGGAACAATGAGTTCCGCATCCAGCCGCAACGTGTGAACGATAGGAAGCAAAAAAGCAAAGAAAGGGCCCCGGGCGACGCTCGCATGCCCTTCACGTTGGAACGCACGAGTCAATGTTCGCACTCAGCTGACAGCGTTTGTGGGGGAAAAAGTAAGATGCCATTTTGGTCCAAAATGGACGTTTTTTTTTCTTTTTTCGTGGGTCTACCAAATTCTTTGTTGCTAAGCCAAGCAGCCTTTTATGCCAAAAAACAAAAATGGGCGTCTTCCCGTGTCTGTTCGGGCCTGGCGTCTTGAGCCTTTTTTTTTTTTTTTTTTTTTTTTGTGGGGGACGACCCCTGATGGACTTGAAAGCCAAATTTCATTTTGCTAAGTGAAATTGGGTGTTTCCGCTGGAAAGCGTTAGCCTCACAGTTCTGAGGTCCCGGGTTCAATCCTGGCACCCCGCCTGTGTGGAGTTTGCATGGTCTCGCCGTGCCTGCGTGGGTTTTTTTGCGGGTGGGCGCTCCGGTTTCCTCCCACATCCTAAAAAACATGCAACATTAATTGAACACTCTAAATTGCCCGTAGGTGTGCTTGTGAGTGCGATTGGTCGTTTGTCCCTGCGATTGGCCTGTGACCAGTTCAGCGTGTACCCCGCTTCTTGCCCATTGACAGTTGAGATAGGCTCCAGCGCTCCCTGGTGAGGATAAGCGGCAAAGAAAATGGATGGATCGATAAGTGAAATTGACCCCTGGGGCTGAATTTTCGACGGAACCCAACGAGCCGCTTTCAAGCTAAATGCGGGTATAAAAGAAGCTCCTCAAAACACACAGTCGCGGATTAGCCGGCGTTTGGTTTCTCGGGGACGGAGGATTAGCGACGTGTTTTCGGGGGCAATTATGCGGATTTCCTGCTGCGGGGAAGAAAGGACGCCGCTCGCAAAAGGGAACCGGAACTGGAAACGTTCTTCATTTTGTGTGTTTTGTTTTTGGGGAGTCTCAGCGGTGCGTTTTGAAAGCGCGAAATTAGCAGCTCATTAGTCGCCTCCTCCTCCTCCTCCCCGCTCAGCTTCTCCCGCTGACATTTGGAAAGCAGAGGAGGCGTCTCGGCTCGGCTGGGGACTTCCTGAGAGGGAACGCCGAGCGTTTTTTTTGCGGTTCAATCGCCTCAAAAGCCCCCCCCCCTGTCCCCCTCCCTCCTCGCCCTCCTCCAGGGAGGTGGTGCTGAAGCTGCTCCAGTCGGAGGCGTCGGCCAACGCCGCGGACAGCAAGGGCTGCGTCCCGCTGCACCTGGCCGCCTGGCGGGGCGACGTGGACATCGTGCGCATCCTGGTCCGGCACGGGCCCTCGCGCTGCCAAGTCAACCAGCAGGTGAGAGCGAGGAAACCCGACCGAGTCCGGGGAACGAACGGCCGATCCGACTCCAGGTTTGTTCTCACCGTTCAGTCAAATGTCATGAAAAAGAAAAACATCCTCAATCCAGACTTCAAGTAATAATGAGGCCACAAACTGGCGCGATCGTTGAGGTTGATCCACAGTCCGGTCCGTCCCCGGTTGAGCGTAACGTTTTCTTTCCCACCCGAATGTTCTTCGTTCCTCGTCCTTCGCCCCCCGTGGGCCCCTCCTCCCCCCGCCGCCGCAGCAGATCATCCGGATAAAAGTGGAAAAGCGTCGACGTCATTAACCAGATTAGCGGGACGAGGGCGCGCGTCGGGGGATACGCTCGTCTTCCGGCTCGCGTGGACCGAGGCGAGCTCGCCGAAGCTGTGCGTTTGCTTTTCGCTTTGATTTGGTGGCCAAGCGGACAAAGGTTCTCGGGTTGGTTATTTTCCGCATAGTTTGTGGGGTGGAAAAAATAGCTCACGGTGACTGGCGCTGTGTAAACGCGGACTCTAGAACGAGGACTCTAGGTCCTGGTTTCGTTCCAATCAATCTTCCGACAGTGTGGGAACGTGGGAGGCGGGGCTACGTCGGAGCGGTGAGCCAATCGGCGAGCGGCAAACGTCTCCCGGCGCACTTAATTGCGACCGGAGGATTTGAATTCCCTGCTATTTAGCTTTCCCGATCGCCCAAATCCCGACTGCAAACATTCCCCGTGATCCAGTTTTTGTTTTTTTTTGTTTTTTTTTTTTTTTCTCACTGACTTTTAAATCTCTCCACTTTCCTCTCGGTGCTGATTTGGAATAACAAGAACCGCTCAACTTCCTCGCGCCGGCGGGGTTTATTTATTACTGACTATTAGCGCTTATTACTGGCTCCTGTTGCTCCCGACTGGGCTTCGGTTCGTTGAAAGTTGTAACACCCGCGGGGGACGTGTCAAGAAATAAAGTCAATCCATTTTGCGACGCGTTTGATTTGAGCTTGTAGCCAAATTCAATCCTCAAAGGAAGAAATATTAGATTATTTTAGTACCGCACATTTAATACAGCAAAATCCCCTTTAAAGTACATATAAGTGATTTTGATATACCGTAATTTCCGGCCTACAGAGCGCACCTCACCCAGCACATTTGTAAAGGAAATACCATTTGGCCGCACCCGTGTAAAAGCCGCAAGTGCCCACATTGAAACATGAGATATTTACAGTACAAAGAAAGACGGTACACAGAAAAAGTCTCATTACCTTAGCTTAGTTTAACCTAGCAGCGGCAAGGTAGCATGAACAGAGCTGGTTACAAAAAAATAAAAAATACCAGTAAAAAAAAAATAAAAAACAGCTGCGGCAACTGCACGGTAGCACAGCTCTAAAAGGGCCGGTTAAAAAAAACAAAAACAAAACATACTTAAATCACTGAGACGCGGCAGTAACACAGCAGCAACACGCTCGCTCGACGCTAGCACTAGTGTGGCACTAACAGGGCCAGTAAAAAAAAAAAAAAATCCTGGTAAAAATCACTGAGAAATGGCAGTAACACAGAGGCAGCACGCTAGCGTGGCGCTAACAGGGCCGTTTAATAAAAATATATATCGGTAAAAATCACTGAAAAATGGCAGTAATACAGCAGCAACACGCTAGTGTGAGGCTAACAGGGCTGGTTAAAAAAATGTATACTGGTAAAAATCACTGAGAAATGGCAGAAACACATCAGCAACACGCTAGGGTGGTGCTAACAGGGCCGGTTAAAAAAATGCATACCGGTAAAAATCACTGAGACATGGCACTTATACAGCAGCAACACGCTAATGCGATGCTAACACTAGTGTGGCGCTAATAGGGCTGCTTAAAAAAAAAAAAAACATACTGGTAAAAATCACTTAGACATGGCAATAACATAACAGCAACACGCTACCACAGCGCTAATGCTAGCGCAATACTAACCGGGCCAGTTAAAAAAATATATACCGGGAAAAATCACTGAGAAACGGCAGTTACACAGCAGCAACACGCTAGTGCAGTGCTAACAAGGTCGGTTAAAAAAAAAAAAACATACCGGTAAAAGTCGCTTCCTCGGCACATATATTCCACCGGTCTCACCACTCGAGTGCCCCCTTGACGCCGTGAGAAAAAAAATGCACAAATTAGCCGCATAAGGCGCAGGGTTGAAAGCGTGCGGGGGAAAAAAGTCGCGGCTTGTCGGCCGGAAATTACGGTATTTAATGGATTCACGTGAAATTATTTTCACGACTTCACGGGGACACCCTGACGACATCCGAAAGTTGTTGCCGTGTTTTTTTGTTTTTTTTTTTTGTAAACGTCTCACTTTTTTTTCAGGCTGAGCCGTCTCGTATCCAAATCAAAGCTCCTCAAGCGCCTTCAAGTGGCCAACGCAGCACGCCCGATAATGGACTGACTAATGCAGTCACAGCGTCGTTATTGCCTCTAAATACAGTTATGTTTTTTCACACCCGCCGCTGGCAATTACGCCAGTTTTGACGCGCGTACCGCACGCCGGCGTCCTGCGCGCCTCGTGATGGATGAAACGGTGTTCGCCGGTGAAAGGCGCGACGTCACAGCGCAGTTATGAAGACCAAATCACGTTTCGGGAGCGCTGATGAATCGACCCCGGCGGCGCTTCGGAGCGGTGCGTTCAGGGCGGGAAGAAACGTGGGTCCTTTTTTTAGCCACGGCCAGCGTCCACAAAATTTGTTCCCCTTTATTACATACAAACTGTACTTAAAGGGACTAAACAAAAGTAAAATTATACTGTCAAATTTAGCATACAACAAAGTCCACTTAGTTCATTGCTGGAAAAAAAAAAAACATTGGAAAACGTCATAGATTAGCAAACAAATTGCATCTATGAAACTTTACATTTGTAGATAATATTCACTGGCATATATTCTTTATCCTCTGCAAAAAATGGCCCTTTACTGCAGCTAACTGAGTCCCTTACGTTGTAACCGTTTGTGTCGGCGTGTTATGCTGCCGCCCGGTGGTCACGTTGCGCACAGCAGGAGCTGCTATGAAACGGTTTGCGTTCTTTAATTATGATATTACGATGTGTGATGAAGTGCGGTATTATAGAGAGACAGAAATACACTTCAGTGTCGGTGTCGTTCAAATCCGGCTTGCGGGCGCCGACATGAATACGGACGTCACGTGTCAGCCGATCAATTTTTTAACGGCGTTCTGGAGCTTTAAACCCCGGAGGGCCGTGCTTTCTTCGGGGGGGGGACAAGCGATGTTCCAGAGGGAACACAAAACAACCCGTCCGAGTTTAAAACGGCGTGCGGATCCCGTTCAAATCCCAAAAAGGATGCCGATCGATTAAATCCTTCTTGTCCGTGTAAAGTCCGACATCGCTTCTTTGCTTTGTTCCACACATTTGACTT
Source organism: Syngnathoides biaculeatus (assembly GCF_019802595.1). Lineage (NCBI taxonomy): Eukaryota > Metazoa > Chordata > Actinopteri > Syngnathiformes > Syngnathidae > Syngnathoides > Syngnathoides biaculeatus. Next base: position 7,214,007 of record NC_084659.1, on the reverse strand, counting down.
GAATTTGAATCCCCCCCCCCCCCCCCCCCGACCCAGAACCACGAGCAGGAGACGGCGCTGCACTGCGCGGCCCAGTACGGCCACTCGGACGTGGTGTCGGTTCTGCTGCAGGAGCTGACGGACCCCACCATGAGGAACAGCCGGCACGAGACCCCCCTGGACCTGGCGGCGCTCTACGGACGCCTGCAGGTCAGACGGGGGTGTGGGGGGGCGCGGTCAGACGTTGGCCAATCCGCTTTCCGGCACAGCGACGTCATTCGTGCGTCCGCAGGTGGTGCGCATGCTGGTGGGCGCCCACCCCAACCTGATGGGCGTGCCCGGCGGGCGACACACGCCGCTCCACCTGGCCGCCCGCAACGGGCACCGCAGCACGGCGCAGACGCTGCTCCAGGCCGGCATGGACGTCAACTGCGTGGTAAGGAACAAAAAAATGAAGAATGTCAGGCTCAAGAGCGGGAAGAGGTCTGGAATTGGCCCCACGTGGTTCTTCGGTGACCCCACCCGCGTTCGAGCTTCTGTTTATTACGCAACGGCCTCCGTGGAAAAGGACGCCGAGATCCTGAGGCCTTTCACGTCGCTTCCTTCGCTCCAAAACCATGTTCATCACTTCTAACTTGGGGTATTTTTTCCGTTGTTTTTCTTTTGAAATCCATTTTTATTCACTGAAAAGACGAGTAAAAAGTCCACGCTTGTACACGATGACCTTTGACGCGTGCAGAATGATGCGTTACAAAAACTTTGAACTTTTTTCAATGTAGAAAATAGAAGTTATAGTCAAAATAGTCAACTGTGGGCAGCGCGGTGGATCAGCTGGTAAAGTTCTGAGGACCCGGGTTCGATCCCGGACCCGCCTGTGTAGAGTTTGCAGGTTCACCCCTGTGCTTGCGCGGGTTTTGTCTGGGTGGGCACTCCGGTTTCCTCCCACATCCCAAAAACATGCAACATTAATTGGACACTCCAAATTGCCCCGAGGTGTGATTGTGAGTGCGGCTGTTTGTCTCCAGGTGGCCCGCGATTGGCCGGCGACCAGTTCGGGGTGTACCCCGCCCCCCCGCCCGTCGACAGCTGGGATAGGCTCCGGCACTCCCCGCGACCCTCGTGAGGATAAGCGGAAAAGAAAATGGATGGATGGATGAATTGTGTTTTGGGCAGGATGGTGGATCACCTGGTAAAGCGTTGGCCTCCCAGTTCTGAGGACCCGGGTTCGATCCCGGCCCCGCCTCTGTGGAATTTGCGCGTTCCGCCCGCGCCTGCGTGGCTTTTCTCCGGGTGGGCACTCCGGTTTCCTCCCACATCCCATAAAACGTGCAACATTAATTGGACACTCTAAATTGCCCCTAGGTCTGATTGTGAGTATGATTGGTTGTTTGTCTCGATGTGCCCTGCGATTGGCTGGCGACCAGTTCAGGCCTATCCCCGCGCCCCCTGCCCGTCGACAGCGGGGATAGGCTCCAGCACTCCCCGCGACCCTCGTGAGGATAAGTGGCAAACTAAACGGATGGACGGATGAACTGTTGTTCTTGCTTTCTTCTTGTGCGTCACGATGACTTCATTGCGACACCTTCCAATTTGGGCCACCGGGGGGCAGTGCAACACAATCATGCAGACACAAACCAAGACGAGTTTCACTCAGTAAAAACTGCAACTTATTTTTTGCAGATGATAAATCATAAACGCCCGGGTGTTATCGTCTCGCTTGTGTACGTTTGTGGATGCAGTCCCACCGCGATGACGACCCTCCGTTGTGTTGTTGACGTTTTAAGAATCGGGACTCTGGACTCGAGCTGGTTGCTCTCGGCGTCTGTCAGTGTGTGTGTTTGGGGAGGGGTGGGGGGGTTTACCCACTCGCGAGGGGGGCAGGTAACCCACACAAACACAGACTCGCTCCCTTCTTTGGCGCTTGTTCAATTCCCGGAAAGCGCCGGAGATCCAGGGTCGCCTTCCCAGGTTTCCGCTTGACATCGTCGCCATGGGAAACGGGGAAGGAAGTTCTTCCACATAAAAAGGGAGGAGGGGTCAAAGTTGAACAAAAAGGGGCTCGCGAAGTGGACCTCTCCCTGTGCTGCCTTCACTTGCGACGCTTCGGTTCGGAATCTTTCTCCCGCACCGGACGACCCCTTGAGTGAGGATTTGCTCGAAATGCTATTTTGCGGCTTTCTTCCGGCTTCCGATTGGCTAAAACGATCGCCTGTGTTTTCATTTGGGTCTTGTGGGATTGGGGGCGGGGGGATTTTCCCGGCGTCCACTTCCAGAATGGACCCGAATGTTTTCCTGGGACGGCGGAAGCGGTCGGTGTTGATTTATTTTTTGTTGCGGAGGATTCTCACCCGTCTTTTTCAGACGGAGAACGGCAGCGCCCTCCACGAGGCCGCCCTCTTCGGGAAAACCGACGTCGTCCGCCTCCTGCTGGACTCAGGTGGGTTGCGGTTCGGGTCGGGATGTCGCGACTCGCCGAAAACCCCTCCGGAGGTGAGGATGGCGCGCCCCCCCCCACCCCCCTCCCTTATGCCGGAACCGAATCCGGGACAGGTGACGTCCGTGCTAGCTAGAAACGGGCCGTATTTTTTTTTTCATTTACTGAGAAATTTCGTCAAAATTGAGCTAAATTGATAAATAATGTCGATTCCTTCAATTGTAGAGTGCTCTCATAACTGTTTTTAAGTAAGTTAGGATAAATTCATATTTTTTGTGTACCATAATTCCCGGCCTGCACAGTGCACCTGGTAATTACCCTCACCCAGCACATTTGTAAAGGAAATACCATTTGGTACATACATAAGCCACACCTGTGTAAAAGCCACAAGTACTCACATTGAAACGCGAGATATTTACAAAGAAAGACTCTACACAGAGAGTTTAACGTTAACGCTAGCGCCACTGTGCTAACGCTAGCGCCACTGTGCTAACGCTAACACTAGCGCCGCACTAACAGGGCTGGTTAAAAAAAAACATACTGGTAAAAATCACTTAGACACGGCAGTAACACGCTAGCGCAGTGCTAACGGGGCCTGACAGGTAAAAGTCACTTCCTCGGCACATATATTCCACCGGTCTCACTCTTACCTTTTCCGCTCGAGTGCCCCCTTGCGGCCGTTAGGGGAAAAAAAATGCACAAATTAGCTGCAGGGTTGAAAGCGTATGAAAAACTCGCAGCTCATAGGCCGGAAATGGCGGTAATATTTTGAAAATAAAGTTGTATTTTGTCACAAAAAAATGGTAATGTTTAGCAGGGAAAAAAAAGATGGTTGGAATGAAAATGTGTAATTTAATGGCAAATAAAAATTGTTGTTGTTAAAATGGAAGTTAAACAAGGGAAAAAAGGCAACTTTTTTTCCAGTAATAATCTGCCATCTGCCATTCTGGAATTATGTTCTTAAAAAAGTAAGATTATATTCTAGAAAAAAATCGTCTTTTATTTTAAAAATAGAGATTTAATTCCCATGTCGATATAGCTCATATTTTGTCATCTGCCACAATCAAATTAGAGCTTTTTAAATAGTTGTCACAATGACCTGACGAAATTTATTCTCAATGTGGCGGACCCTCAAGCGACAGCTCGCAGGGGTCCCCCGCGCCCTAGGTTGACCAGCCATGTTTGGATCCCTTCGTTCAGTTTTTGTGACAATTTTAATGTTGATTTTTATTGTTTTTTTCACGCATTTCAGGGATCGACACGAATCTGCGAGACAGCCGAGGAAGGACGGCGCTGGACATCCTGAGAGAACATCCGGCGCTCAAATCGCAGCAGATCACTGCAATTATCCAAAGTAAATCAATTAAAAAAAAAAAAAAACATACGCACACGGTTCTTCGGCGGATCATATTTTGCATTTTTTATTTTTTTTTTTATTTTTGGGTGACTGGTGCCACTGTTTTGACCATCTGCGGCAATTTGGCGGCGGTTTGGAAAAAAAAAAAAAAAAAAGGCCCCAAAATGGATGCCGGCGCGCACGTGGGCCCGATTTTCAAGACGCAGCTGCGCCCGCGTGAAAAGATCAGCTGCGCGCCGTTTCCTGTCGGCACTTTCGCGATGAATGGGCCCCGCCGCCGTCGCCTGATTCGATTCCTCGGCCGCGGCGTCAATGGGAGCCCTTTCCTCGTCTTTCTTGTGCTCGCTTTCTTTTCCCCTCTGTGTGCGCAGAATATGTGACGGAGGAAACGGAGCGCCGGAGCACGGCGGCGGCGGCGGCGGCGGCGGAGGCGGAGGATCCCGTCCGCAAGTGTCCGGTCCCGGCGCCGCGCACCTCCATCTCCTCGCCCGCGGCCTCGCCCTCCCTCCGCCACAAAAGTGAGTCAGCGGGACATTCGAAGGCCTTTCTTCCACATCCTCGACATGCAGTATTACTAGTGTAGTTGTGTACTAGTACTAGACTTCATCTTTACCTGTAAGCAGTGGCATAGCGAGGCCTACTTTCTTGGGATCTGCCCCTTTCGTCTGCCCACCCCCCCTCCCCCCAAAAAAAAAAAATATATATATATATATTTGCTCATATGTATTTAAGGTGGCGGCACGGTGGATTAGCTGGTAAACCGTTGGCCTCGCACTTCTGAGGTCCCGGGTTTCCTCCGGGTGGGCACTCCGGTTTCCTCCTACATCCCAAAAACATTAATTGGACACTCTAAATTGTCCGTAGGTGTGATTGTGAGTATGATTGGTTGTTTGTCTCTATGTGCCCTGCGATTGGCTGGCGACCAGTTCAGGGTGTACTCCGACAGCTGGGATAGGCTGCAGCACTCCCTTGTGAGGATAAGCGGCAAAGAAAATTGATGGATGGAAGGATATTTAAGGTGGCATCACGGTGGATCAGGTGGGAAAGCATTGGCCTCACAGTTCTGAGGTCCTGGGTTCAATCCCAGACCCTCGTGGGAAGACTTTGCATGTTCTCCCCGTGCCTGCGTGGCTTTCCTCCGGGTGGGCACTCCGGTTTCCTCCCGCATTCCAAAAACATGCAACATTAATTGGACCCCCTAAATTGCCCCTAGGTGTGATTGTGAGTGTGGCTGTTTGTCTCCATGTTCCCTGTGATTGGCTGGCGGCCATTTCAGGGTGTACCCCGCCTCCTGCCCGTTGACAGCTGGGGTAGGCTCGAGCACTCCCCGCGACCCTGGTGAGGATAAGCGGCAAATAAAATAGATGGACATTCAGGGTGAATGTTTTTGCTCTCACCCCAGAAAACTGATCTGTCTGTCGAATGGGTTCCGTGCCAGCAGCAGCGCAGTTTTTCCCCAATCCACTGCCGCCCCCTGTAGGAGGAAAGTGGCGTTGCATTCCTGCCACTTCCCGTGCGTGTCAGCAGAAAAACATAATTGGCTCTTGACCTGCCGGAGGCGAGAGGGATTGCACCTGAACGCATCAGCAAAAAAAAAAAAAAGAAGCCTAATGGAGGAATTAGGTGTTGCTGTTAATGAGCTCCACTGAGGTTGTTTTTTTTTCCCCACACATCATTTTTTTTCTTTTGTTAATTAAATCAGACAAAAAAAAATGGCCATAACGGTGTTGGAATGATGCAATTCGCCTTTTAAAACTTTTTTTTTTTTTTTCAGACGAGGCGGTGACCAGCGAGCTGTCCAAGCTGCTGCACGAGATCAAAAAGTGCCGCGACCGGGATTCCTCCTTCGAGGAGCTCTGCCACACCATCTCCTCGCACTCCATGGAAAGTTTTGGCAGCGGGCGGCTGTCGGACGAAGAGCCCGACGGCGCTGTGGCGCGTACGCTCAAGGTAAAATGCCACCTCGTTTGGAAGAAATTACCAGATCATATTTGAGATAAGCATGAGATTGGTATTCTCCAGCGCTATCAAATGCGCTTTCTGTTAGCCCGTCTATGGAGTTTCTCGTTACACGTGAGCATTAAACTATCAGACTTTGGTTATTTTATGGTTTAGTTGAACATTTCGGCACAGTGTTCATTGTACACTTGGTTTGTACTTGTTCAACATTGCCAACAGGGGGCGCTGTCAGGCAGAGCAGCCCATCGAGTTTGCCGTCGAAAGCGCTCGCAAACAAATTCAGTCACTTCGTCATCTGCTCGCGAGTTCGAGCCCCTCAGGGCGAGCGCGTCGACGGGTGGCCTCCGCCGTGTTCCGACGCGTGGCGCCGGCGTGCACGTTGCCATGGCAGCCGTTTTGTGGCGGGGTTTTGGTGCACGTGAGGGGTGCGTTGCCGCAGCCGGTGGCGGTCGACGGTCGACCCCCCCCCCCCCCCAAGAAAAGGACACTGCGGCAAATAAGAGGAAAAGACAAAAAAAAAAAAAAAAAAACATTATGGAACATTATGCGATCACGCTCAGAACTGTTTCGAATCATTTTTGATTTATTGAGCACAATTGGGCCGAAAATGGCCGCTTGAAACCAACTCGGTGCCTTCTGGAGACTTTTTTTTTTTTTTTTTTTCCGTGGGTCTCCTCTTGATTGACGTGCCGACCAAATTTCAAATTTCATGTCGTTAAGTGAAATCGGTTTGCGGGGCTGAATTTGAATTTTGTGTTTTTCTTCTTTTTTTTTAATTGGCATTATTTGGCACTACTGAGCAAGAATAAAGAAAGTAAATCAAATGCTGGCTCAGAACCAAAATGGCAGCCCGAATGTGTCTTATCAAGCGCGGCCCCTTGAGACATTTTTTTTTTTTTTGTGGGTCTCGACATGTCTACCAAATTTCCTTTTGTTCAATTTATTCCGTCTTGAGGGTCCTGAATTAAATCTGCCGACCCCGATAACGAGCGGGACGGCGGCCCGTGGCCAAAAGCGTTTTTTTTTTTTTTTCACCGCCGATCGATTTGCCTCGCCGTGCTCGTCCGCAGCGTCCGACCCCGCCCCTCGCCGAGGACGAGGACCGGGCCGAGAGGAGCTGCGGCCCCGCCGGGTTCTGGGAAGCCTTGACCCCCTGCAACGGCTGCCACAATCTGGGCTTCTCCAACTTGTCGCAGGTACTCAAACGCATCACAGAGAAGAAATATTGCCCTTATTGTGATTCCCCCCCCCCTCCCCCACACACACACACACTGGTTACCGTGGGAACGCAAAAAAGGAGTCATCATTGTGTTTTTATTTTTATTTTTCCCGGCGAATACAAATAATAGGCCCACTTTACGGTTGTCTCTTTTTATTTTTATTTTTTGGCATGTGATTCAACGGCGTATGGGGGCGGCGGGTTGAAGAGGGGTGAAATTTATTTATGTATTATATAATTTTAAATTCATTATTTATTTATTTGATCCATTTCACGTTATAGCGTAGACCATATCGTGTTATAACATGAAGCGAATTGCGTGATACCGTGAAACCTTTCACGTTATAACATGGAATGAATCACATTATAATGTGTAATTAACCACATTATAACGTGAAACATATCATGTTATAACATGAAACATCCAGAAGGTCGCTATCACGTTATAACATGATATATTCAACGTTATAATGTGAATGTTTCCTGTTACATGATATGTTTCTCGTTATAACGTGGTAAATTCCACGTTGTATCGCGAACCATTTCATGTTATAACACGATATGCTCTACGCTATAACATGAAATGTTATTTTAATTTTTTTTTTTCTGGCACGTGATTCAACGGCGTATTCATTTTATTTTTCAAAAATTAAACCCCCCCACCACCCCAATGATCGTTCGGCAAAGCAACGTGAAATTCGACCTCGGGCAGTCGCATCATAAAAACTAAAAAAATTACTCCGAAACAGCCATTTTGACTCAGGATTGCAAATAATAATAATAATAATAATAATCCAGCCCCCAAAGTCTACTTTTAGCGAGCAAAAGGAAATTTGGCAGGCATGTCGACCTCGAGCAGAACCGCAAAAAAAAAGAAAACAGACGATCGGTCGGCCATGTTGTTTTTTTGGCCAGGTGGCCTTCAAAAATTATTTTTGTGTGAAATTTCAACCACGTATTCTCCATACATGAATTTTTTTGTCCCGGCGTCTGTCGCGTAACGGCGAGATTTTTATTTTGCAAACGCGCATTTACAAAAATGAACACACGAACCCGTTGTCGGACGTTTTGTCGTAATTGGACAAATTTATTGTTATGCGCAAGCTGCGAGCTGCGGCCGCTTGTTGCGTAGCGTCGAGCTGCAGGGATCAGTAAAGTTTTATTTCCTCTTGAGCTTTATGATTATTTTTTTGAACCACGCACTTTGCGCCGGTGGGACACTTCATTAGGGACACCTACGCGATGAATTACCTCCGTTTTATCGGAGGACCATATCAACTTTTATTGGGCGCTCGCTACTTGTGATACACAATAGACAATAAAATATCTTTAGTGCTTCTGTCCAATTGACAAATCGAGGAAGAGAAAATTTGGCCCGGTCAAACGCAAGCAGCGGGGCAGACGTTCGCTCTCGTTAAAGTCGTCAAAATGCGTCACGTTCGCTAACCTGTCGTCGTTTGTACGGAAGCGTATTGCTGCCACACCCAAAAAAAAAAAAAAAAAAAAAGTCACTATCACGTTACATTGTGATATATTTTACGTTATAATGTGGTTAATTGCCTTTTGGGGGGGGGCGGCGTGAAGAGGGGTGAAATTCATTTATTATTTTCTGTTATAACGTGAAATGGATCACGTTATAATGTAGAGCTTATCATGTTACAACATGAAAGTTTCACATTATAACATGAAATGAATTACATCACGTTATATCGTGAAATGATTCACATTATAATGTGTAATTGACCACACTATAACATGAAACATCCAAAAGGTCATTATCACGTTATAACGTGATACATTTCACGTTATAATGTGGACGTTTCATGTTACATACTGTATGTTTCACGTTATAATGTGGTTAATTGCCTTTTTTGGTGGGGGGGGGTGAAGAGGGGTGAAATTTATTCATTTATTATTTTCAAGGCGGCACGGTGGATCAGCTGGAGAGTGTTGGCCTCACAGTTCTGAGGACCCTGGTTCGATCCTGGCGGCCCCTTTGTGGAGTTTGCATGTTCTCTTCGTGCCCGCGTGGGTTTTCTCCGGGCGCTCCGGTTTCCTCCCACATCCCAAAAACGTGAACTGCTCTAAATTGCCCCTAGGTGCGACTGTTTGTCTCCATGTGCCCTGCGATTGGCTGGCGACCAGTTCAGGGTGTACCCCGCCTCCAGCTGGGATAGGCTCCAGCACTCCCCGCGCCCCTCGTGAGGATAAGCGGCGAAGAAAATGGATATCGTCGGATGTTGACGCAAAAACCGCGCGCGAGGGTCTCCGTGAGAAGCTCCATTGTGCCGTTTGGTGTGTGTAGTGAAGGAAATGCCGGAGGATGACAGCCTCCATTCATATCTGATGACCTTTGAACTGGGTGTCAGCGGAGGGGAGGGCACGGGGGGGGCTTGGAGAAATGCACGACGGGTATTTTTGTCAACGCCCTTTAATCAGCAGTCGTGCGGCATCCGCGTGCGAGGCCGCTAATTAGCGTCCAGAGGAGGCCTCTTGTTTGTCCGCCGGCTTCCTGTGGCGATCGGACACTGCTCGCTCTGTGTCTGCTATCTCTGCGCTCAGCTGGGCGGGTCGGAGGGGGGGGGGGGGGGTAATGAACGCCTCGCTAACGCCGGGCGCCGCCTCCTCCTCGCGCCGCCGACCCGGCTGCACATCTTCGTCCAAAACTCGCCGTCGGCCGCCGAGTCCGGCGAGCGTTCGGACTTTCCGTGTGTCCGCTTCACTTCCTGTGTGTGTGTGTGTGTGTGAGAGAGGAAATCCCAGCTCTGTACTCCCACTTCCCTCATTTTTTTTTTCCACTTCCTGTTTCTCTCCTCGGAACGCAGCGCTCACGTCGTAAGTTGCACCGTTTTGTTCCGTGTACGATTGGTGTGCCGTTTGTGTATTTCACATGCCGTAGGATCGTTTATCATCCTCTCAATCGTGGGTGCCCCAGTGCACCGTGGGTAGTTTTGCTTCAATTTAATGGATGTTGTGATGCTCCTTTTTGGGGTGTGCGCCTTGGCCACCTCCGGGCACTAGTATGATTATATTGTCTGTCTGCTTGTGTTGCTCCACCATTTCTGTTTGAATATCAGTTACATAAAAGGTCAAAATTCAGCAACAGTGCTGCGATTTGTGAGCATGTTGATTGTTTTTCATTATGTTTTGAGTTTAGTGGGGTGGGGGGGGGTCCACAAAATAGACTCTCCTGATGACATATTTGCGTCCCGTCTCATCCCTCAAGCTATTTAATTACTGATGTTACATTAAAAATGAATCAGAGGCTGCAACGATTCATTGAATAATTTCACATATCGCGTTGCATAATGGCGTGTTTTATCCAAACAATGCGTTCTAAAAATACTCGAGCCGCAGGCCGAAATCTAAATGTACAAAAAAAAAACTTAATAGTGTAGCTGCGTGTTCTCCCCGAGTGGCAAACCAAAATCCTTGATGGAAGTCAGCTGATCCTTGATCCGCCTGTCACGCTCACATGATTGCGTCCGCGTTGATGGATGGATGGAGTGCGAGGAGCGCAAGCAAAGAAGAAGAACGCGTCCCGGTTCCGCGAGGAGGGTTCGGTCGGGGACGGGTGGAGCGCGTCTGCGTCCGAGATGAGAAACTTCGCCACCGAGCGACCTCCGCCGTCACACGTGCGATAATCCGGATTTAAAAAAAAAACAAACGACTTTTAAGATGGTCGCCGACGCCGAAGGACAACAAACTTCTCGAAACAAAACAGCGTCAACCAAATGTTCATTGTGGTGAAAAGATTTTTTTTTTTTTTATTGAATCCATATTTGGCGGCACGGTGGTGCAGCTGGTAAAGCGTTGGCTTGACAGTTCACAGGACCCGGGTTCGATCCCGGCCCCGCCCGGGTGCGCCCCGCCTCCTGCCCGTCGACAGCTGGCATAGGCTCCAGCACTCCCTGCGACCCTCATGAGGATAAGCGGCAAAGAAAATGGATGGATAGATGAATTGAGGACCCGGGTTCAATGTGGAGTTTGCATGTTCTCCTCGCGCCTGCGTGGGTTTTCTCCGGGTGGGCGCTCCGGTTTCTTCCCACATCCCAAAAACATGCGACATTCATCGGATACTCTAAATTGTCCCAAGGTGTGATTGTCTCTACGTGCCCTGCGATTGGCTGGCGACCAGTTCAGGGTGTACCCCGCCTCCTGCCCGTTGGCCGCTGGGCTAGGCTCCAGCACTCCCCGCGACCCTTGTGAGGATAAGCGGCGAAGAAAATGGATGGACGTATTTGAGTGACACATTGAAAAGAGTTCTTTGAGAATTGAGCTCTTTCTAAATGTGGACGTGCCAAACGGAGCCACGCTGACGGCCACGTGACGCCTTTTGGAGAAAGGAAGTAACGCGTCTCAAAGGATCCACTCATCTTTTCCCGGACTGACTTTTTGCACCCGCGCGCAAAAAACATCAAATTTTCCGCGCCGCATTGATGGCATTCTTCAGATTTCGCTTCCTGATTGAATTTTTATCTCCCTGCCGTCTCTCTCTTTTTGTGTCACGTGCTTTGCGTTCCTCTCCCCAGGATTCCAGACGTTCGGGGGAGACGCCGGCCTCGCCGTCGCTGGACGTCTTCCCGCCCGAGGACGAGGACGACCCGTACGAGTTGGTGACCACCGCCGTCGCGCGCAAGCCCCGCTCGCTGGACGTCGGCCAGCGCCCCGACGCCTCGCCGCGTAACGGTAACCTCGCTACCCCCATGCGGAGCGGGGGCGCGCTCAATACTTTCTTGTTGTTCCCCACATCTGATAAAAGTACTCGCCCTGTGTACCGAAGTAAATGTCCAGATACTGATTCAACTTTTGTACTTTTAGGCATAGTAAAAAAAAAAGTGCAACCAGATATGTAATGACAAACAGATGCCACGGGGGTTGGCGGCAAAGCACTGCTTTTTGTCAAAGTGAAACTCCTCAACACATTTCAACATCGTTCCTTGACGTCACGCGGCGTATTCCCAAAATGAAAGTCTTCAACTCACTTTGGCATCGTTTCAGCATGTTAACGCGCATTTTTTGGGGGGGGGGCAAATGAAGCTCCTCCACTCACTCCAACATTGTCCCTCAGGCACCATGATGTCCAAAAATGGCGCTTTTATCGTCACACTGAAACTCCTCAACTCACTTCGACGTCACCAGAAATGAACAACAACATCGAACATAACGTTTGTTTCCCTGTTTCTTTTTCACCACGCACCGGCGGCGAGCCAGTCGCCGTGGCAACTGCGTCACCCTCCTAGTGAGTCACCTGCATGTTGCCATAGCAACTGCAGGGCCGGTGACAGCCGGAGAGAGAAACGAGCACATCAGGAATGAGCAAAAAAATGAAAAAAATAAAAAGTATATTACCGAGCTGGTGTCCATTAGAATTTGTCAGCAAATGAAGCAAAGTGACACGGGGTTATAAATTCCCCCCCCCCCCCCGCCGCCCCCTCCCCCCGAGGGACTGTTTAAGCGCTCAACTTTGTTTCTGGCGGAGGACGAATCCGGGACGCGCGCTCATTTCAGCCTCGTCGGCCTAATTGGACGCGCTTGTCACCGCGGCGACAAGCGGCAAAAAAAAAAAAAAAAAAACAAAACGACGCCGGCGAGGAAGTGCCGGCAAACATTCATTTGTTCATTTTTTTTCCGCAGCGTGTCGGCTAATCGATGGGAAAGGTGACTTTCGATTTGCAGATTTTAAAAAAATGTATTCGATCCATTTTCCAGTATTAATTTTTGAACATCCATTTCAGACCACTTTCAGGCGTCTGCAGTCTTTTTTTTAAAAAAAAAAAAAAAGATGTTTTGGATGATATATCGCGAGCACTTTACGCATTTCTTCACGTGACATTTATGAAATTGGAATATCTCGAGAGCCTGTATCGTATCTCCGGCGTCTCTCAAACGGCGGACTTTGTTTTTGCAAAACTTTTCCACCTGCGCCTTGATGAATATTTCACCGCGCCGTTTCTTCGCAGTCTCGGCTTCCGTCTCGTCTTTTTTTTTTTCGCGGCGTGCGCGCCGAGCTCGAGGGATTTGTCCTTTTTTTTTTTTTTTTGCCGTGCGTTAGAATCCCTGCAGCAGCGTCAAAACAAGCGTTATCGGAACCCACCTGGCGGCTGTCAATCCCGCAACCTTTCCCGTGCATCTCGTCCCGTTTGCCGTATTTATTCCACTTTTTATTCCACTTCCCCTCTCTTGACTTGCGGGGGGGGGCGCTAGGTTCCATCTGCGAGCCTTTTTTTTTTTTGGTAGCGCACGCTCGATGACACAAAACCGAATTCTTTCCCCTGTAATGTAAAATATGCCGGTTTAGTCTCCCGGTTTCACGCTCGAAGTGGCCTCGGCGCAGCTCGTTTGCCGGTCCTGAAATTGACAAGAGGACTTTGTGAGAGGAAACGTGAAAGGTTGGGTCCGGGTCGTGCTCGGGGATCAACTGTGCGCCGATGACAACTTTACTTGGGGGCCAGTGGGAGTTCGTGGAGCCCCAAGCAAAAATCAGAATCAGAAGTGTGTTAACGGTGTCAACTGTGCAAAGGGAGCAGTTTAAAGTGACCAATCGTGCAGTCTACAAAATATTGAAAAAATAATTAAAATATATATACACCGTGATCCCTCGTTTCTCGACCTCAATCCGTTCCAGAAAACGGTTTGAGAAGTGATTTGTTCAAAAACCGAATCGATGTTTCCCATTGCAATGAATGGAAAAAGAAATAATGCGTTCCAAGCGTCAAAAATTTTCCTTTTTAAAGCATTTTTTATAAGTTTTTCCTGACAATAAACTGCATAGTAGTGCACATGTATAGTTCGTATAGTTTATATAATAAAATAATTTCAGAAATCAATTAGTTTTTTTGCCTAAAATGTATGCTTTAGTAGTAGAGCACGGTAGGCCAGGAGCGCATTGCCTTATCTGTCGCGACTCGGCCCCCAGCCTTGTAAAACGTTTTTTATTGACAAAAGTACAGAATCACTTTCAACAAGGAGCCATGATTGGGAGGTTAATACTATAATATTGCCAGATGAAAAATCCCCAAAATATGCGGTCACTACTTTTTGGGGTTTTACCTAATGATTGCGTGGGTGGTCCCGACCCTAACCCCCGAAATAAATGTATTTCATTTGTACACACATGATATTATTTCTGTAAACACATAGGCTAAATGTCAACTATTGCCTTGGATTCTTTTGTTTGAGGTTTACTTTGACAGTCGGCTTCTGATAGGAAAGGAAAAGTGGGGGGGGGGGGCGTCGACTGATTGGCTCATCTGGGAAGCGCGAGGCCGGATCTCGTCCCGCGTCGCTCGCTCATCAGCCGCAGGTGCGATTTGTGTGATGCGCGCGTCCGTTGACGAAGACAAACGCGTTCTCCGTCCCGACGCGAATTCCGGCAACGCTGGCGGCGCTTCTGTCACCCCCCACCCCCGAAACACGCCGGGGAAATCAGCGGCGACGCTCGGCCTCGCGCGTGAAGTCGATCCGCGTGAAATTTCCGTATTTGTTTTTGTTTGCTTATCACGTGACTGAATTGATGAATTGTGATCGAGTGGCGTAGGCCCCCCCTTCTCTCGCCCGACATCAGACCGGTTCCGGGTAACCCGAGTAAGGACAAAGCACTGTCAAATATATTTTTATTTTCAGTCATTGATTTATTTATTTTTTTTGTTGGGTGAATTAATATTTTTTTAAATTTTCTTCTTCTAAATAAATACACTTTATTTGACGTATTTAAAATTTTAAGTCGCCCGCCCTCAAAATTTGTGTCAAATTTGACTGAAGCCAAACAAAATGATGCCTCGACTTCAAGTTCTGATTTCAAAGCGTAATAACGAGAGCGAAGCTAATTTTTTTTTTGTTCTCCGCCCACACCGCGACTGACGTCTTTTAACTTGAAAGCGAATCCTCGATGAGTAATGACGTTGTGCATGTTTTATTTATGATTTTATTGTATTATTATAATTTTTTTTTTTTGGAGGGCTTCTTGTGCGAACACAAACACACAAAGAAGAAAACACACTCCAAATATGATTTCTCCTCTTCCCTCCGCAAGGTCACTTGTCCCGCGGAGCCGGCCAGGGGGGGCGCGGTGACCATGGCAACCGCTCCACAGGCCCCACTCCAGACTGCTCGCCCCCCTCCCCCGACACGGCCCTGAAGAACATCGAAAGAGTCATCCGCCCACAGGTACCGCGTGCGCGCGCAGTAATGATTGTAGCGGCGACGGCTGCATTATTGAACATGGCCGCGGCCGCCTACGTGCGGCCCAGACACCTGACGACACACAAACGGCACACCGGCGACACACACACACGGGAGCATTTGAGCTCCACGTTGATTTGGAAAAAATACAATAAAAATAAATTCCTGCCGGCAAGAAACACGGCAAAAGTTTGGCTTATCGATCAGATATCCATCAAAGGCATCCAAGTCCATGATGGCCGCCGCCATCCTTGGTCCATCACTTTCGTCGCTGTTGATTGCCATCTTTGGCTCTTTTTAAATTTATCTAGAAAGGTTGACGACAATGACTGCCATATTTTTAGAAAAATATTATGGGCCCATATTTATTTTTATTTATGTATAGATTTAATTTATTCATAAAAGTATATGAATTCAATTGTGAAAATATTTTTGACTTTTATGGTCCCGTATTTATTTTTATGTATATATTCTTTAAGTATTTTCATTTATTCGTAAAAATATATAAATTCAATTGTGAGAATATTTTTGACTGTTATGGTCCCATATTTATTTTTATTTATGTATATATTTTGCAAGTATTTTAATTTATTCATAAAAATATATAGATTCAATTGCGAGGATATTTTTTACGATTATGGTCTCATGCTTATTTTTATGTATATATGTAAATTAAATTTTGAGAATATTTTTTACTATTATGGTCGCATATTTTTATTTATGTATATATTTTGCAAGTATTTTAGTTTATTCATAAAAATATATAGATCCAATTGCAAGAATATTTTTCACTATTATGGTCTCATGCTTATTTTTATGTATATATATTTTTAAGTATTTTAACTTAGTCATAAAAATATATAAATTCAATTGTGAGAATATTTTTTACTATTGTGGTCCCATATTTATTTTTATTTATGTATATATTTTGCAAGTATTTTAATTTATTCATAAAAATATGTAGATTCAGTTGCGAGAATATTTTTGACCATTATTGTCTCATATTTAGTTTTGTGTACATACTTTTCAAGTATTTTATTTTATTCATAACAATATAGAAATTTCATTGAGAATATTTTTGACTATTATGATCCCATATTTATTTTTATTCATGTATATATATTTTTTTTTCAAGTAATTTAATGTTTTCATAAAAATATAGATAAATATATGTAAAAAAAATTTGTTACCATTATACCCCATATTTTTATTGATGTATATATATTTTTTAAGTATTTTAATATATTCATACAAATATAGAAATTCATTTGCGAGAATATTTTTGACTGTTATGGTCTCGTGTTTGTTGTATTAGTTCTTCATCCTAAATTAAAATTTAGGAAAACTTTGTATTCATGAATCAAAGCAAATATTCAAATGAAGAAAATGTTTGCCAATCTTCTTCTTCGATGGACTCCATTTTGAATTCTTCTAATATCTGCGTCCCACAAAGGCATCCATCCATAATTGGACGTGTGCCGGCACGACAAAAATGCGCAACACGTGCGGTAAAAAGTCACGTCGCGGCTGATTAATCACTTCGCAGCTTTGTGTGTCTTTAGCGTGTTTAGCACGTCACGCTCGCTAACCGCTCCCAGAACGTCTTTGTCAGCACACACAAACTGCCAGTCCGGCCGAAGGTTTTCGCGCTGACAACCTGAACCGGCGGCGGGCTAATGAACACGTCACGGCCGATTACAAACACACACACAAACGGGAGCGCAAGGACACATTAAAACGTTTTGGGAATTTTGTCCCCTGCGGTATTGACAATAAATCCGCAAGTATTTGGTGACGGAAACATGTTTAGCGGCGTTTTGCCTTGTTTGAGTTTGTGTACTTGTACTCGTGTACTTGTGTACTTGAATAACGCCGCGTGCGGGCTCAGCCCAAACAGCGCACGTCCCTGTCGTCCTCACTGGACGTCCAGCGTCCCGCCAACCACAGCTGCGATCCCAGCGAGGTCAGCTCGTCCCTGGGCTACGCCAACATCAGCACCAGCCCCCCGGCGAGCCCCCCGCTCAGCCCCGGCCGGGACCGGGACCGGGGCTCGGCCGGGTCCAACGGCGACTGTCCCCCGGCAGGTAGGCCCGCGAACCCGGCGGCGACGACGACTTTGCTTTTTTCCTCCGCCGGGTCTTACTTCCTCTCTTTTCCTTTTGTGCTGACCCGCTTTTGCGTCGCCGTGGCAACCAGGATCCTTGTTGTCATGGCAAAGTAGCGGACCGAGCGTTTGACGGACAGATGCATAAAAAAGACACGTGTGTGTGTGTGTTGTGTGTGTGGTTCAGAGGTCTTGTGAGACTTTCGCGCGCACGTCGTCGTCTACGACGCGGCGTGCTATTTTCGTTTTCCTTCAAACGCAAAGCGCTGTCGCGGATGAGCCGCATTGATCGCACGTTCGCCTTTGATGATTGGTTTTTAATAGCACGCAGGAAGTGGCCGGCGACCGACGCCAGTCGTCCCCGCGGGGCGGCAAAGAATTCCGTAGATGGCCTGAGCGGTTAGCACGTCGGCCTCGCACTTCCGATTCCCTTTTTTCTTCAATTGTGCCTTTTCCAGAAGTGGCTTTCTTCCGGCTTCTGATTGGCTGAAATAATTTCCGGCTTGTCGCTGCATGTCGTCGCCCCCCCCCCCCCCCCCAATTTTTTTTTCCCTCTTATTTTATAACCTTTCCGTCTGGGTTCATCTCCACTTCTCTCGCTCGCTCACTCTCCGCTATTAGCCGTGTTAGGCCGATTGCGGCGTTGCCGTGGCAACACGTGGCTTGAGAAGCGGGCGGAAAAGAGGGCGAACGTGGGTACGGCAGGGGAAGGAAAGAAAGACGGAGAGGATTCAAAGGATGTCAGGGAAGCGGAGGACGAGCGCGAGGCGGAGCGACTTGAGGATTATTCCTCTTCACCCAAAACATTTTCGCAACAAATCTCCCGACCTGAGTGGGCGGCGGATCCCGAAGCAGCGGGGGCATCTATCGCGGGGGCTCATCGCTCGCCGGGGAGGGGGACGTCCACCCCCCCCCCCCTTCGCCGAAGAACTGCATTGGTTGGCGCGATCAATACGTTGAGCTTCCGCGAGTGCTTACAAAAGCGTTACTTTCCTGGCCAAAAGGTGGCGCCGAAGCACTGCCTGAGAGGAAAATAGTACCGTCGTAGCTTGGAGCGATAGAGGTCCGCTGTTTAGCCTGGCTCGTTAGTGGAAGTTAG
The DNA here is from genome assembly GCF_019802595.1 of Syngnathoides biaculeatus. Taxonomy (NCBI): domain Eukaryota; kingdom Metazoa; phylum Chordata; class Actinopteri; order Syngnathiformes; family Syngnathidae; genus Syngnathoides; species Syngnathoides biaculeatus. The sequence continues at coordinate 7,195,672 of NC_084659.1, read as the reverse complement.
GAGAGTCATCAGTGGCACGAACGCATTTCTTGTGTGTTCAATAATAAAAATAAATATCAGGAGGCGGCACGGTAGAACAGCTGGTAAAGCCTTGGCCACACAGTTCTGAGGATCCGGGTTCAATCCCGGCCCCCGCCTGTGCGGAGTTTGCGTGTTCTCCCCGTGCCTGCGTGGCTTTTCTCCGGGTGGGCACTGCGGTTTCCTCCCACATCCCGGAATTGCCCGTCGACAGCTAGGATAGGATAGGCTCCGGCACTCCCCGCGACCCTCGTGAGGATAAGCGGCAAAGAGAACGGATGGATGGCTGGATCGATGTCAAGAATCCGGCTGTCGGGATTTTGTGGAAAAACGATCTTTGTCGTGCGCTCATTTCGGTAACGAGCTGAGCCGATAAGCTCGTCGTCAGAGCGGTTCGTCGCCTTCACGGCCGTGATAGCGGTCTTTTCATTGTAAGGACGCGACACCCCCCCCCCCCCCCCCAGCTCAACAATAGCGCACATACGCTCGTCATTAAAAGTGATTTATTGTATTTTGCAAGCGGCTTACCGGGAATGCGCGCGACTCGCAGCCGGGAGATTTCCAAATGAGGCCCGCGGTTTTGTCGAAAGCGCCGCCGCCGCCGCAGCACAAATCTTGGCGCCTTTGACGCTAATCTCCGACACGGATGCTTGCAAATCCCTCAAAAGTGCGCGGAACAAGTGTGTGTGTGTGTGTGGGGGGGGGGGTAGAGAAAACCACGTTACACTTAAACCGTCTGCCTATTTTCCCATCATGCTAGCAGGCTAACGGCGCGTCTCCCCTCTCTTGAATGTAAAGCGCTTTAACCACGCCCACGAACGACATCACACGCACGTCCCGAGCAGGGTTTTGCCTGAATCGGTCCGCAGTCCCCCAAAAGCGAAAACCGAAAACCCGAAGCCGTTCCCCCTCGTCTTGAGAGAGCGCACTTTGCGAGTCGGGTGTGATCTTCGCGCCCGAGGCCCCGCGTAATGACTTCCCGTGCGGCGTCTCCGAGGAAATAGGCCTCCGTATTTCATCTCCGGCGCTGACTGGCAGTTCGGTTATTACTTTTAATAACCTGAAGCAACCACGAACGCGCCGCTATCTGATGTTTGTATCACCTGCGATGCGTTTAGGTATTTATTTATAGCCGCCGCCTGCATCAGCCCCGTTGTAAATAACGGAGAAGAAATTACAGCTACTTTCCATTTCGGTGTACCCCTCGGCGTCCTTCTAAGTCCACTGGGATTCTCTCTGTTCGTGTCAATTAGCGCCACCTGTGCTTTCTCTCTTTCGCCGGCATCATTTTTCAAACATACGCCATAAGCGGAAGTACCAAGCGCAGGACTAAACGGAACTTGTGTTTGGTATTATGAAGAGAAATGTTACATCAGAAAAATGAGTCCCGAGGTACTCAGGTTTACGATTTCCGTGTCTCGACTCGTCGGGCCGCGTGCATTTCTGCGGTAGTTTGTCACGTGAGGAGCGCAACTTGTAACGACAACAATCCCAGTCGTCGACTCGCACACACACGCGTGTGTTGTCAATGTTGGGAAAAAAAATGTCCAAAGCAACACAGATGCGGGTTTGTTAGCGTGCTAGCATCGACTCTTGAGTGAGTCTGCCGGGTCTGCTTAAAGGTAAGCCACTTTTTTCGTCCGGGACTCACACACAGAACCGCACACTTAACGCCCCCGCTGGTTTGATTTCTGTCAGCTAAAGAAAAACTTTTTGTTTTTTTTTTTTAATCCGTACCCCCCTCCTCCCTTTGCGCCTCGCGCCCGGCGGAAAGCTAAAGGCGCTAATGGCGCACGCGGCGCTCAGTTGCCATGGAGACGGAGCCCGCTCACCTGTTGACGATCGAGCGGAGGCGCGCGACGCGGCGATAAACTTTAATGACGCTTGGACGTACGTCACTCGCTAGCCGCGCGCTCGGCGTCAGGTTGTTATGGTGATGTTTTGAATTTTTGTAACATTTTTCTTTGCTGTCGTTCCGGGAGATTTTTAATTTAATTTTTAATTTCTCGTGAAAAATGTGCCTTGGCTCAGTAAAGATTGGGCAGCTCCACTCTGAATGGCTATTTTCATCCGCCAATCAAACGACTTGAACAAAAAGCTTCAGTGTTTGCCAAAAATATGCATATATTTTTCAATTTTATTAGAAAATATGCCGCTGCACCACTTCGGACCCTTTGAATTCCAACACTCAAGCTTAAAAAGAAGCCAGGAGTTGTTCTTTTTGTGTTCTCCGTGCAGACGACGGGCCGGACCACCGCGACCCGTCGGAGCCGCCCTTAGAGGACCGGCGCAAGAGTCGAATCCCGGAGGAGTTCGCCGGCCTCCTCCACGGATCGTCCCCGGCCTGCGAGACCCCGGAAACGCCGTACCACCTCTACGGCCCCAAACCTGGCAAGCACGCCCCGCCCGACCTCGACGCGGCCATCGCGGCGACGGCCCTTAAGCCCGCCGCCAAACCCCAAGTGGTCTATCGGACCGTGTTCCACACCAGAGTCAACCGGGACCAGCGCCGGGCGGTCCAGCCGCGGGCTAACGGCGGGGTCGCCGAGCGCGGGGGAGGGAGCGTGCCCAAGGGTCCCGGCTACGAGGAGAGGGCCTGCACCCTGGGCAGGATGAGGTCCATGCCCCGGAGCGTGCTGGACTTGCAGCTCTCCAAGTCCCTGTCCAAGTCCGACTCCAACTTGGTCGCCGTTTCGCCCATCCAGGTGGGGTTTTTCATTTAAAAGATTTCAATATGAACAGCAACAACAATCACTTCAACTAAAGTTACTTTTAGTAGAAATTAGTAAGATTTTTTTGGGGCGTTGAAATTCTACTCAATGTTAGCGACAACATGCTAGCAACTGACCAAATGTGTACCAAAGTTTTTGCGTCACGCTAAAAACACCAAATTTTTGTCAGATTTAGTTGGAAATACTTCAAAAATGTACACATTATACTGACATTCATTTTCACATCTTTTTGTACTAAATTCCGCCAAATTCAAATGTCAACAGGCTAAAAACCGAACGCAGGCGTAGTCTCACTTTTCTGGGAATCGTCACTGATTTGTGTTTGTTGTTGTCGTCGTCGCGGTCCAGGAGGAGAACGTTTGGGAGTCCGGACCTCGCGGCCAAGACTCCGGGAGTCCGACCGCAGGTGGCGGCGGAACCGCCGCGGCGGTGAAGCTGGAGAGGACCCCCTCGTTTACGGCCGAGTGGGAGGAGGTACCTGCTAATTGATCGTGATCGCGCTCAACTATTTTCGACATTTTCTCCAAGGTCAGAAGCAAAATGAAGAAGGATTAAGATTGTAACGACTCCATCAGCCGCGCTGACGCTGAACCGATTCCGCGTTGGCGCCGCGCGCTCGCCCGCCGCCGCGAATTAGCACACGGAGTTTAGCATCATTCCGACAATGAAGTCGACCTTTGCGGCGTAATTGCACGGAGGCGAGATGAGGAAAAGGCCACGAGCCAGTTTGGGTTCCGGGAACAGCCGGAGAGGAGAAGGGCGGGTGGTGCGGGAAATCATTATTAGCATTATTCGCGAGAGTTTTGCGCTCATTAGATGACATTTGATGCAGCATCTTATTGACGACTATTTGTTTAACTTCAGCTAATCCCCGTCTCTCCTCGTCTCGCGTTCGCTCAGATCGACAAGATTATGAGCTCCATCGGCGCGGGAATCGGCAGCGGACTGGACGTGAAGGAAGGCGATTCAGGTAAAACGCACAGGAATAGCAAAAAGTAACTTTTTAATCAAGAAATGGGATAATATCGCACAGTACTCAGAACTGGTACTCTTTACATTTCGTCACGAGGTCAATTATTTGGGCCAGAAGAAGAATTTGGCACTTTCCAGTGGTACATAATTCAAAAATAATTCACAAGGTATGAAGATTCAGTGATCAATCAATGTGCAAAAAAGGAGATACAGTGACACCTCGGTTCTCGACCACAATCCGTTCCAGAAAATTGTTCGAGAAGTGATTTGTTCAAAAACCCGAATCGACGTTTCCCATTAGAATGAAGGGAAAAAGAAATAATGTGTTCCAAGCACAAAAATTTGTCCTTTTAAAGCATTTTTTTTTTAGCTTTTCCTGATAATAAACTGCATAGTACAAATACATGTATAGTTTAAATACTTTATATAATAAAATAATTTAAGAAATATATTTATTTTTTGTCTTAAAATGTATGCTTTAGTAGTAGAGTACGCTAGGCTGGGAGCGCATTTCCGTATCTGTAGCGACTCGGCCCCCGGCCTTGTGAACTTTTTTCTTTATTAACAAAAGTGCAGAAAAATTTTAAACATTAGGTTATTTCTGTGTTTTTTTCGGGGGCGCGGGAATGCATAACAAAGCCGTCGTGGGTCAGATGATCTGGCCGCGTGCAACACGGGGGTGTTCGAGTACCGATTTTTCGTTCAAAAGCCAAAAAAAAAAAAAAAATCTCGAAATGTTCGTTTGAAAACGGGGACGTTCGAGAACCGAGGCTTTACTGTATTGTCGATCAATGACTCCGATCACGAGGCTGATTCCCCACCTACCTTCACGACTGAGCTGCTAAGCGTCGCGCCGATCCGTTTTTTTCTTTCTAACAAAACCGTCCCATGCAAATGGACCCAACGGAACCATTTTGACTTGCCGTCCGCCAACCATCCCGATTTTGAATCTTGCGCTGATGTCGCGGGAGCGGACCGATAGTGTTGGGGGGGGGGGGACAGGAAGTTGACCATATTTGGACCTAAGAGGTTTCTGCTTCACTGCGATGTCGATGCATGTGTTGCTCACTCACTCAGCTCCTCTTTGCACAATGAGCCCCCCCGGCAATCGTACATTTACCATGATTATTAACCCCCCCCCCCCCCAACCATCACGCTACACTCCTCTAGCCACCACAAACACAAATAAACATGTACTTTGTGTGCATGGAAGCGGGGATGGAGGAAGGGGGCGGGGGGTGGGGGTTTGGGGGCGTCTGAAGATGTTGCGATGGCTACGATGCGCCTCGCGCTGGCTCTGCGCAGCGGCGGCGGAGGAGGATGAGGGCGAGCGAGCCAGGAAAGAGGAGGGCTCAAAGGGAGAGAGAGAGAGAGAGAGAGAGAGAGAGAGAGAGAGAGAGAGAGAGACAGAGAGAGGGGGGAGGCAGCAGAAGCATACAGATGAACGTGGGAGTCCTCCACCAAGTGAGTCGACAGCGCAGAGCTCCGTCGCGCTCTCTCGCTAACACGCGGCGCAGGTAAGCCAGCGCAACAGCTGAGCGGGCGGGCGGGCGAGCGGCCGCCCCGTACCCACGCGGGCGCCTCCCCCCGCGCACCGCGGATCACCGCCAGCCGCTCGGCGGGATTTTTTACGGAACAGGACGACGGCTCCCTTCCGGATACAACCCGCGCCGCCCCCCGCCGCCCCGGGCATGTTTCCCGCCTAGCCACCCCCGATCGGCGGCCCCCGTCGGAAGGCATGGCCGGCTCCTTCGACAGCCACTTCGCCCGCCACAACATGATGTGGCAGTGCCAGCTGTCCCAGCCGGACTGCCGCTGCTACCGCGTGGACGGCTACTCCCTGCTCAAGCGTCTCCCCCTGCACCCCCTCATAGGTCCCCGATGCCCGCTGCAGTCCGTGGGCCAGTGGCTGGACTCCATCGGCCTGGTCCAGTACGAGAACCACCTGCTGGCCAACGGCTTCGACAACGTCCAGTTCATGGTGAGTGGCTTTTCTTGTTTCTTTTCTTTTTTTTTTTTTTACGGCAATCCGGCGTGCCCTCATCATCTCCCGAAGTTGTCGGGTTTCCTTTTCTGTGCCCCCACGCCGCCGCCAGCGCCTCCCACGCGCGACGAGCTGCTCCCCCCCCCCCCCCCCCCGGGCTCCTTCCGAGGTGGATTTATTCACCGGTTTATTTATTTTGACATTGCGCAGCACCCTGGAAAAAAAAAAAAAAAAAACTAAACACCTGTTGCCCACGGATGCTCGAAGGCCGTGACGCACGAGCGGAGGAGACCCTGAGCCGGACTCTTCACTGGGATTGATATTCCCGAGAATTGATCTTTTCGTGCACATGACGCGCAATTTATGAGTCCAAAGGAAATTGCCGTTCCCGTGGCAACCGCGGGAAGTCCTCGTTGCACGTGGCGCGTGGTCAGTGTACATGAGGACACGGCGACGCTCGTGGGCGCGACGCAGCACTTCGGTTCCAGCGCCGGCATAGCTCGGCGGTTCTGTTGTCTCGCTTAGCTTTGCGGAGCTCGAAACGTGCGCTGCGTTCGTTCCAGAATGCTCGTAGATGCCACAAAAGGGCGCCGCAGCTTTGTAAGCATTCATTGGTGTCAAGGAAGTATGTTGAAGCGATACTGTTACAGTTTAGCCCGGGTTGGTAGTGGAAGTGTTTTCATATGGGCCGGTTTTCATAGCATTCGTTCAGAAAGTTTTGTTTTTCGACATTTTGTCAAAATCTGATCAGTTTATGGCGCCAATTGACTGAATTTCTGGCATATTCACAATTTTCTTTCTATACATATGTGTATATAAAAAGCACCCGGAAATCTTCAATGCCGCGGAAAGCACGCCGTCGTAAGCGACCCGAAGCAACCCGGGATAGTTAGCATCGACTCCTAATTAGCATTGTTAGCTTTAATTGGAACGCGTGTCCTCAACTATGCGTCGACCTTAAAAAAAAAAAAAAAAAAATCTTCAATTGTCATAACGGTGGCGGTTCCGAGCGTCGCTTAGCAACCATTTCTCATTAGCATTCACCGTTAATTAGCGCGGGCGTGTCCGCCGACCTTCCCCGGGCAGTCGAGGACGGACGGCTAAAGCGGGCGGAGAACACGAGCCTCGTTGTCCGACAATTGCGATTGGACGACAGGGATGTGAACAGGTGCGTCCCTCATGAAGTGCCTGGGAAAATGAAATGATACACCAATCAGAAAGCGGCGAGGGCGTGAAAAATTTGGATCATGAGGACGCGAGGAACGATGTGGCAGGCGCTCATCACTATCTTGCGCATGTCCGTTTCCGTCTCCGTTCTGGTCTTGACCCGTCGCCACCGAGCAGGAATTTTAATTGCCGAGTTTTGAGGCGGCGGCGCCAAGCGAGCTCCTCGGGAAACTGATTTATGAGATTGACGCCCGTCGCGTATCCGACGAGCCCGCCGACGTCGACCCCCCGTTAAACGCGTCGTGCGGCTCGCTATGCATGCTAATGAATTCGCTTGAACGAAGGACAAACGAGGACGATGTCGGGCGGTCATTTCTGTGGAGCGCCCTGCGCGGCCACCAGGGGGCGTGCTGCAACATGCTTGATGACATCACAACTACTCGCAAGTAGGGACACTTATTTTTACTTTGTCTTTGAACGTCTCTGCGAGTACACAGAATTTTCGTTTGTTTTTTAATATGCATCCTTCAACTGGTGTGGGCACTTTGGCCACCTGGTGGCAGTATAGGACATACGGATACACCCTACTGGAGACTCAGCTCCTCTATTGACCTCTCAGTACAGCAGTAATATCAGTCATTGCAGAGGATAAAGAATCTATGCAAGTCAGTCTTTCCGCACGCTCGCCATTGGCGACGCCCAAATCGTCATCGGCTTTGTCGCGCGCGAGTGTGCCGTTCAAAGTAAGACGGCAGCCGACAGTCGGCACTTGCGGGGAGCGCAAAGACAATAGGGACAGCATTTGTCACGTCCAAGTGCTGTTAGCGAGGAACTGGCAGCGAAGCGTGTGACAAAACACTCGCTAGCACAACTCGCAACGAGTTTTTGGAGGGTGCCGACGAGCGCGCGGCCGCATAATGAAGTGCAGCCGCCGCTATCGAGTGCGCTCGAGTGGGGGAAAACGTAAAGCTTTAGATTGGAATCAAGTGCAAAATGTTTGCGCGGCGTCAAGTACCCCAACTGCTCAAGTGCTGTGTGTGTGTGTGTGTGTGTGTGTGTGTTGGGCGGCCCAGGGCAGCAACGTGGTGGAGGACCAGGACCTGCTGGAAATCGGGATCCTCAACTCGGCCCACAGACAGCGCCTCCTGCAGGCCATCCGGCTCCTGCCGAGAGTGAGAATGCACACGGGAATATAATCGTGGTTGATGGCGTCAAGGGGGCGGGTGGGGGACTTTAGCGCCTTCGAATAAACTTGTAGACCACTTTTTAAATTTTGGGATCAGCAGATTTTACGCCGGCCGTCAGCAAATTCTTGAATTCCGCGGCAGGTGAGGCCGATCGGCTACGACGGCAACAACCCCACGTCGGTGGCCGAGTGGCTGGACTCGCTGGAGCTGGGCGACTACACCAAATCCTTCCTGGTCAACGGCTACACGTCCATGGAGCTGGTCAAGAAGATCTGGGAGATCGAGCTCATCAACGTGAGTGCGCCATTTCCTCCCGAACGAATTGTTTTTTTTTTTTTTTTTTTTTTTGCACGTGAAATGCATTTAACATTCAACCGAGGGAGGGGTGATGGGTGGGGGGGGGGTCTGACTGCTTGACTGCCGCTGTTGCATTTTCTCCCCGGTGGCGGCCGGGCTGCGCTGATGAAGTGATCAGCTGGAGGAGGTGCAGAGAGCCTCGTTATATAAGCATGTGGGCCGCAAGATGCTTCACAGCGTCAGGGATGCCGCCCACGCGCCGCACACGCTCACAAGCGTGGAATTACTTGCTCGTCTTTGGCACGTCAAATAAGAAAACGCATGCGGCCGCGGCGCACGTTGCGCATTTCAGCGCAAACCCGTCGAGTGCGCCGCTTTTATGCAGTATTCTGAAAGCGCAGTACAGCGGAAGGCCACGAGAGGGCGCACCAGGACGCAATATAAACCGTCACTATGACCGATCGGCTGATTGATTGATTCGCTTGTCCGAGGCAGGAAAGGGGTGTGATGATTTAATTCCAATGGAAAGACCTGGGTGCATTCTATAAGCGTCCACAAGGTGGCGCCGCTCGCCTATCACATCCACCTGTCATATTTTCGGAGCTCAGAGGGGGGGGGGGGATTACAAGTGCAGAGATTATTGACGAGAGGTCGCATGCGCAGCTCGTAGGCGCCGTCAGTGACGCATCGGATGTCGGTCGTCGTGCGTTCACACCCCGCACTCGTAGTCGGGCACATTCGAGGTCAAATGTCAAGATTTTTACGTCACTTGTCGGGAGCAGCTTTTAGCAAGGCTAGCGATTCAGCATCCTCATCCGAAAATGTGGCAAGGGAGATGACATATTGGCGAGCGGCGCCACCTTGTGGACGTTTTTAGAATGGGTCCACCCTTCCAAAGAAGAGCACGGCTTTTATTTTGGAGTAGGGAAGTGCAAACAAGGTGTCCCAGTTAGTTGGGAGTGGATTCTTTCGCGTTTCCTGGCATGTGAAGGTGTGTGTGCGCGCGCGTGTGTGTTTGTTTGTGTGCGTGCGTGCGTGTGCGTGTGTGTGTGTTGTGCGTGCAGAAACAGGACTCGACTTGTCCAGCGCATACCCGACACACTTTTTTTTTTTTTTTTTTTTTTTTGTGGCTTTAGGCCTGCGTGTACAAATATGTGAAAAGTAAAGCCAGGACAGTCTTCCTATCTGGCGCGGCGCTAGCCTGTTGCCATGGAGATGGCTGGTTACCGTAGCGACGCGGGATACGGTTTGATAGCGGCCCATCGAAGTGTGTTTGTGCGTGCGCACCTGCTGGACTCGCGGCAGCGTGTGTGCGCTTATCACCTTTTCTGTCAGGACTCCAAGCGGACAGATTGTCCGGCGTCCCGCTGCCGCCGGACGCTTCCGGGCCTTAAATCTAGACGGCGGGATCCAACCTGAACCCCCCCCCCCCCACCACCACCACCACCCCCACTGACCGCGGCGGCGCACGCGGCGATCAAACCGCCGCATTTCCCGACTCTCGCTTTTGAAACGACTTGCCTGCGTCCATCGATCGCGAACTCGCGGATTGATGATCCGCGTGGTCGCGTATGGTATTATCGATACAGCTGGATCAAATATTGATATCGTCGCGCTTGGGCTCACTCCCCCGCCGGCCTAGCACCCGTATCGCCGTCCGTTTTACAGCGTTTGGACTCGCGCTGGTGCCGAACATGCCACAAGAAAGATTCTCTTCTTTCAACTAAAAATAATCTTTCTAGCTTTTTCCATTCTTTATTCATCTGCAGTAGAATATGGGTTGATTTGACACCCCCCCCAAAAAAAAACATAAAAAAAACCACTGGTTTTTGACAAAAAAGTAGTAAAAATAACGTGTTTAAAAAAAAAAAAACTAAACATGGAACAGAAACTACGATGGTTAATTTTGTTTTGCTGAGGCTGACACTTCAATTACAAATACATATTTGCTATTCTCATGCAATAACTGTGTCACGATAATATTGATATTGTTATTATTGCCACTTTGGCTACAGAAATCGAAACGCCGACGAACGCATAATCGCGAAATCACTGCACGGCGACATTGTTGCTATCGTTTTTACCTCCTTAAGGCACATCCCCCCCCCCCCCCGATCAACCAGCCGCATTGATTTCCCCCCCCCCCCCCCCCGCTACGAGTCGATCGTGAATCACGCTGCGCCGTAGTAAGCCGGCGGACGCCATCTGAGCGCCTGCCCCGCGTCGCCATAGTGACGAGATGGAGAGGAGGAGGGTGCAGAGGGAGAAAGAAAGAGAGAGAGATAGGGAGAGGGAGGGAGGGAGGGAGGGAGGGAGAGAGAGAGAGATCAGGCAGAGACATGCAGTCGAGCTGCCGCAAGCTAAGGAGAAGAAGAAGAAGAGGAGGAGCTGGCGCCGAACGAGAGGCGACGGCGATAATAAGGAGAAGCGCCGGACGGGAGGTGACGGGACGATACCTTGACGTTGAAGTTGTTCCCCGGGAAGGTGAGCGAGGGACACCTTTGCTGTTGGGGGGCGTCCTTCGCGTTACTGCTGACTACGGCGATTGGGTGTATCGGGGGGGGATTCAGTGGGGGTGGGGGGCGGCGTCTGGAGAAGGAGCCGAGTGTGTCCCAACATCTCCTCGCCCTCCCCGCCACACGTGTTTGTTTCCGCGGAAGGCCGCGGCACTTCCTGCAACCGCCGCCCGCCCTCGCGTCAACTTGGACGGACGGACGGCCGCCGCCGCGCGTCAAAACTTTTCGCGGCGCTGGCAATTTTTCAGCGCGTGCCGTTTGGCAGCCCCAGTTGAGCCTCGGCAAACATTCGGCAGTTTAACGACCTCACGGCGCGTCGTACGAAATTGTCGTTATTACGCGGTCGCTGAGGATAAGCGGCAAAGAAAATGGATTAAAATGTTACAAAACGACGCTAGTAAGTCACATCAAAGTCAGCGGTCGGACTGCCCCCCCCCCCCCCACGCCCCTTAACCGGATGAAATTCTTTAATACATCACATAAACAAACCGCTGAGCTTGCGTCACCTACCCCTATAGCCAATAATTAGAATTATGACGCAATAAATAAAACGATGAGCTGACGTAGCAGCGTAAAAGAATGAAAAATGAATCTCGAACAGCTCAACTTTTATTCCCACAACACAATTACGCAAATCGAGACTTTCAATCTTGAGGCCACGGAACGCGACGCGACGCGGCTCCGGCAGACCGAGGGAAGGGGCGAAATTTGGCAACACTTTTCAGACCTTATCAAAGATTTCTTTTTCCACACTTCAAATCGATTACATTTTTATGTACAGTTCAGTACATTTGCATTTCATCTTTGAACCGTTCAACTGTTTTCAAAAATGTCTTCACTGTAGATGGCTAGCATAGATGATAGCATAGTGATAAAGCGCCCGTGTGCAGTGGAAGCTCAATTTACGTCCGTACGTTTGGGAGCGTCAACGCATCGCAGACCAAATTTGCCAAAACATTGACGCAGTTCACGCACGGCACTAAAGGAGTGAGCAGAGAAAAACGATTGGTGTGGTTTTGAATGAAAAATAGCTCACTGGTGATAGCAAGCGTCAAGAGTCGAGCGATTGCATCTGTTTTGCCTCATTTCATTTTGTTGCCCTACAAACCGCGAAAGAGATAAACCCGACTTCTTTCTGGACCTGCGACGGATTAGTTCTCGTTCCATTCATTTCAATGAAAAACTACGCTTTCGTTCTTGAACGTTTTAATTTGCGGAAGTTTTAGAATGAGGTTCCCCTGTGCAATTCTCAGCCGCTAGCGTTAGCATTGCTGTGTAGTTTTCGTTCTCCCTTGGTTCCTGGTGTGTTGTTAAACCGCCAACGGAACAAGGTGAACCCAGCCAGGTCCAAAACCAGATTTGTACCATTCCGGCGTCGGCAAACAACCACCTGGCCCCTCCCGTCCGCCGTGGTCCGCGTATATTTCGAAGCAGCAACACGATAGGACGCCGTGACGGAAATTCGGCACGTGGGCCTCCCGCTAAAAATTACCACGACACCGGAGGAACTTTGAGATCATAAATCATCTCGACGCGGGCGGCGTGGCGTTCTCGGCGCCTGACCCATTTTGCGTGACGTCCGCAGTACGCAACACGAGACGGGCCCTTTTTTTGCCGCCTTCTATCTTTAGCCGCGCCGTGACTGCCGCATACTATAACGCGTTTTATTTATTTATTCATTTTCATTTCGTCGCATTCGGGAGCTGCCGGACCGACGTCGTAAAATATGGACGCAGCCAAATTCCATAATGTATATTTGCCGCACGTTATTTTGGAGCGTCACCTGCGTGTGCGTGCACGCTGCCGATGCTCACCCCAACCCCCCGCCCCGCCCCACCTCCTCGCATTATGAAACGCGCTTCATCTTTCCCCTCTGAAGTATTTTAGTCGGCCATAAAATAGCATCAACCCTCATCCCGGCGTGCGTGCGACGAGCTGCGAGCTGCGATCTTGTTTTCAAGTTGATCTTGCAGGATTTAACGCACGCACGCAGGCGCGCAGTCCCGTTCCACTCCTCCTGCTATTAATGGAGATGCATCTGTCTCCGTGTGGGCGGGCCTCTTCATGCCTCGCAGCCATTGGCCGCCCGCCCTCCCCGAGCCGCCCCATTGGCTACTGTACGGCTGTATCGCTTCCAACACCCCCCCCCCACTTCCCCTTTCTGTCAGCTCGTGCTGGTTGCCAAGGCAACCAGTTGGTGTGTGTGTGTGTGTGGTTATCGTCCAGCAGGACACCCCCCCCCCCATCCCACCTCCATCACAAGCAGCCCCCCACCCCCCAGCCCAAATGTGTGGATAAATGGTGTTCTGTGTGTGAGATTTGCGGGCCAGTCGATACAAATGATCGTGTGGAATACACAAGCAAACATTAGCCAAGTACTGGCGTGGGGGGGCAGGTATGAAGAAATGTTCAGCAATCAATAGCTGAGGCAAATGCACATAAAGATTATGACAAAAAAATGAATAGAGTGTAAAGACTTCAAGCATTGCAGCCGCACACGAAGATGCCTCAGTTCGCAGTAAGCTCGTCGCAGAGGATCAAGAATATGTCCCCGTATTATTGTGCTATCTGGTTGGAAATGCGACAAAATATGATTATTTCAAAGCCCTTTGACTTGAACTTCTGAAATAAACGCTAAAACACAGCGTCATACTTTGCGAGGAACTCTTCGAACCCGGCGTGAGATAAAATCTTATTGTGCGGTTCCGGCGCGGATCAGTCGGCTCCCCAGTCAGAGTCCATTTGCGGCGTCTGCGTCGATCGGGAAGAGTCGACCCAGGATCTCCCCGAGGTGATGACTTGTCGCCGTCTCGTGGTCCGGAGCGGAAGCCGGCCCACAAAAAAAGAGATGAAGGCGGCGATCGCAAAGCTGATTTTGGTGACGCGCCGTCATCCGCTGTATTTCCCAATTCATTTGCGTCTTTGGCATCGCGGCTCGTCGACAGCCGCTCGCTGAGCTCCCTCCCGTTATTTGCGGCGCCTTAATCCGTGAATCGAGGCCGCTCCCGTCTGCGCCGACGCCGGCCGCTAACGAGATTAGCGCGGCGGCTGGCGAACCGGAGCTCGCTAACGACGCCGGGAGCGGACATCGCGGCGTGACGTGGCGCCGCCCGGGTTCCGGGTTGTCGCCGCGTGCGGCGGGGGCCATTTACATGCGGGTGGCGCCGCGCCACGCCGCAGTGTTGGCTCGCCGTCGCCCCCTCGGCGCGTTTGGGTGGCAACCTCCCTCACCGAAAACAGCCGCTTGACACGTTCTTGCGTGCGGTTACTGATGCCGGGCGGTGTTGCCATGGCAACAGGTGAAGTTCTGCTCGAGGTCCGCTGTACTTAAAGTAGATGATGTTCTTGAGTACTTTGTGAACCGTGTGCGACTCTGAGGAAAATTGGCTCGGCCCGTTTTGAAAAGAGGCGGCGACTCGGGCGTTCTGGTGCGACGCAGGTCGGAGGTCGAGCGCGAATCTCCAGAATTCGGCCCCCAAAGCCGGCATGTGAAAATCGGCCTCAACGAAGTCTCCAGAGGTTTGTGTGGTCGCCGAGGCCGAGCTTGCACCAGAATTCAACCCCTGAAAATGGTTTGGCGTGAAAATTGGTCGGCGGGTTGATCATGGGGCGCCGCGGTGGAGCAGCTGGATGGCGTTCTGAGGACCCGGGTTCGATCCCGGCCCCGCCTGTGTGGAGTTTGCATGTTCTCCACGTGCCTGCGTGGGTTTCCTCCGGGCACTCCGGTTTCCTCCCAACATTAATTGGACCCTCTAAATTGCCCTAGGTGTGGCCGTTTGTCTCGATGTGCCCTGCGATTGGCTGGCGACCAGTTCAGGGTGTGCCCCGCCTCCTGCCACGTTGACAGCTGGCATAGGCTCCAGCACTCCTCGCGACCCTTGTGAGGATAAGTGGATGAACGGATGGATAGATGGAGAAGCGACAAGCTTTGTGTTAGTTAAGTTCAGCCTGGGTCGTTAGCGCGAGCTTAAGTTAAAGCTCCAAACGAACTCACCACGTTACCTCGAGCGGACAGATGACCAGATGACGCCAAAGTGGACTTAAAAAAAAACTGATTAAAAAATGTAATCTCTTAATCTGCATCTGTAACGAGAAGAGAGGATGGATGGATGGATGGATGGATGAGTGGTCTGCCGCTGTGGTTTGAAGCGGCCATCTTGGGCGCATTTCGTCGTTAGCTTAGCTTTTCACGTAAATGACGCCGGTGATAAATTCTGTGATACAATAATCGGGCATCTGAGATTTTTCCAGTCGGACGGCGTCGCGATTGAAGCGCTTGCGTGCGGGCGTGTGTATGTGTGCGTCTCGGGCCTTTTGGGACAATCATTACGCTGGCGGCGAGGCCTCACATCGAGGCTAATTAACACAACCGCGCACGCATCACCGAGAGGTTTAGTCACACTCGCCGCTGCGCCGAGGTGCAAACGTCCCCCCCCCCGGCCCCCGAAGGCCGCTGTCTTCTCGCCGGTCTGCGGGGACCGGCGCAGTCGGAGGACCCCCGGCCGCCGCGGGAACAACGCGGCCTTTCATCGGCGGCCAACTGTCGCGCGTTTGTGTTGGCCGTCGCCGGCACGGGGAAAAAAAAAAAAAAAAAAACCCGGCAAATTCACACGGTGCGTTTAATGGCCGTCGGGTGATTCATTCACAAAGCGCCGGGAAGGATGACAACGCGCCGTTCCAAGTGCGGCGAGGGTTCGCGGTTAGACCGCGTTATGCAACCGCAGTGGCCAAACGTTTTCATTCACTTGCCGCTCATTTGCATGCGGTTCTCGTCAAGCGACCGAGAAAAAATGCAAAATATTGTGCAAATTTCATCAATAGTGGCCTTTGCGGCATTGATATAAAAAAAAAAAAAATTCTGCCTGGAATAGAATGGAAAAATATCGAGTAATGAATGCGATGAAATTCGTCAAATAAATGCAAAAATAAATTATATTGTGACGGAAAATAGAATTTGGGAAAATGCATCTGGAAAAAAAAGTAAACTAAATAATCCAGGGAAATTTTCAAATTCAAATAAAAATGCCTGTTAATAAAAAGTACATTAAAATAATAATAATAATGGAGTAAAAATTCCCCAAAAATAAAAGTCGATTTTTTTTTTTCCCGTGAAATCCACTTTTGCTAACGTGCCCTATAAAAAAAAATTAATGTCCTAAAATATGTATTTATTTGCTACAAAAGAAAGGCTTTTGAATAGTTTTTTGAACAATCCATCCCCCCAAAGAGTTCTTCTTCTTGTGAAAAGAACGAATTCGTGTTCTTACGAGACGCTTTTGTCGCACCCAGGTTCTGAAGATTAGTCTGATCGGTCACAGGAAACGGATCTTGGCCTCGTTGGGGGACCGCCTGCACGAGGACACGCCCCAGAAGCCCCCGCGGGCGATCTCCCTCCGGGTGAGTGCGCTCAGGTCCCGTCGGAAGCCTTTTCCCCGCCGGGCGCGCCCGACGCGACCGCCTGTCGGCTTTGCGCGCAGGAGCCCGGCGGCAACCTCACCCCGCCCCAGCTCAGCCCGGCGGCGTACGCGGCGGGGGTCCCGGGCGGCTCCCTGGACGTGCAGCACCTCATCATGCAGGCGGACGCGCGGCGCCGGCAGCGCAGCAACGACAACTACTTCGAGGACGTGCCGCGGTCCAAACTGGAGCGGCAGATGGCCCAAGTCAGCATGGTGAGCGGTCGCCGCCGCCCCGGGCTCGCGTCCCTCCCGACGTCTGATTGGCTCTCCTTGGCAGGCGGGCGAGTGGTGCGAGCCCATCACGTTGCGTCCGCCCAACGAGGCCACCTCGTCCACGCCGGTTCAGTACTGGCAGCACCACCCCGAGAAGCTCATCTTCCAGTCTTGCGACTACGAAGCCTACGTGAGTGTCCCGGTCGGGGCCCCAGCCCCCATCCCCAAACACAAAGTACAGGATTGGAGTTTTCCACATTCGCACCCGAATTTACGATTCACAAATTTACAGGTGAAATTTGGGAATTAGTTTTGGAATCAGAAATCAAGCGAAATCTGGTTTTCGTGATTTATGAGTCACTAACCGATTCCCGCTCAGTGATGCTGTAGATGTCTGCCCTGCGACTGACTGGCGACCAGTTCAGGGTGTCGTCCGCCTTTCGCCCGAAGCGAGCTGGGATAACCTCCAGCTTTCCCGCAACCCTTGTGAGGATTAGCGGCTTGGATAATGACATGAATGACATTTATGATATCTGATGATTTGAAATTTTGGTCCCCAGATTTTCACGAGAATCATGGAAGTTGACACTGATGGTTTTCCTTTGCGGGCCACATAAAGTCATTTGGAGGCACCGGATCTGGCCCCCGGGCCTTGAGTTTGACACCCGTGTTGCACTGAATGAGAGCAAGTATGTCGAATTTCTCCATCGAGAAGCGACAAGGGCGGCACGGGGTCTTAGATGGAAAGCGATGGCCTCACAGCTCTGAGGTTCCGGGTTCGATCCCGGATCCGTCTGTGTGGAGTTTGCATGTTCTCCCCGTGCCTGCGTGGGTTTTCTCCGGGCGCTCCGGTTTCCTCCCACATCCCAAAAACGTGCCACATTAATCGGACACTCTAAAGTGTCTCTAGGTATGATTGTGACTGCGATTGGTTGTTTGGCTCGTTGTGCCCTGCGATTGGCTGGCGACCAGTTCAGGGTGCACCCCGCCTCCTGCCCGTTGACAGCTGGGCTGGGCTCCCCGCGACCCTTGTGAGGATAAGCGGCTAAGGAGATGGATGGATGGATGGAATGGAGAAGTGACGAGCTTTGTTCATCAGAGAGGGGTTAAGTTCAGCCTGGGTCGTTAGCGTGAGCTAAAGTTAAAGCTTCAAACGAACTCATCGCGTTCCCTCAAGCGGACAGATGACCAGAGAACGCCAAAGTGGACCAAAAAAAAAAAAAAAAACATTGATTAATAAATGTAATCTCTTAATCTGCATCTGTAACGTGACAGAGCATCTGCTCTGGATTAGACGCGAATGCGGACGCGTCTGACGTGATTTGTGTGTGTGTGTGTGTGTGTGCGGGCGCAGTACCTGGGCTCCATGCTGGTGAAGGAGCTGAGGGGCACCGAGTCCACGCACGACGCCTGCGCCAAGATGCGGGTACGGCCGCGCCGGCAATATTCCTCGCCGAGGGGGAACGCGTGCGGCGGCGTGGCGTCAAAGCACTGACTGGCTCCCGTTTCTGTCGCTCTCTGCCGGTGCCCGAATCCCCCCGCCCCCCACCCCCTCCCCCCAAAGAAGTCGACGGAGCAGATGAAGAAGGTGCCCACCATCGTCCTCTCCGTGTCCTACAAGGGAGTCAAGTTCATCGACGCCACGAACAAGGTAGCGCCTCGCCCTCGCGTGCATCAAAAGTGCCTTCAAATCTGATTTGGATTGGGGTCATTTTTGTCATCCTCGCATGGCTCACATCAAAGATGAGGCCCTTCATATTTTCGTTCATTTTTGCTTCGTTGTCGTCGTTAACCGTGCACTGCGGAAATGAAGGCGAGATGCAGAAAATGGGGTCATGCTTTAATTGCATTCCCTTGTTTGTTCATTTTCTTCTTCGCGTTTACTTTTGGCTGTCCGCAAAATTGTAGGAACCGGTTAAGTAGTTTATTTGTATTTTTTTTTTTTTTCTTCATCATATACATTTTTCATCCAGTCAAGAGTGGCTGACATGTGTCACATTTGGAGCAAAGCGTCGTCCGTGTCGGACGATTTCTCTTTAATGAGATGCCTTCTCCTGCGACATCTTCTTCTTCTTCTTCTTCTCCTCATCACCGCAGGACAGAAGCTCCCACAGCAGAACGCTGCATGCAATATGCGCTGAATAATAAATGGCGTTTGTTTTCTCTCGCCGGAGACAAACGCGGAATAATAACGTGTCGCTTTTTTTTTTTTTTTTTTTTTTTTTTTGGGTGTGGGGGGGCGCAGAACATCATCGCCGAGCACGAGATCCGCAACATCTCGTGCGCCGCTCAGGACCCCGAGGACCTGTCCACCTTCGCCTACATCACCAAAGACCTCAAGTCCAGCCACCACTACTGCCACGTCTTCACCGCCTTTGACGTGGTATGTGCACCGAAAACAAACAAACACAAAAAACAGTTTAAATCAACCATAAAAGCAGCAGATGTTTGACCACAAATGGTGGAGCAACACGTAGACAGACAGTATAACAATACACAAACCATATACTGAGCCTCGTTGTGAGCAGCTACATGTGTATGTCTGTAATTCTGTATTACACTGCCCCCGAGTGGCCAAGACACACAACGGCGCCACTTTTAATGAGTGGCATGCTAAATTAATTTATTATTAATTATGTCCTCACTAGCATTTATTAAGCTTGTAGATTGCATTTTTTCCTATAAAAAAAAATGTTTAGTGACATTTTGCTACATTTAAAAAAAATCTCGTATTAAATCTCTGACCCTAAATCTTAATGCGGAACACCATAGACGGGCTAACGGAAATGATCATCGATGGTTCGGGATGATAAATGTCCAGACAACTGCTACTTAACGTATATATAACGCCGCTCGCTCCAGAATCTGGCGTACGAGATCATCCTGACGCTGGGCCAGGCCTTCGAGGTGGCCTACCAGCTGGCCCTGCAGGCGCGCAAGAGCGGCCACGGCTCGTCCACGCTGCCCGAGAGCTTCGACGGCAAGCCCGGCAAACCCGTGCCCAAGCCCCGAGGCCTCAACGTCCGCAAATCGGTGAGCCGCCGCCGCCGCCGCCGGACTGATTGAGAAGTGTCTGTGTTACGTGAGCGAAGGCTTCTCTGGACGTCGTTGAAACGGTTTCCTGCCAAATACAAAACGAGGACAAAAGTGGCTTTAAGATCAAAAGGACTGAAATGAGGACTGTGCGACTTAAAGGGCCACTGTCACGATGTTATTCGGGAAAAAAACGGTACAGACCCATCCGGGTTTTTTTTCACCACAAAACATCATTTTGACGTGAATGGCTTTTTGTAACTCCCGCCGTGAAAATCCTCTCGAGGGATTTGTTTTCGAGAAGAAGCAGGAAGTGACGTACGGGGCAGTAGCGCACTCGAGCGGACTCGTTTGTTTCTATTGGTTTTTTACCTGCGGGAAGGTGGCTCGTTGTTCCTTCGTGTTAGCCAAAATGCCGGCTCGTTGCATTGCTCGAACACTCGGGAGGATGGATTCACCCTTCATAAGTTTCCGAGAGACCCGGTTCGTCGTGAAAAATTGATTGCACGGTCGCATGCGGTTTGGCCGTGATCCGCATATCATCTAAATATGGCTCGACACAATAGGGTAGTATTGCCCCGGTCACTTCGCTCGATTGTGAGATGTTCTCTTCTTCGAAAAGAGCTTCCGTGTCCCGCAGTAGGTCGTACGTACTGTCTGGGAGTCTGTTGTTAGTTAGAAGTGATCCGCATATCATCTAAATATGGCTCGAAACGATGGGGTAATATTTCCCCGCTCACTTTCGCCCGGTTGTGAGATGTTCTCTTCTTCGAAAAGAGCTTCCGTGTCCTTCTCCCACGGTAGGGTCCAGGGCGGGTCTCCGCGGCGACGTCACGGGCAGCAGATGCAGCCAATATGGCGACCGCTCGGATGTCGGACGACACTTTGGCAACTTTGCGCACGGATGACGAATGCGTTGTGTGTACTTTTCATTTCAATATGTATTGTAGAATGTTTTTTCGGGATGACACTTGGCCTTGAAATGCGATTAGCGTGTAAATGCGTCTTTGGCATGCCGCGTCCCTCTGAGCGTGGTTTTTCCGCTCGCGCCTAGATGGAGCAGGCGTCCATGGAGCAGAAGGGCCACGCCAACGTGCCGTGGATAGTGGAGCCGGCTCAGGAGGCCAAGAGAGGAGTCAACACCAAGTACGAGACCACTATTTTCTAACGCGTCGCCTCGTGCGCTCCCGCGTGCGCGTGCCTTTCCGAGGGCGGGGCGTAGGAGGGGGCGGAGTCAGAGGTCATAACACCGGGGGGTCAGGGGGTCGGTCGTTCAGGGCGGGTGCCCGGCGTCCCGCCGGCCCTCCCTCCCTCCCTCCTGCATGACGCCGCCCTCGTTTCCACCACTAGGGGCAGCGTCCACCCTCCCCCCCCCACCCCCACCCCCTCCGTTTTACTTCCCGTTTGTCGCTCAGTCATTTCCTCCCTTTTTCTTTCTCCTCCTCCATCGAGCCGAGGGAGCGTTTTTCTGCGCCCTTTTCGACGCCGACCGACTAAGGTCTGGGATGTCGCTCGCTCGCTCGCTCGCCGCCGCCGCTTTGTCGGGTGTCCCTTTTCCTTTTCACGCACGCGAGCGGCGAGGCGCGTGGCGGCCATTTTGCCGAGGGCGGGGGCTTTGGTGGGGGTGATGCTGGAGGGCTCTCCCGACAAGTGATGTCATCTCATTTTGCAGGGCAGTGGCGGACGCTCATGTCTTTTACTGTGGAAATCAAAGAATGTAGCCAGCCATAACACGCACGCTCTTTTCAAAGGACTACAAACATGGACTCCCTCCCTCTCTCTCTCTCTCTCTCTCTCTCTCTGTCTCTCTCTCTCTCTCTCTCTCTCTCTCTCTCTCTCTCTCCCCCTCACTCGCTCTGTCTCTGTTCCATATTGACTACAAACATGTCCGGACCAACACAACACACACACACACACACACAAACGTGCGGGAGGTAACCACGGAGATGGACATGTGGGCATGTATCAATCTTTTTCTGTTGTTTTTTTTTTTTTTTTGGTTTTGTTTGTTTTTTTTCCTCTCAATGATTATAATTTTGAATCTTAACCCCGCAAGGCGAGAAGACTTGGTGTCGATGTTTAATTCCAACCCGCCCACCGTGATTATTATCTCGTGCAATGTCGTCCTCATGTCATTATTATTTTTTTGTACGCGCTCGAGAACGATGGCCGTCCCCTTTAAAAAAAAAAACAAAAAAAAACAGAAATCAGAAGCGTGAATGTGCGGCCGGGCCGGGTCCGGACCGGACCGGGTCGGCCCTCCCTCCTCCTCCTCCTCCTCCTCCTCCTCCTCCTCCTCCTCTCTGGACTCCCGTTCGGGAGTCGAGGCTGTAAAATGTACAAATATTTTGCCAACTCATTGTTCATAGCTGTAATGTAAAAGATGGAAAAAAAGAGACTTTGTGCCGCCGGGAAAGTCCAATTCAAGACGTGCTAGATGATTCTAGAGATGACGTACGAGGAGTCACGTTTATGTAAATAGGCTTGGGGCTTCCAGCACGCTGATTTTTTTGTAATTTTCTGCCATTATTTATAACCCTGTAAAGCACACGCGGAATAAAATATGACTTGTACAACCATGATGGAGACCTGGCATTATTATTTAGAAAATTAAATCATCTCCTGCCAGTTGAGGCATTTTTTTTTTCCACCAGATAATTTCAAATCAAAACTATTTAAATACAGCTTTTTTTTCTGTTTAAAAGAAAAAAAAGCAAGTAATATATTTCAGAGTACAAAAAACAATTGTTGTAAACTTATTTTTCTCAAAAAAGAACTTTTTTTTTTTTTTGCAAAAATATTGTATGTTTTGGAAAATATTTAAAAAAATAAATCATACTTACAGTATGTTAGCAGGAGGTCATTCCACAAATGTGCACCATTTGGAGTTCATATTGAGCAAGTTGATGATACCGGAAGTGACGAAAGGTAAGTGCGCTCACATTTTTTTTTTTAAACATAAAGTGATTAAAAATGTTGATTTTGTTTTGATTCAGTTTTGCTTTTAATGGACAAAATAAGGAGACAGCATTCAAGTGACGCTCATATGATTTTCGTTTTGTAAAATGGGTACGATTCATCAATTCATGTTGTACCTTTATACAAAACTTTTACAAGATATATTTAAAAATATACACTGAAATGATATAATCTTTTATATGCCGCTAGAGGGCGACAACGAACATGTTTGCATGTTTATAAGCAATTCGTGAGAGTTCTTATATGATTTACGTTTTATAAAATCGGTTCAATCAATTCATTTTCTATCTTTATACAAAACTTTTACAAGATATATTTAAAAATATACACTGAAATGATACAATCTTTTATGTGCCGCTAGAGGGCGACAACGACCATGTTTGCATGTTTATTTGCAATTTGTGAGAGTTCTGTCACAGGCTGTTGTGTGAAATTAATCCCTAATATTTACGAACGGACCCACAAAGTTCCAAAGTTGTGCAAGTGATTCAAATTTTTATCCGTTTTTTTTTTACAGCGACACAAAAAAAAAGCAGGATTCTGACAAAACACTTTAAAAAATGCATTTCGATCACAGTAGACACAAAGCCTGTGTATACATATTATTTTTTTTCAATACATTGTAAAATGTGTCCTTATTGCTGCTTCGACAGTGTTGACTCAAAAAATATCCTTTGAAATGTCGTTCCCTCCCCCCCTCAAAAAAAAAAATTGACACATTTAGGCACATGATGGATGGCATTTGGTCTTGTAATACTGATGAATTCCTCGTGAAATGATATTTAGACATAATATATACACGAGTCACAAGCAGTAAATAAACTTTCCGACTATAGACTGTTCTCGACCACGTGACTACAACCGGGGCACGCCGCCATATTGGATGGGTTCACTCAACAGGGATGAGAATTTTTTTTTCGCGGAAAATTCCGAGTTTTTTCAGCTGAAAATGTCACTTTTGCAAAACGAGCCGGGGAAATTGATCAAAACATTTTCTAGACTTTGAAAAAAGTGTAACCATGCAGATAGGAACAAAAACTGGACCAACAACTGAACACAAACAAAAAGTGGACGTTCCCGCCAAAGTGCTGCGTGCTGTGCGTTCCGATATGATCAAATATGGAAGCCGAGGAGCAAAAAAAAAAAAAATGTACAGGAGCATATCCAAACTAAGGTAAGTTGGACATCCATTTCTCAAATATGATATAATTGACAATACGATTAGGCCTATTTGTAGCACTGGCCCTGTGGATCATGAATTTTATCGCTCACTTTTATATTTATTATATATATTTTTAGATCTCTCTCTCTCTCTTTCATATATATATATATATATATTTATAAACAAATTACTTATTTCTGAAGTATAATTTGCAAATTTGATATAAATTTCATTGACCCTACATTTTTATGCGTGAATTGTGGCAAAATTATTTTGGTTTTGTTCGGACTCATATTTTAACGTTTCAAAATGTTATGACCGCCCTGTTTTTACACTGTTAGGAGTAACCAGAGGTCGTTGTTTAACAGCGTGTTTTATTAAAAAAAAAAAAAAAAAATGTTCACGCCGACGGCGGACATTTTCAGTGATTTTTATGTATTTTTTTCCAAATTGGTCGTTCTCATCATCGCTGCTGAAATGATTCCTGTTTGGTTCGTTTGCTGGAATTCGCCAAACCAAAACGGCGACCGCGTTGTGAACCTGAAGGTCGTGCGAGGTCGGTCGAAAACTGTCGAGCGGGCGTAGTGCACTACTTAAAAAGACTTTCGGTCAGTCACGCTGGCAAAGGCATAAAAATATAAAGTGGCTGCGTGAACAGCGTCACGTGATGACAGCGCCGGTCGATTACATCCGTTTGTCGTAACTTTTTTTTTTTTTTTTTCCTCAAAAGAGGCGCCGCCGCGGTGTCGCAAGAGCGGAAGGCCAAAGTTCGAGTTCCGCCGTCGCGCCGCTGCGGTTCCGCTACAGGAGTTCGGCCTTCACCCGCACGGTAAACAGCTGCCGGGGTGGGGAAGACGTGGTTAACTTGTGAAAAGGGAGCGGCTAAAAAAAAAAAAAAAAACCAACAATAAAGGGCGAGGCTCACTTTGAAGTCGTCGATGTAAGTGAGGAAGAAGCAGATGAAGCTGAAGGCCACGATCCACTCGCACACCGCGCTGGCCACGTGGAACGGATAATCCTGAAAAACATACCAAAAGCCATAAAAATACATCGTACAAATCAGCCATCTTGTTTTGTGCCGTTGGCGCCCTCACCGTGCTGGCGGTGTCTCGGTGCAGGTCCGTTTGCTCGACGAAAAAGGCGCAAATGACGGCTTGGGGTTCGGGTGCGGTCAAGGGGAAAACGGCGAGGAAACCCCCGAAAGCGACTCGACTGCGCCGCGACGTACGTTTGCGTGAGAGGCAAAAGGTCGGACGCTCGTTTTGCTCCGATTCAAACGAAACTTTATTCGGCGGTCGATCACGGAAGTAAATTTCGTGCCACCGGGATTTGAATTTGAAATGTGAAGTCATCGCATTTTCGATAAATGCACTTCAATGTTAACAATTCAACTGGTAACAATTCGCTGCCTGAAATTCAGCGTCTGTGCCACCGGGCGGGGTTACTTCAGGTCAGAACCGAACAGCCAGCCAATCGCAGTTGTGCTTACTCGGTCACGTGACGTCACATACTAAGAAAGATTGGACTGGATTGGCCGGGTGTTGGTTCTGACCTGAAGTAACCCTGCCTTCTTCACACTGAATTTCAGACGGCGAATTGTAGCCGGTTGAATTTCAGACGGCAGCACGGTGGACTCAGGTTGGTAGAGCGTTGACCTCACAGTTCTGAGGACCCGGGTTCGATCACGACCCCGCCTGTGTGGCGTTTGCATGTTCTCGCCGTGCCTGCGTGGGTTTTTTCCAGGCTCTCCAGTTTCCTCCCACATCCCAAAAAACATCCAAAATTAATTGGACACTCTAAATTGCCCGTAGGTGTGATTGTGAGTGCGGCTGTTTATCTGGATGTGCCCTGCGACTGGCTGGCGACCAGTTCGGGGTGTACCCCGCCTCCTGCCCGTTGACAGCCGGGATAGGCTCCGGCACTCCCGCGACCCTTGTGAGGGTAAGCGGCTAAGAAAATGGATGGATGGATAATTGTCACCAACACCGCGCCATCTTTTTACACTTGTCAAACTCATTTTTTTTGTCGCGGGCCACATTGTGGTTCGGGTTTTCCTCAGAGGGCCGTTATGACCGCGAAACAGTAAAAATCGTTCATTGCCCTCATCATATTGACACGTGAAATTTATGAATTACTTTTGAAATCAGAAATCAAGGCTTTTTCAACTAGTGTTGACGTTTGGTGACGTAAAAACGCTTGCAAGACATCAACATTGTGATTTTATGATATGACAATTGAAAATTTTGGTACGGGTTTGAACAAGGAAGTTGACATACATGATTTGCCTTCACGAGCCACATAAAACCATGTGATGGGCCAGATCTGGGCCCCGGGCCTTCAGTTTGACACCTCTGATATAAAATGATGTAAAAAAAAAAAAAAAAAAATGATGAGAAGATGAAGGCAAGTTTGAGCGCAGCTTCAATGGCGCCTGTTGCGCAATTTAGTCAGCTGATTATTTTTTTTTTTTATTATTTTTCTTCCCGCTATTGCGTCACTTTGACCGTTGAAGAAGACTTCAGGGGAAATGTTGTAATAACAGTTGTTTGCGGTTCTTATTTTTGGACGTACGAGTCGCTTTTTGTCTGCTCGGTGGCTCGCCGCGTTCAACCCTTCCCGGTCGGTGCCTGCGAGCATTGCCGTACGTCGTATTGCGGTTCCAAAAACACTTGGGTGAAGTCCGTGCTGATGTCTGTTAGCCGTCTAAGGCATTTCTCATTGAACGTTAGCACGGAGCTAACGGATGTCTTAGTTTGGTTCATCATGTTGGTTTTTTTAAACATTGTTTAATCGGCTTGCGTCATCCATCCATCCATTTCATTTGCCGCTTATCCTCATGAGGGTCGCGGAGAGTGCTGGAGCCTATCCCGGCTGTCAACACCCTGAACTGGTTGCCAGCCAATCGCAGGGCACGTAGAGACAGAGAATCACACCGATGGGCAGTTCAGCGTGTCCAACTAATGTCGCATGTTTTTGGGATGTGGGAAGAAAGCGCAGTGCCCACCCGGAGGAATGGAGAGAACACGCAAACGCCACACAGGCGGGTCCGGGATCTGAACCCGGGACCTCAGAACTGTGAAGCCAATGCTTTACCAAGCCTCGCATCTCAAGAGTCTTCTTTACGTTTCCGTACGCCGGCGTAGCGTCTGTCGACGGCGAGGGGAAAGGATACTCGGGAAGAAGGCCAGGGAGGCGACGACGGCCACGGCCAGCCGGGCCCTGCGCACCGCCGCCGAGGCTCCGTCCGGCGAGGCGCGGTAGGAGATGCCGGCCTGCAGGATGATGTAGAGGACGCCCGAGACGAAGAAGAGCAAGGCCCCGACGTCGTGGACCGCCGTCACCGCCGTCTCCTGCCGACCGAAGCCCAACGCTTAGAACGTTTCGTCGAGAAAACTGTGTGTGGGGGGGTCGCGAGCGTCACCTGGAACGTGGCCACCACGCACATCCCCAAGCACGACAGCATCCCCAGCGCCAGCGCCGCCTTGTTGAGCGCCGTCGCCGCGCCCACCTCGCTCAGCTTCTCCACGAACTTGAACCTGCCGTAGACGGTCGCCACGCCTACGCGCGCCCACGCGAGTGCACTTTGTCACCCAAATAAAGCCGATTCTGATTCTGATTCTGATTCTGCCTTTCTCGCCGTGCTTTCGTTTTCCCCCAAAAGCGGAAGCGGCTCGTTCTCGGCGAGGGGAAGTGTGACAAACGAGCGCATGACGAATACGGATGACCTTTGACAGCGTGTGAACCAAACGGGATCCCGCGCATTTTGTACAGTACAGCGAGTACATAAGTTGCACAAATGCTGAGCAAGTTTTTGCTCAGTTTTTGTTTTCCACAAATCTGTAAATCTATTGGACAGTCACCACGTGGGTGTGTTACTTTTTTTTTTTTTTTTCAAAATTATTGACCAATCAAATGTCGGTTTTTTTTTTTTTTGTTAGCGTGGGTGGTTTCCTGTAAAGTAATGTTAATTTGCGGAGATGTAACAAGTGGGGTCGATGTTATTACACTGAAATAAACTTATAATAAGGAAATGCTACGGCAAATCAAATCAGAATCAATACGAATATGAGGATGCAATTGTTTTACGATATTTGTGCGTCCGTCCGTGTGTCGCGTACCTGCACACGCAGAAACAAATGTCATCAAGCCGAATATGCAGCTCTCTGGCGGCTTTGCTGCTGTGTCACTGCAAGTTTACAGAAACGGACTCACTCGGGCTGCATTGTGACACTTGTAGGAGGAAACGCACTCGCAAGGGGTTTGAAAACAATAACAACAAGCACAACGCGACAACTGTTCGAGTAGGCTGATCATATCATATCATATCATAGTAATAATGCTGTGCTTCGAAGTCAAGGCTGGCGAGACCAGTTTCCGCGCAGGAGGAGTTTGGATTGCAGCCAAAGAGCGAAAAACGAAACTCACTCCGAACTCGCTTGTCCCGGCTCCAACTTTTGACATGTTGTCAAGTGTGAACGAGACAACGCAAAACCCGATCTGCCGGGACTCGCGGCTCGCCTCACCTGATGTACGGGAACAGCACGTCCACGTCGCGCCTGAACAGCGCGATCACGTAGGACACGATGAAAGTGGTCGAGGACCAGACCACCAGGAAGACCGGCAGCGCGCAGCAGCCTTGCCGCAACCACCGCATGGCGCGTTCACACGCTCGCCTGGACTGGACCCGGTTCCGTGCTGGTCCCGCCGCCGCCGGCCCTGGTCCGGGCGTGACCTTTCAGCGCTGGGAGGGGAGGTGGGAAGAAGAGTGTCCGTTTTCAAATGCGCCGGTCACGTGACCGTCTTCCTCAAAATGACGCCATTTCGTCATGGACCTCCTCCACCTCCGTCGTCTTCGGATTTGTGCGAACCGTTACGCTCTTCCTGTGTGTGCACCACATACACGACTTAGTCGGCTGGTCATGAAACACGGGCGGCGAGGTGGCGTAGTGGAGATGTTCGCACAGCTGCTGAGATTTCGGGGGTTTGAACCCCGGCCCTGGAGACCACGCGGGGCCCCAGACGCACTTCTCGTTGCTTTTAGACCCCCCACCCAGAGCGAGGGTCCCGTCTGCGCCACTCGATCAAGTTCGTAGGGTTGGTAGGCATAAGTGTGCACACCCTCCACGATTTCATTTCAACCCTAATCGGTTTATTACTTTACATTCCGACATCGGCACCAAAATAAACGTCCGACAGACTGCGAGGTGAACAAAGGTACATTGTGAAAATATTTTTATTTAGTTGTTATTGAAGAAGACGAACATTGCGGACACACCACAGATGGTCCTTGTACCCCCCTCGCCCTGATTTTTTTTTTTTTTTTAAGATTCATCAGCAGTCTTCGGAGCTTTCCCTCGCTTGGACTTTCACGGGTTTAAAAATGTTCCATCGTCAGCTGGTTCTTCAGAACGTGGGCCCGTCTCCACCAGATTGGGTCCTTCTTCGTATTCGCTGGAATTTCTCATAGGTGGTGATTTATTTATTTTTTACCTCCGCATCTTTTGTTTCAAACGAGCCATCTGCGTGGGGGAAAAAGCGGCAGTGGGGGGTGATGACCCTTGAACGGCCGAGTTCCTCTTTTGCGTCAATTCTGACCTTTGCTGCACAGAACTTGAGCGCGAAGACCACGAAGGCTACGGCGGCGCAGTTTCTGTAGAACCGCAGCTTGTCCTGGTAAGCTTGCCTGGGAAATGGGCGCCGCTGTTAGTTTGCGGTCGCGATTGTGCGATGCGTCCGTGTTGTGTGTTAGCGGAATCACGATGCTAGCAGCGCTGCTCTGCTTCGCCCCCCCACCCGGGCAGAAGCGACGCCTTTTTCGGTGGTTCCTACCATTCCCGGTGCTCGTCCGTGTGCAGGAACCTGTTGGGCGTGTGTTCGGGGAGCTCAAACTGTGACGGGAATGGGAATACGGATCGGTAAAATTCGGCCATCTTTGCTTTCACGTCCTTTGCGTTGCTCTGGGTGTGGTCAATGTCGTCGTTCATGCAGATGAACTTCCTGTTGGGGCCGGTACAGACGCCATTCAAATCTCCAGGATCTCAGTTGCGTTTTTCAGGTTTGGAGGCTTCTTCTCTCCTCGGTTGAGTCCTGATATCATGAAGCATGCTAATTACGCTAGCCATGTCG
This sequence comes from Syngnathoides biaculeatus, assembly GCF_019802595.1. Classification (NCBI taxonomy): domain Eukaryota; kingdom Metazoa; phylum Chordata; class Actinopteri; order Syngnathiformes; family Syngnathidae; genus Syngnathoides; species Syngnathoides biaculeatus. The sequence goes on along the minus strand of NC_084659.1, from coordinate 7,165,830 downwards.
TTGTGAATCATCTTGAAATGTAGCTCCTGATCCCCCATGATCTGATAGCTGTTGGGAAGTTGACTTATTAGCAGAAGAATGGAGGTTATATTTATCGCAATACTTTGTCGCAGGTGCTCTCACTTGTATTTCTTCTGGTCCCCAAAGGTACTGCGAATGCGATCTATGACGGGTCTTTTGTAGATGAGGAAGCATTGAATTGTCAGCATGTACCAAAATGTTATTTGTAAAGGCTACAAACCACACGGTTTAGGATTTTGTTTTTCTTGCTATTCTGAGACATGGAGGCGTCCATGCCTGACCATATTTTTGGCATGGTGGACCTCAGGACTCAGTTTCATCTCCATTTCATCTCCATTTGTAAGAGTTGAAGAGCAGGTGTTCAACTGGTTCTGCAAACTTATCAAGTCCTAGAAGTTACCACGGAATAATTGGTGTCTAATTGAATCAAAATTAGTTTCGGTCCAGGTTCTCACTAAGTATCTGATAATCAGACCCACCTGGGGTTTGTGCGGCTTTTTGTGGATCATCATGGCCAGAGCTTGAATCTCACGATCAGACAGAACGCCAGAGCGGTCTTGGTCACCTGTGTCAAATATCTCAGAGATGTTAGCCCGCTGCTTGACGCTAATCAAGAAATAAAAGTAGGAAAAGGCAAACTGCATGTCGTCTTGGTGACGGAAATGGTGGCTCGAGGTCTTCTGAAATTCTCGTGGGAATCTACAGGAAAAAGGAGGGTGGTCGCCTCAGCACTCGGGTATTTGAAGGACTGATGTCGGAACCTGTTTGGCCTCACGTGTCTTGCAGCTCCTGCATCACTACCTTGTCAATCATGTGAGGCGTGTGCGCGATCACTCTTCGGGCTGAGCTGCCAAACGCTTGGTTGTAGAGGCTGTTGACGTAGCGCAGTGAAGCGCTAAAACTGCCCTGCAGCCCTTGGCCAGGGGTGGGTGGGACCATTGGTTTCATGTGTTTGCGCTCTTAGTAGAGTCCCCTCTTCCTGTTAAACAAAGGAAATTGGGCAATTAAGTTTTGCAAGATACAAAGTTAAGATAAGTCGTACCTACCTCAAGTGAGTCTTGAAAGAGTTGGATCTTCTCCAACGGCTGGAAGCCTTTGTAAGAAGGGGCAAACTCCTGAGGCTTGATCCGCACTGGCGCTGTCGAGTCGAACATTTCCGAGTTGGCTTGGTTCGTTCCATTTTGTACGTCCTGGATTTCACGATATCTTTTATCTTCGTTCTCCCTTGAGTAGAAGCTTGGTGGCTTTGGCACCAGCCTTGACTCCTGGCTGATTGCCTGAGTCTTGTTAGTTCGAGAAAAGCCACCACCGCCGGCGCCGCGTACAGACATGTAACCTTTCCCTTCACGAGTCAAATAGAAGGACATGTGATGTTTAAAAGCAGAACAAGGCAATTGTGCGGCGCAACTGTCGTCGATCACTTTACCCGTTGCAGTCTCCTCCATCCCATAGACAGGCGGGATTGTCGCAGGCTCGGTCACAGCGCCTGTCCTTGAGCCAGTTTCTCGGACAACCGTTTGCACACGCGGTCACAGGCCAGGCGAGATAGACCTACAGGGAAGGAGGAGGGGTGTCAAGGTACAATTACTCAACAGCAAGAGGACTCGGGGTCAATTTGGGTCCATCAAGGCAGGAGATATGCTAATATGCACCTGAGAAAACTGCTTTCACCAGACCAGATATGTCCCAAACTGTTCAAAATGAGCAAACACAGACACTTGTAGCACATCAACCCCGTGACAATAAATAGGGTTGAATATTATGGTTTTTATGATCGTATTTGATGCGTTGGCTTATCTGGATTACTTTCTGCCCATTCGACGGGGTGTAGAAGTCATCCAACCATACGTCTCTGCCGAACATGACGTCATCGTTGAGGTAAATGAACTTCTGTGAGATTCCTGGGATGCGGCGGAGGTTGCTCTCTATAGCGGGAGAGCTGAAGGTGGGCAGGTGGCTCCGGTTCAAGAAGATCTCCTTGAATTCGGAAGGGAATGCTTCTCAGTTCAAGAGTACCACACAGACGTTTATCCATTTAGACTTTAGAATTACTGCACGCGATGAGCAAATTTATGTACACAATCAACAACTGGATCTGTCACTGAAACACTTCCCGCCCTTACATTAGAGAATCAGGTTGGGTTGTTGAAACGCAAAACGCTCTGATCCTACCTGATGTGTGATAATCGAAACTCGGGGGGTTCCGCAAGTTGAGCCAGGAAGGAATCTGCCCGTTAGTGACGATGAAGACGCGTGGCACCCATGGCGCGTGTTTCTCCACGGATCGTAAGGAATAGCGGAGTGCGCCGTTGTCCTCGAAGCGGTTAGCGCTGAGAAAATCGCTGCTCTCTTTTTTTGTCGTGGGAAGCTGCATCTGCCAAAACTGAGGATAAAAAGCTTGACGGTGCTGGTATTTATTTAGCAACCTCTTAATTACTGGCTTTGTAGTCAAGAGCGAAACCTTTATGATGGCACTCAGGTTCCAGGACAAGTACACACAGGGCTGTTAGCCAGCTCCCTCCCATCTAATATCAGGCCATCGTGCTCTTGGAGATCAATCAAGTCCTGCGGAGTTTTGAGGTCGAGCAGAGCGATGCTGGCCTCCGGGTACAACTCAAACTGGGGAACACAGATACATCACGCCATTGGGTGAAAGATCACCACAAAGGAAAGGATTGTACTGGTGCACAAGTGATGGACCAGCAGCTTTACCGCAATGATTTTGTCGGTGACGGCCGGCGGCTGGCAATTTGGCTTGCAGCTTCTGCGATTCCTTGAAGGATCCTGGGAAGCCGCTCAGGTATGGCAGGGTCTGCATTTGGATCAGACCTGGAGCGTCCTTGTTTGTGGTCTGGAAAACGCAACGTACAGAGAGGTGGTGAAGAATTCTGGGTCACTAAATTAGATGGGGAGAACATCCGTGACAAACTCAATTTACCAAGTAACATTTGGAGATTGAGAAGTTCTCATCTTTTTTTGGGTGTTTTTTTGAAGGCCTTTTCAGCTGTAAGATGAACCAACCAGAAGCGATGTAAGACGTAGCTTCGTCGTCGCACAAGAAAGGTGCAGACCTTTACCTTCAACATGTGAATGGAAGACGACCGCAGAGACCCTTTTAGACGGTTGGAGGGGATTGGTGAACTGCAGCAACGACTTGGCAGCAGAGAAGGAATGCAAAAGTGCGGGCAAATCTCGAAAGGTGATGTTGGCCGGTAGGCCGGGATCAAGCGCCAGCATGGGTGCCTCGACGCGTTGAGGCAACGGGCATCGTGGCTTCTCTCTGGAAACACAACGTCGCTCTCCTGAATCAGTTTGACACCGTTGAAAGTTTGATTTAGTCAAGTAAACATTGCAAAATTGGACTCTGGGTTCCATGCTGGACTTGGGGGTTGAGTTTTGTCCTGCTGGACCATCCAACACCACACAGTTTGCTTTTCCCTTCATAGAGACTTTTGGGTATGTTCATATCCAGGATTCTCTCGGAATCAGGTACCGGTCACGGGAACACGGCCTGCGGACTGGGCTTCACCACTACTTCTTTTTGGACCCTCTAGTTGTCTGATCCCCATCTTTATCCCCAATCTTCATCCCCTCTTTGGGGTTCCCCCGCTCATTTGCTTTTCCAGCTGCTGGTCATCGGTTGCAGGGGCAAATACTGGTAGCTGGCTCCCATGGCGGGCCTGGTGGCAACTTGGGTCCGACTGCTCTCCTGGGGGTGGGTGGGGTTTTGGTAGTTGCTGGGTCACTGTGGGCGGTACCGGGCAGCAGGGGGGGCGCAGTGGGATCTCTGGGTCCTCCTCAACATTTGGTGTGGCCAGGTGAGACTGGCAAAATCCCCTGTGTTTCTGGCCACGGTTGGTGTCTTGTCTACCTAAGTCCCTTAGGGGGGGCGCCCTGGCCCACGCTTCCCTCTGGGATATATTAGGCCGAGTCCACCTCTCCTCGCTGTGCCCGTGCGGCGACCCCCAGATGCTTTTGATGACCAACATGCATGAGAACGCTACATCTCGCTGGAAGTCTTTGGAGTTAGTCAACGAGTCTGCACTCCTCACCCACCTCAGAGCTCCTTGTTCCTCCGCCAGTCGCTCCTTGGCCACTGCCAAGTCCCTTAGCAGGTCCTCGTCTGTGCCGTTCACCCACGTGTACACCAGATCAATGGGCATCGGCGTACGCTCTCTGCAAATCAGGAAAAAAAAAATCCAGTCACTAGAACTGGTTGTTCGGTTTCATCTTCTATCCTGAACTTTGTTACAGCCGGGTTCAGTTGAGGATATGCCATCGGCTGATTGTTCACCTGCTGTGGAATGATGCACATTTGTCCTCGTTGTTGCGTATATCAAAAACTGTCAAGACCGGTCCCCGCTGCACTTTTCCACGAGCTGCAACAACAAAAGTAATGTCTTGTAACGGCTAATGGCGCAATTTAAAATACATTGTTGGCGTGCACATTCAGTTCAGTAGTCCAACCTTCAACGTTGTCTCAGATTAATTGCTGTACAAAACTGTAGAGTACTTGTGTGGATTACTTTTTGACACTTTAGAGATATTTTGGCAAATGAATCATCTCACCTTTCGGATACGTTGAAGGCAGAGGATGAAAAGAACGAGTCCTGCCCAGCAGACGAGAACACTCGGTGGGTGGCAAAGAGATCTGCTCAGCAACCTCTGAAGATGCCTGACGACCATGTTGACGGCGGCAGCAGTTCCTGTGCAAGCGAGTCCGCTCGTCCGCCGCGCCGGGTTGAATTCCCCTCAACCGAGCAGACAAAATCTCCACGAGCATTTAACCTGTACTTGTGGGCGTAAGCAAGTTCGCCGCTGAGGTTGAAATTCCTGCCAATGCCGCGCAAGTCTGGAATAGTCCGTGAGAGCGTTTTCTAGCTTTAATCGTTGGATTTGTACGCTTCATCCCGCAAATAGAAAATGACGGCGAGTGTGACTTCTGAGATGATTTTTACGATGAATTTATCTGTTTCCAAGAGCTTTATTGTCGAAGTGTTGAGAGAAGCTCGGGAGCAGATATGTTCAATTCTCTTTTGAGGTGTGACTTCTAACTGCGTGGTTGCCGAGTGGCGTTTTGTCGCCTCAAGATTGGCAGCTTGACTTTTTTTTTTCTGGACAATAACGAGTGAAAATAGAACAAACTTTTTTAGTTCCGCAACGGATACATAAGCAATACATACATAACCATGTTTTTTTTTTTTTTTTTTTTTTTAACAGCTTTAATGCTTCAGTCGAGAAGGAATCAGCTACAAATGTAAATGATTAACTTCTGCATGTTAAACCTTAAATGGAATTTGTTGTTTTTGTTTTTGTGAAGTATGAAAGGCTTTGGGTCTGGTCAGTTGGTCAATTATATATTTTTTCGTGTATGAGTATTATGTTGGCGGCATGATGGATCAGCTGGAAACCGTTGGCCTCACAGTTCCGAGGTCCCGGGTTCGAACCCAGCCCCGCCCGTGTGGAGTTTGCATGTTCTCCCTGTGCCTGTGTGGGTTTTCTCCGGGCACTCCAGTTTCCTCCCACATCCCAAAAACACGCAACATTAATTGTACACTCTAAATTGCCCATAGGTGTGATTGTGAGCGCGTGCGAGTGTTTGTCTCCGTGAGCCCTGCGATTGGCCGGTCACCAGTTTCAGGGTGTACCCCGCCTCCTGGCCGTCGACAGCTGGGATAGGCTCCAGCACTCCCTGTGACCCTCGTGAGGATAAGCAGCAAAGAAAGTGGATGGATGGATGTTTAGGCAACATGTTTTTTTAGCTTTCCTTTTACATGACAATATGTAAAAATGAACACGAATTACCCAAACTGGATTTGATTTTAAATGACTTGCATGAATAATTGCTTAACCCTCTCACTATTATTTTTTTATTATAGACACTCCCTTTCGTTCTATTCATAATTACTGCATCAGATATTTTTCACGTCACGTCAAATGAATTGTCATCGTCGCAGGCCTGCAATCCTTCCCGCCGCTAGGGGTCAACAAAGCGCGTCCGGCGGGGATGCGCAAACGCCCGGCACCGCCGAACAAGAAGCGCCCCCCCCCCACCCCCTTCCTCACGTCTCGTTGTCATGTGTGCGGACGGTCAGCTGACTAATTCTGTCCGTTTGTGATGCCCCCCGTGCTTATTTCGCCTCATTTGCTCGCCATTGTCGAATGAATGCGGCGCTATGCTTGGCCCAGGAGAGCCATGGTAGTCGTCAACTCGGTGCTGAAGCTGCTTCAGAGGCAGACGTACACCTGTCTGTCCCACCGCTATGGACTCTACCTCTGCTTCGGCGGCATCGTCCTCATGATTGTGTCTGCTTTCCAGTTCGGGGAGGTAAGACTTTCCCTCTCATGTGTGTGTAAACATTTGGATTAGGACGCAATTTAGTTCGCCGTTCTCGTCGTCTCTCCCCGGCAGCTGTTCAACTCGCGTTGCCAGACTCCATGCACGAAATGTGCAATTCCCACGCAAACCTAAACGAAACATCAACCGTCACACCTTTTTCAGATTTTTCATGAGGCTGTTTGCTTTGAGTACACGCTCCTGTAAAATTCGGCATTGAAATATTTCACTTAAATGCTCTCACTATTTTTAAAACTGTTCAGGGCATTTATTATACTTTATATGATGTCGTTGTGACGACATTGTCGCCGCAGCAATATTTACACAGATAAGCTCGTATTGATAATACAGACACAAGCAGTAAAAGCAGAAACAAATTTATGTGGATCATATTTTGGAACGTAGTGTTGAGCCTGTTGCGCTCGCCTTTCAGGTTGTGGTGGAGTGGAGCCGGGACCAGTACCATGTGCTGTTTGACTCCTACAGAGACAATTTGGGCGGCAAATCTTATCAAAGCAGGTGAGAACGATTTCCATTTTTCCATTTGACCCCCCCCACCCTCCAATATTTCAGCACATAACCTCGCGCCGGCTCTCCCGCAAGGCTCTGCCTGCCCATGCCCATCGACGTGGTGTACACGTGGGTGAACGGCACCGACGTGGCTCTGCTGAGGCAACTGAAGGCGGTGAGAGAGCAGCTGGCCGAGGAACAGAGAGCGATGAGGTCGGCCGTCAGAGACGGATTCTTCTTGCGCCCACGTTGCCGCGGCATATTCATTTGTTTCTATTCCGCGTAGGGAACGTCTGGGGAAAAATGCAAGCGAGGCAACAGAAGAACCAAAAGTCAGGTAATACCGAATTTCCCCAACACTCTTGCAAATGTTCGCCATTCCTGACTGCTGTGGCGGACCCTCCGCAGGGCCAAAGCGGAATGCTTGCTGTCCCACTGCATCGCGGCGCCCATGCTGGCGCTGGATCCCGCCCTGCCGGCCAACGCCACGCTGCGGGAGCTGCCGTCGCTCTCGCCCTCGCTGGCGGGCGCCAAGGAGCTCCTGCTGCTCCGCAAGCCCGTTCACCCGTCCACTGCGGCCTCCGTACTCGTCTTCAATTCTCAATCTGCTGGTAAAAGGAAAAAAAAAGACTTGTAAATGGTTTTGATAGAGCAAAACTGTTTTTTTGAGGGAACATTTGAATGGGGGAAGCTAGTCCAAATAGTTTTGCACCTCTGGTGTAGTACCACGTTGTGCCTCAACAGCTGGGGCAGAACTGAGCGCTACCAGAAGTGATGCAACGTAATTAACAGCGAGAAGAAGAGACAAAGCACATCCCCAACGCTTGTAAACTCCGGTTAATATTTAAGTGTTTCTGTAGTGCTAATATATGCCCCAGTACAATTCTTGACGCGAGCACGCTGTGCCTCTAATTTGGAGAACCGTGGGCGCGAGCCTTTTCGTTGCCTCCAAGTGATGCGATACGATCGTCTCCCATTTCTTGGGAGTGAGAAAGAAAATCGGGAGCTAAGGGATACTTAATAAAAGCGAGTTTTAATAAGCCGAAGTGTGTTTGACGCAGTTTAAATGTGTAACGCATGCGCCAGGGTTTGTCACCTTTTTATGTTTTCATACATTAAAAGTGTTTTTGGGTCAAAACCACTGGAGACAAATTCCTTGTGTGTCTTTTGACATACTTTGCAAATAAATTCTGGTTCTGCTCGTGGGTGGGTCTGGAGCATCCTCCCCCTGATGAACGACTGGTCACTGTACTGTGCGCACTATGAGCCCAATCAACTCATCTGGATTTATTCACTCTCATCTTCCAGCTGAGAAAGCCTACGTTGACGCATTCAAGGAAGACAAGAAATTCTCCGTGTCCAGATGTTACCTGGTGAGTTTGCCGTTTTCTTTCTCGTCTTGACTTTTTCAAAGGCGCGACCTCTTTGATCTTCAACGCTGGTTTGCTTGTGGCAGACCACAGACAAAGAGGCTCCGGGTCTGATCCGGATGCAGACGCTGGCCTACCTCAGCGGCTTCCCGGCCTCCTTCAAGGAGACGGAGCAGTTGAGGGCCAAGCTGCCCTCTTTCGTCACTGACAAGATCAAGCAGGTGAGTGGCAACGGTCCACTGATTGTGACCGAGAACAGACAGCAGGTGGCGCCATCGCACTCTCCAAACACAACTTTGCAACTCTCCTCCCGCCACAAGATGTCGCTGCCTACTGATGACCTTAATTGCACTATTTTTGGTTTGTTGTTTTTTTTTTTTTTTTTTTTTGGAGCATGACATGCGTCTTTCCACGCATTTGAGGAATGCGATTCATAGATGGTTGCATCATCCTTGAAGGGAACGTTGTGTGTTCCCGCTTAGGATGGGATGTTTCTGTTCGGAGCAGGTTGAAAAAGCTTCTTGCTTAACTCGCCAGGCTCTTATAATTTTTACAATATATATGTATTTTTTTGCCATAAGTTACAGTGATTTAAGAAGTTAAACATACCGTTATTTCCGGCCTACAGAGCGCACTTGATTATAAGCCAGTCCATTTGCAAAGGAAAATACCATTTGGAACATACATAAGACGCACCCGTGTAAAAGCCACAGGTGCCCACATTGAAACCCACATAGAAACACAAGATATTTACAAAGAAAGACGGTACTGAGAGTTTTCAAAGTTTTAATATCTTAGCCTAGCTTAACATAGCAACGACACTGCAGCACAAACAGGGCTGGTTTAAAAAAAAAAAATAATAATAATAATAATAATACCATACCGGTAAAAGTCACGTCCTCGGCACATAAATTCCACCGGTCTCTTACCTTTTCTACTCGAGTGCCCCCTTGCGTTAGAAAGAATGCACAAATTAGCCGCATAAGCCGCAGGGTTGAAAGCGTGTGGAAAAACTTGCGGCTCGTAGGCCGGACACTATGGTACACGTTTAACCGAATGCTGCCTAACTTAGACGAGAGTCTGCTAGCATCATGCTAACATCCTCATTTGCTCGAACAAACACCGGCGTCAGTGTTGCGTCGTCGGAACCATTTAAGCAGCGGACGTCGGAACACACACGGTGCAGCAACATATTTAGAGTGACAATATAACAATACCCATCAGTGTGTATTTTTTTATCATCTTCAAAAAAACCCGACTAATATTACTGCACACCGAGTGACATCCAGACGCCAACATTCGACTTCGTCCTGCATAATAAATGTATGAAATCGTGGTGCCATTTTTGTCTGGGGTGCTCCAACAGATGCGTTCCATTTGTGTTCATTTCAACGGGGGAAAGATGGAAAATGTGTTTTGCGTAACAAGTGTATCGGGGAAAGAGTTCAAGTGTAAATAACGACATCTACCTAAGCTGCCATTGCGACGGTTAATATTAGAACAACTATCTGGAGCGTTGCGGCGCCCCTGGAAGGTCGTCAGGATTTTTGGCGACCCTTGCATGCCCCTTACCTTTTTGTTCCATTTGAGTAACAATAAAGGGGGGCGGAGGGGGGGTCGAGGATTCTGGACCGCGTGGGGTTGACCGGTGTCACCGGGCCCGTTCTGCGAAAGAGGGATGGCGCTGAGCGAAGGGCAGCGGCTCAACGCCCGAGGGATGACTCCGTATTTATAGCCGCTGTCAGAACCGGCGCCATGGTGATGAAAGACCGCCAACGCCTCTTTGTTGGAAAGACCACCAGCTTCTTCTTTGTTGAATGCTTTCTTTTTTTTTTCCTCACCGGTTCAAGTGTGGACAATATTTTGACTGTTGTGTACTGGGTGTTCCATATTGGTATTATTTGTGCACTGTACCACAGCGGTACTCGCTGGGTACTACATTAGTAAGTTTGTGCCTAGTGTCGGTGGCTTACGCCCACGCTACCCCGAGAACGCCCGATCTCGTCAGATCTCGGAAGCTGAGCGGGTTTGGTCCTGGTTTCGTACTTGGACGGGAGACCGCCTGGGAATACCAGGTGCCGTAAGCTTCTCTCCCCGGCAAAATGCCGAGGGGTTGCGTAAAGGGAGGGCATCCGGCGTAAAACTGTGCCAAACAAATACGCGTTCATCTGAGGTGACACGCTGTGGCGACCCCCAACGGGACAAGCCGAAAGGAAAAGAAGAAGTGCTTAGTGTTGGTAATGTGTACACCGCATTGCTTGTAATAGTCACAGAAAAAATATCTGCTTTGTTTCTTCAGTTTCAGTCCGTTTAGTCGTACCAAGTTTTCAAACAATAGGTAAAATATATTTTTCCCACAACCGTGTGTGTATTGGAGTACTTGTCTATGGTATGTGACAACTCCATTTTAATTTTTTTTTTTTTTTTACTGTAGTCAAGCGCGTTCAATGTCGAGTTGCCGTCTCGTGCGCGCGTGAACAAAAGTGTCGCGCTAACCCTGGCCGGCGATGAAAGGCGCCTTCCGTGAGGCCGCGCCACGCGCCCTGTTTGTGTACCCGCGTGGGCATTATCGCGCCCCACGCCGACAACCCCGACAGAGCGGCAACGTGATCCGCGCCGCGCCGGCTCCCTAAGACCCGAGTAATCCTCACCTAAAAGGAGAAAAAGGAGCCGGAGGTTGCTCGCCAGCTCATGTGAGACGCTCGATGATGGAGTGAGGCGACGAGCGAATGCTTTCCCGGGAAGATTAGAGCGTGCGCACACACACACAGTTTTTCACGGTGTGAGGTGATGTTGACGTTCCAGAATTTTCCAAACTAAATACTTTTGCTGGGTATATTTAGAAGAATGCTCACTTCATTACAAGCTATCGGATGTCGCCGCGGGCTCAAAGAATTGACGAGTTTGAAACGGAGGTGGAACGGGATGTTGAAATATTGCGTTTCCTCCTCAGTTCGAGTTGTACTCCGAGGCCAGCATCGCTCTGCTCCACCTCAACGGGCCGCAGGACTTCGGCGATCTCATGCAGAAGTCCAAGAAGAACCTGACGCTGGACGGGAAGGAGCTGACCATTAGCCCCGCCTTCCTCTTCTGGGACCTGACAGTCATCTCGCAGGTAGACACCTTACAGGGGCACCTCAATTTCTCTCCATCCATTTTCTTCGCCGCATATCCTCACGAGGGTCGCAGTCATAACGGCCCTCTGAGGAAAACCCGAACCACGATGTGGCCCGCGACCAAAAATGAGTTTGACAAGTGTAAAAAAATGGCGCCGTGTCGGTGACAATTATCCACGCATCCATTTTCTTAGCCGCTTCCCCTCACAAGGGTCGCGGGAGTGCCGGAGCCTATCCCGGCTGTCAACGGGCAGGAGGCGGGGTGCACCCCTAACTGGTCGCCGGCCAGTCGCAGGGCCCATGGAGAGAAACGGCCTCACTCACGATCACACCTAGGGGCAATTTAGAGTGTCCAATTAATGTTGCATGTTTTTTGGGGGATGCGGGAGGAAACCCACGCAGGCACGGGGAGAACATGCAAACTCCACACTGCCGGATCCGGGATTGAACCCGGGACCTCAGAACTGTGAGGCCAACGCTTTACCACCTGATCCAGCGTGCCGCCCCTCAAATTTATCTGAGAAAAGTAATAAATAGCTTCCTGAGTCACTTAATTGTGAAATTCTTCTTTGATTTTGTCTGTATTTACTGTACTCTTCTCTGGTGAAGCGCTGGCCTCACAGTGCTGAGGACTCGGGCTCAATCCGGGATCCGTCTGTGTGAAGTTTTGTATGTCCGCCCTGTGCCTGCGTGGCTTTTCTCCGGGCACTCCGGTTTCCTCCCACATCCCAAAAACATGCAACATTAATCGGACGCTCCAAATTGCCCCGAGGTGTGATTTGTCTCCATGTGCCCTGCGATTGGCTGGCAAGCAGTTGAGGGTGTACTCCGCCTCCTGCCCGTTGACAGCCGGGATAGGCTCCAGCACTTCCCGGGACCCTTGTGAGGAGAACTGGCAAAGAAAATGGATGGATGGATAGTTTCCCCTGGCGGCATAGGCGCACAAAAACGGAAGGACTTGCACAATGTCCATCGAATTCAAATCTTTCTCTGTCTTTTTTTTTTTGGACAATACGACGTACCACAGGGTGCTGTTTTTCTTGAAAAGAACCTTGATAAGTGAGCACGGATCGAGTGAATGATCCCGTTTTTGTCGTCGCCGCGCAGTCCAAGCAGGACGAGGACGTGTCGGCCAGCCGCTTCGAGGACAACGAGGAGCTGCGCTACTCTCTGCGCTCGGTGGAGAAACACGCCCCCTGGGTGCGCCACGTCTTTGTCGTCACCAACGGGCAGATTCCCTCCTGGCTCAACCTGGATAACCCTCGCGTTTCGGTCGTCACCCATCAGGTAAGCGCCCGTTCCGCCTTGAACGAAACGGAGACACGTTTCCAAAACGTTTTCCTCGGGGCGGCAGGAGCTGTTCTTGAACCGCAGCCACCTCCCGACGTTCAGCTCGCCCGCCATCGAGAGCCACATCCACCGAATCCCGGGACTCTCGCAGAAGTTCATTTACCTCAACGACGACGTGATGTTCGGCAGAGACGTCTGGCCGGACGACTTCTACAGCCATTCAAAGGGGCAGAAGGTAACCGGAGTGAACGCACGAGCCGAAGAGCAAAATCACAAGTCGCCAATATTTTGACCCCTTGACCCAAGGCACGCCACAGGTCTAAATCACAACCTCCACCCAAGCGATTCTCAAAGTGTGGTGCCGTGAAATAATCACTCTGTTAAAGATTTAATCCAGTACCCTTTCGTGCATTTTTTTCCAAAGTTTTCACATTTTTTTTCAGGGACGAGAATTTTCCGTCGATTGGCGGATTTCCGACTTTTTCAGACCAAAATCACCATTCTTCAATTGTACATAAACTAGTCATTGAAATACTAAAAACTTTGAATTGATTCAATTCTTAAAGAGAAATATGGATAAAGCAAGCCTACAGCACATATGTGGTAAGGTAATTTTTATTCATATTGTTCTAAAAACTTGTGCTTCATCTCTGCACTACACTAATTGTATGAATAACTGACTGCATATCAAAAAGAAAATATAATGGGGTATCCATATTAAACAGTGAAAGAAATTGAAAATTCATTCTGAAGTTTGGCAATTGGTGAAACTCTTACATGCAATGTGCTTCAAATAAGTACAGTCATTCAAGCATTGAAGAAATGAAATTGATATTTCAGTTTTTGCTGTACTGGTTGAGCACCAAACAAGGGACATTTTTTTCCACAAATACAGTTAAATTCAGTGTTGAAATTAATGGTTTTGGGGCTAACAAATGGCTAAAATCACTCGCCGGCTACTTTTCAAACTTTTTGTCTCATTTGGCATTCTCATCCCTGTTTTTTTGCGCAATTCAATCGTATTTAACTTTTCACCACAATATCAATCATTTTTACAGCAAGTCCTCCTCGGTCTACGACTGAGGTCCCCTTCCCACGGTAGCGACTTAACTCGAATTTCGACCGAAGTCGGATTCCACCGTAAAAGTCAGAATTTACATCATACTTATACTTTGTGTAAAAAAACAAATGCATTGAAATAAACAAGATGATGTACTTCGCGTTACTGCTGAGAGGTGGATGGCGAAGAAGAAGGAGAGGCCGTGCTTAGCTATTGCGAAGGAACCTGGTCCTCAATCCTCTCCGTCTTGACAGGTATCAAAGAACCTTGTTTTGTGATCATTGTATCCGACATAAGAACTGAACCCTTCGCATGCGATAAAATACGGGCTTCGTCTTTAATAATTGTCACCACGGTCGACCGACTGAAGCCTTGGCGGTGTTGGTGTCTCTCCTTCCTCCAATCTTTTGATGATCTTGAGCTTCGTTTCCATGGTCTTGGATTTTCTTTTGGCTGCAGAAGCTTTGCTAAAAGACGCAGCTTTCTTCCTTGGGGCGATCCATGTCTAAAAAGGAGGGCGAAAAATGCGAAGGTACTCCCGGCGCACAAAGACGGACAAGCGTTGGCCAGACAAAATGGCGGACAGGCGACAGGCGTTGTAAAGGCGAAACGTCTTAGGTCGAGATTGTCTTAACCCGAGGACTGCATGTATTTAGGTTTTTAAGTCATTTCAAAACTTGCATTTGGCGACAATTTTTGCTTTCAATTTTAAGTGCCATACATTCGGACTTTAAACTCTGGTTCTCCTTCCCTGCAGGTGTATCTCACCTGGCCTGTTCCCAATTGTGCTGAAGGCTGCCCGGGATCCTGGATCAAAGACGGCTACTGCGACAAGGCCTGCAACAACTCCGCGTGTGACTGGGACGGCGGGGACTGCACGGGTAGGGCTGCGCTTTCGTGATGGCTGAAATTGTGGAAATACTCCAGATTGTAAAGTTTCCAGGGGACCATTTTTTTTTTTTTTTTTGTCAGGGGCAGCGGGCAGCAGCAGGTTCCCGGGTGGGGTCGGCGCCGGCGGTCCCGGCGGAGGCGGCGGGCAGATGTGGCAGTTTGCCGGCGGTCAAGGCGCCCTGGCCGCAGCCTCGTACTGTAACCAAGGTTGCGCCACCTCCTGGCTGGCAGACAAATTCTGTGACCAAGCCTGCAACGTGCTCCCTTGCGGCTTCGACGTGGGCGATTGCGGCACAGGTGACTTTTGAGGCAAATGCGAGCGCTTCTCCTCGACTTCCGGTCAACTCCTTCACCCGCTTTGTGTGATTGCGGCGCAGAGCACTTTGGGGAGCTGCACCGTGTCACCCTGCTGAGTAACCAAAGCGCTTACTCGCTCCCCGTTGGAGAGATCAGACCTTATTTCAGCTTCGAACGGCTGGCTCACAGGTAGTGTGTGGCTGCATGGTTACGTTTCATTGAAAATCACGATGGGGGAGTTTGAAAATATTTTCCGGGAAATTTATGGAAATGAACTGGTAATCGAGGTCAATTTAAGGGCCAACCGTTAAACTTGTAAAATTTGGAGTTTCCAACTCCATGTGGTTTTGCAACCCTCCTCGCAGGGTGTCGGAGGCCCACGTGATGGACAACCCGGTGGTCCGTCACACCTCCGTAGCCAACAAGTGGAAGACCATCCACCTGCTGCTTCATGCCGGCCACAATGCCACCGTGGTCCAGTACAACATCACCTTCCAAAAAGAGGACAGCACGGCGTTTACGAAGATATTTAGTGTGGCCGTTGACACGCGTCAGCTTCCGCGGGTTAACAGGACGCAGGCCGGCAGGGAAAGTTCCAGCCAGAAGCCTCCCGTGACGACGGAACCGCCCTTCCTGTTTTCGGATGTACCCGAGGACAAGAGGGGTCCCAAAATCCAGAGGAAGCAGCCGGATGAACTCGAGGCCGTCGTAGAAGTTCCCGCGTTGAACGAGTCGCTCTTGCCAGCCGCTCTGCTCAGCCAGCTGCAGAAGCTTGATGAGAATCTGGTCAAAGGAGACCTCACCCTGAAGGGTTACAACCTGACCAAGGCTCGGCTGCTGGCCGCCAGCCGCGAACACCGGGAAATTGACCTTTCTCCCATGGTGGACAGGCCCAAAACCTCCAAGCTGCTGAGGCACATTACCAAAGTGAAGAGCACCGAGTGGCAAGCGGAGCCACCCCGCTTCGCTCCAGTGGGGAGGAAGCTCCATCATTTTGTCCCCGCTGACAGAGGCTTCTTGCCGTGGGAGAAGAAGAAGTACTTCCAAGACCTGCTGGAGGTGAGCTCCTGAAAACCAATCCTCTGGCTGGCTTCAGAATCTTATCAGGATCTCAAGGTGGAAGAGGCGTGTTTGCTTTATGCCATTTCAAAGGCGACCTTTTGCTTTTGTTTTTTTTTCCAACAGGAAGAAGCGCGTCTGCAGACGGCGCTGGCGTACGACGTTGCCGGCGGCAGAGGCGGCGGGCGCAAGCTGCAGGACACGTTTGCGGACTCGCTTCGGCACGTCAACAAGCTGCTCAACCGCCAGTTTGGCTTCGCGTCGCGCAAAGTCCCCGCGCACATGCCGCATATGATTGACAGGCTCGTCATGCAGGAGCTGCAGGACACGTGAGTGGGCTTTGATCAGCTGCCGCGGCCAAACATTTTTACAAAGCAGACTTTATCATTTTATGTCTACCTGGGACTAAAAAAAGCAAAGAGGGTAGCGGGCAGTCCGTGTCTGCAATTGCCTAGTGGAGTTCCATTCTTGGACTGCCCTTGTTGCCAACAGTTTCCCAGATGATTTTGACCAGACGTCCGGCCACCGTGTGCGTCACCCGGACGATATGCAGTTTGCCTTTTCCTACTTCTACTTCCTGATGAGCACTCAGCAGCAGCTCAACGTCTCGGAGGTGTTCGACGAGGTCGATACCGACCACTCGGGCGTCCTGTCCGACCGCGAGATCCGAACTCTCGCCACGAGGATCCACGAGCTGCCCCTCAGCCTCCAGGTTGCGTAAACCAACGTCTACCGACCTTTATCGAGCCAACGGACTTGAAAAACATGTAAACATTGAAAATTGAACCATTTCTTCTTTTCGGACTGCCAGGATCTGACAAGTTTGGAGCAGATGTTGATCAACTGCTCGAAGACACTCCCGAGGAACCTGAGCCAGCTCCACCTGGTCAGCCCCACGCAGGAGGCCTACTATGACCACAGCATGGTGAAGACCTCGGGAAAAAGCCCAAACCTCAGTTTGGTACTTCCAAGTAACCTGGTGGATTCTGTTTCTCCAGCCGCCGGTCACGAAGGGCCTCATCATGTACTGCACGCCCATCACGGACCGCATTCGTAAAGCCTTCGTGGACCAGAACAAGTACAAGTGAGACATCCAGTAGCGACAATGGTGTTTTTTTTTTTTTTTTTTTTTTAAGTACGCTCCTCATTGCAAGAGCTCCGCATTTTCCGCAGATTTGAGATCAAGGGCGAGGAGGACATCGCCTTCAAGATGATCCGCACCAACGTGTCGCACGTGGTGGGCCAGTTGGACGACATCAGGAAGAATCCCAGGTGACGAGCGCCCCGATGTGGATTCCCCTTCGTCGCGTTCCCTAACACCCCCGCTTCCCCCTGCAGGAAGTTCATTTGTCTGAACGACAACATCGACCACGCCCACAAGGATGCTGCCACCGTGAAGGCCGTGCTGAGAGACTTCTACGACTCCATGTTCCCGCTGCCGTCCCAGTTCGAGCTGCCAAGGGAGTACCGCAACCGCTTCCTCCACATGGACGAGCTCCAGGAATGGTAGGTCATTTACACCGCAGGAACTTTGTGAGGGACTTTTGGAATTTTGGGGATTAGTGTCTCAATTTAGTTCCTGGGACTGAAGAAGACCCTGGCGGGATGTGAACATATAACAATTGTTGATTGTTCAGGGTTGAATAGTCGGAATTGGTCAAGAAATGTCGAAGGAAGAGGGAAATTAAATTAAATTTGGAAATTTTACGATGCAAAGTTTGGAAGTGTGACAATGTGGGAATTAGTTTATTAATTGTAGTATCTTTAGAATCAATTAAAAATCAAAAGAGGTGATGAATATAAAATTTTTTTGCAAATCAAATAACATTTGACAGCGACATTTTGTGTACGTTTTCACCTAAAAATAGGTCTGTATTGCAGTCACCCACATTTGAAAAATGTACAGGTGTGGTCAGTCATGCCCGCAGATATGAAGTTACGGGTGTGGTCCACCAGTCATGCCCGCAGATGTAAAGTTGCGGGTGTGTGTTCTGTTTGTAATTATGAGTGTACCCCTTTAAGAGCGGAGGGGGCCGGTGTCTGATAAATTAGGAAGTAGAAGTAGGCTGAGCAGCAGCTCGCTGTTAAAGATCGTCTGCTTCCGTGTTAAAAAAAAAAATAGACATCAGGCTGCGGCTCACTGGGCTGGATCGGTTTTCATCTGAGCTGAGAGTGTGCGACAAGTGCGCGATTGCACAGCGCCGCAGCTTAAAGGGAACATTGGTCAAGACTACACAAAATAAGCGACGTCTTTCAATATTGATGTATTTCTACTCCTAAGAAATTTTATGGGCGTTATTTTTCGTGCTCGACACTGCAGATTTGCGAGTGCGATGGCTCACCTCAACTCACAGTGACTGGTATTGTGATATCAAAAAGCTTCAGCGAGGAGCACAAACGTGAAAGCCGGTGGAGGTAATCAATACGTCTCTCAGCACGAGTGGCGGCCCACCAGCTGCTAATATTGACGGCATCATCGCATCACAAGCACACAAGTGGCTGTCACCACAGCTTGTCACCATGGGGATCCCGAGAGAGAGAGAGAGAGAGAGAGAGAGGTTGGCGGGGGGACCCTTGCTTCTTCTTGAAGGCGGGTGGGCCGCGGGGGCGTCGGTGTGGAGCCTCACCGAGAGACTTTTAAAATTAGACGGGTGACCTCAGATGGGGTGGTAAGCTGAGCATTTCGTCACCTCCCCGAGTGCGGTTTGAGTGAAGTGCTGTCAGCCCCCGGCGTCCTCACCGTTGCGTCACCGGCTCAAGGACGGATCCTCAAATGTGTGCGAATGAATCTCCTCATGGAAACTGCCCCCCCCCCCCCACAGGCGGGTCTACCGAGACAAGTTGAAGTTCTGGACCCACTGTGTCCTGGTGACGCTGGTGGCCTTCACGGTCGTGTCCTTCTTCGCCGAACAGGTCAGTGTCTTCCTCCGTGTCCTCGGTGTCCTCCGTTTCCACGATTCTCGCCCTCGCCGCCCAAATGCCCGACCCGGCGGCCCGTCCGACTCACGTGTGCCGAGCAGTGCCAGGACCTGACTCGTCTGAAACCAAAGCCCGCCCCCCCGCACAATTTATCTCCCGGCCTTGTCCGTGACTCTGTGAGTCAGATTGCGCATTCTCCAATTATTTTGTCGTCCAAAAAAAAAACAAAAAACAAATCCCAGTTTTCACATTGCGCTCTAATGACGCCGGTGTCCGGTGTCCCGAGGTTAACAGTTCCGCTGACCTTAGCAGAATCCCCCCCCCCATCCCTATTAGCGCCCACCTAGCCCTTAGCGACCGTAACGTTTGATATCTTTTATCAAAACACATCTCGCGGACATTTTCTCACAGCTGATCCACTTTAAGCGCAAGCTATTCCCCCGGCGCAAAACGGCTAAAGACGACAACCCCGAGAGAGTTTGAACCAGGAAGTCTTCCTCCTCCTCTTCCTCATCGTAATCTGCGGCATCATCATCAACGGCTCCTCCGTCCTGCTCAGTGGAAGATTTTTATTTTTCATTTTTCCCCTGTCTGGTGACAAACGAGGAAACAAAGACAACGGCTAAGCCCGTGAATGTTTCCTTTACTTTTACGCACTCATCACTCCTGAGGCCACGTACATCAATTTTTCTTTTTTTTTTTTTTTTTTTTTTTTTTTTTGTGGACCTGTGCTCAAACACGACCAAACGGACAATCATGATTTGACGGGCGACGTGTTCCGAAAGGCTCTGCGATGGGAACTTTTGGACATTTTACCGCTCGGAATGCGTTTTAAAGGAATTGTATTGAAAAGGGGTCATGAATTTTAAGCCCTTGTCGGTTTTTGTCTTTAACGCTGTGGGATCTAGAAGTGCCTTCTTTGTTCATTCCTATACTTTTACAAAACAAATGTTATGGTGGAAAAAGGTTGTCTACCGATTTTGCGTGTGTGTGTGATTAGGAATCGATCGGCCTTTCTTGAATCTTGTGTTTGTCGGACGCGGCAGCTTTCCTTCTCGCCGTCTGCGCGCACGTGTCCCCGTGGGACCCAGCAGGCTCGCTATAATGTCTGAAATTCAGACGATTCAGCTCTTTAACTTATTATTTTTTTTGAGGGGGGGGGGGGGGGATTGTAACGTTGCCATGGAGACGGCGCTTTGTCATACTGTCTCGCCGCCCTTTAACGTCGCTTGCTCTGGCTCTTCCGACTGAAATAAAATCTGTCCGGCAATCGTCGTCTCTCTCTTTCCCCATTTCGTTTTTCCTCGAGCGCGACAGGATGAAGGCATGAAAAATATTCTTTATTATAAACATTCCCTCCTTTACCACACAAACATTTGTTAGTAAAAAATATGTCACACGGTTACATTACTGAACAGTGAAAAATCCCCGTTGTACATTTCAGTGCATAGGTTGGCGTAGAAACCGGAGAACGATCCAAGAGACAGAACCTAAAAGTAGTCAAGTGGTACCACAGAAGAAGAATAAAACCCCGTCTTCCCCGTCAGCCTGAATAATAAGCACATCACTTTTGCCAGAGGAGAAAGAAATCAATCTGAGAAAGGTCCAACTGCCTACAACGCTCGAGAAAGCTGGAAAACGTACAAAGTTGGCTCCGGTTTGCAGTATTCATTTTCCTTTTTTTTCTTAATTACATCAAAATGAATTAAGACAAATTCACCCGAATTGTAGAAAATCGCAACATTCATGATTAGCCCTTAGTCAGAACGGGGTCGTGATGACAAAAACGCCTCACTGGAAATGATCCCCCCCCCCCCCCCCCCATTTAATCCACAACGGTTGATTGCATTTACTCATATTTGCAGAAATGATATTAGGTCCGTCTCTCCCGCCACGCAAGCGCTCAGTCGCGGTGGGCGGCGCCGGGCGGCGTGATGCTGAAGACGCGGATGCGCAGGTGGCCGGCGATCTGGTGGCACACGCCCACGCAGTAGCGCGTCAAGTCCACCAGGGAGAGCACCTGAAGGCCACATGGGCGAGTCAAGAGAGTGTAGAGAGAGTTTTCAATTATTGACACATGATATGCCAATTAATAGTAGCATAATTTGAACTCCCAAAACCATTCAAATGCACGTCCAACTGTTAAATATTTCGGCACTTTTTGAAAACGTAATTGATAATTGGAGAGGATTTTTCCACTCAGAAGCTTTGACGAGACTCCCATTTTGATTAGAACGCGCAAAACCGGGAACTGACCAAGGCGATCCAGAGGACGATGTACTCGTCAACAAAGCTGTTGAAGTACTGGTTGAGGAAGAGCAGACCCGGGCCGACGAACGCCGTGTCTGGGAGGTGAAACTCACTTTTGGTCATCTGCGCCACCTGTAGGGGAGGGACAAAAAAAAAAAAAACAAGTCGTCCTTATTAATTGAAATTAAATATCGTATAAATTTGACACACCGTAGAGAAGAATATCGTTAATAGCGAAGTCCCTGTCTACACACCGACTTTTCTGCTTTCTCTGTGTAACTTGCGCACACTCAGGGCCAACAACGAGGCGCTCTAAAGCGGCCACGCTAGCAGACTTATCAGTCGGGAAGGTAGATCCGTTTTGCGGCTTTCTTTCGGCATTGGTAGCTAGCTAACCGCACATCGCAATTGCGTTGGATAACCACTGACGCAAGTAAAGGCGTGCAAAATTGTCACGTAGTGGGGGTGCGGTGACTCAGTCCGATACTTTTTAGCCCTGAAAAACAACCTCCGCATTGCTCTGTCTTATCCCGTACGTTCAACTATGTACAGTGTGTTTAGAAACAATATAAGATTTCACTTTAGCAAGGTTTTTAAAGGTAGTCTCAATAAATGCGACTATACCACCAGCTTGTTGGAGAGCTTGGCGATGACCATGCCGAAGGCGAGCAGGTAGAGGCAGGGGTGGTGCTCAAAGAGCTGGCTGGACGACTTCTTGAAGATGATGAAGGCCAGCGTGAGGATGAGGCCGATGTGCAACCCGGGACTCAGCACGCTGGTGTCCTGCGGGCGGGACGCCGATGTTTGCTCATTTGCAACGTGGCGGTCTTCTAAGATTACTCGGGACAGCTTACCGCCACGGTGGAGCCGTTTTTACCGACGCCCCCGTTGAGAATGATGTAGAAGTTTTTGTGGCAGGAGTAGAGGCCCCCGCAGATGATGCCCACGATGGGGAAGGTGTACAGCTTCAATCCGATGATGGGCAGCTTTAAAATAACAGAAGGAATTGAACTGCTGGAGAATCGCTTTCTGTCTTTGGTCGTCGTCCTCTTTGCCGATCGGTCAATAGACGACTGCGACGACAGTGTTTCCCTTATTATTTGTGGGGGATCGCGATAGAGCCCTGTGGCATTTAGTAAATTCCAGGGTCAGTACTTGATGCTCAGCCCTCAAAAGGTGCATACGTTGGTGTGTGGAAGTCTGGTTACCGTGGTTTGCCAAAGGCTCACCCCCCCAACGGCGGACATCAGGTACATGGTGATGATGGCAAACTGCGCCTCTGTGACGTCAAACCTGGCCGGGAGAGAACGCGACGGCTGAGGTGGACGAGTGTTGGCGGGCGTGTGTCCGAGTGAGGGCGGGGGGAGAGACTCACAGGCCAAATTGGATGTGCCCGGACACGTACGTCTGCCAGTGGGTGCAGAAGAACATGAACATCCCGATGAAGCCACAAAAGAATATCCAGTTGGGGTATCTGCCGATTCCGCAGGAGATGCATGTTCCCACCGCCACAAAAACTGCAAGACCACACCTCAGTTCAAAAAAAAAAAAAAAAAAAAAATCAAGAGCGGATGACAAAGTACCCGTGGAGACGGCGTCGCAGCCGTGGTCAAAGAACTCGCCGATGGCCGAATTGCTGTTGGTCCTGCGCTCTTGCTTGCCGTCGAGGGCGTCCAGAGTCTGGTACGCAAACAAGCCCAAAGCGCTGAGGATGAAGGCCCATGCCGGAGCCTGAAGGAGCACAACAAGTGTCGGGTTTCAACCCAACCGCTGGAGGAATTTTGCAAATGACGGGACGAGAGAGGTCTTCAATTTCGCCCGGGGAGACACGGCTGACCAGCTGCGACTCCGACACCCATTCTGAGTCAGCCTCACCGCTGTCCCCCTTGAGTTTCTCAAAACGAAAGGTCACAAGATCACAATACAAATGTAGGAACAGATGGCAATACCAACGCAAAGACAAATACTAAAATAATAAACATTTATTCAAAGCTGCAGGTTTGTCCGAATAATCCCGCTAGGGATCAGCAGGTTTCTGATCTACAGCATGTTTGTGGGGTTGAGGAGCATCGGCTCCGAAGTCAGCAAGGGGGTGCATCGCTCTTTGAGGTGTTGCCGGGTCACAAAGCCAATCGCAAAGAATACGATTCGGGCGAGGATGATAGAAACAAATGCATGATAAAATGATAAATCCAACAACAAGAGTCATTTTTAATTTACCGAAAAAGGAAGAAAGTCATTTGAAAATGTGGAACTTCCTGGACGTAATTCTTTCAGGCCCCGCCCCTAAAATGTTTTTTAACTAACAAAACTGGAGGAGAACAAACTCGTTGTCAGGCGGATTGCAAAAGTGTAGCACAGTAAATAAAATGAAAATAGTTGCCGTCAATTGAAAAATGATGCAAGTCTACGCTGTTTTTTTTTTTTTTTTTTTTTTAAATCTCAACTTTTTTTTTAACGTTTCTGATTAAAAATAAATAATTGAGATGCGTGTTTGTTTTTTTTTAGTGGACTTTACATAAAAACAGAGCAATATATACACTTTTTGTAACAGAAACTAATAACCAATGCAAGTAAGCATGCAAATTGGTCAAATGTGGTCTTTGTATGAGTTGGATGGGCGAGAGAGGGGGAAAAACAAAACGTAACCCAGAGCAGGTTTGACTCGTCAAACGCGTGCAAATTATCCAAGAGTGAAGCTGCTCTCAAATTAGTGAGATGTCAGATGCGCTGACGTTGGCTAAAGTGACTCATTTCGAAAAGAAATGCTAACTTGAGGCTAAAAAGGGCTCGTTCGGTGCTTTCGGCAGTGATCCACAAGGGCGCCGTTGTACTCCCGTGTTTTGACACCGGCAACCCGGCGTCACATCAGCTGACAGGTCCGCTTTTGCAAGAATGCGGCGCAACAGACGGGCCATCGTGACGGATCGCCATCGTCGATCGATTGGACTAAATCATAATTGTGACCGTCCTTAAACCAATCATTGAATAAAGAAGTCGATTAAGCGCTCGAGTTTCGTTTTGACGCTCGTTTACGCGCACCAGCCAGCCGCAATTCAATTCCATCATTTAGCTAATGGAAGTCTTAGATTCTCATTTTAAAGTCAATTTCCTCTCAGGGCCCATTAAATAGCGCTCATGTTCTATTTGATCGAGTTCATTCGAACAGATTGAGCAAACGAATATTTAATTGCAAACGTGTTTTCGCGAGCGAGCGGTTTTTCCAAGGTCGCCTCGACTCACCTCCTCGGTGGCCGTCGGGCAATAAAACACCAGCACGAGCGTGTAGACCACGTTGACCAGCAGGCCGGCGATAGAGAGCGCATTCGGGGGGAACCACATCGGAATTTGCCGGATGAGCCAGTTCCAGTAGAGCTGGCACAGCGGGTCCAGCAAGGTGCGACCCAAGGCGGTGTACTTGTGCCCCTCCAGATGTTTGAGCTGCGCGCTGGACAGCGGCTCCGGCCACAGGAAACGGGCCATCCTTTCTCCTCGAAATACACCGTCGCCAATTCTTGTAGGCTCCAGCGGAAAGAGGCTCAGATTCTGCTACTTTCTCTTGAGCCAAGCCCAAAACGTAGCAGCGTTTTTGGGCGATAGGGGGAGGCGGATGTACATGGGCCCTGAGGGCTCCGGGAGGAGTTCCCGCACCCTACCCCGGCTGAGACGAGACAAATGCATGAAAAATATTCTTTATTATAAACGCTCCCTCCTTTACCGCACAAACATTTGTTAGTAAAAATGCGTCATACGGTTACATTAGTGAACAGTGAAAAAAAAAAAAATCACAGTTGTACATTTCAATGCATAGTTTGGCGTAGAAAGCGAAGGTCAGATGTGACTTTTCCAGAGAACGATCCAAGGGACAGAAGTGGTACCGCAGAAGAAGAATAAATCCCCGTCATCCCGAACAATAAGCACATCACTCTAGCCAGAGGAGAAAGAAATCAACCCGAGAAAAGTCCAAGACATGTCTGCCGACACGCGTGTTCTAGATAACAGAGAAGCTTCTGCACTGCAGTTCTGTGGAAAATGTACAACGTTGGTTTGGTTTCCAGTATTCACAATCTTTTTCTTTTTTTTTTTCTCAATTACATCAAAATGAATTAAGGCGAATTCACCTGAATCGTAGACAATCACAACATCCATTATTAGCCCTTAAGGGAGAAGAAGTCAGAAAGCAAAACCGGGTCGTGATGAGATGGGGGAAAAAAAACAAAAAAAACGCAGCTTCACGTTAGCCTGCTGACCAAAACGCCTCACTCGAAATTATTATTATTATTATTTTTTTTTTTACCCTGAATTTAATCCACCATAGTTGATTGCATTTACTCATATTTGGACAAATATTAATTAAAAGAAAAACAATTTGTAGTAGACAGATAAAATGATTTTAAAAAAAAAAAAAAAAACTAAACTTTTTGGTATCTTAGACGAGTTCTTTTAAGTATTCGAGGATTGGTTTACTTTGGTGGGCTAGTTTAGATTTTTGTTTTTTTTTTGTTTTTAGGCAGAGGTGGTCACTTGGTCAAGGCTTGGGGTGGAGGGTCTCTCCTCCCCCTCCCCCTCATCATCATCATCATCGTCATGGTCGTTTGCTTTCAGGAGCGGGGAGAGATCGGCGTCTCCCCCCGCCTCCTCCCGCCGGGCAAGCTGTCAGTCGCGGTGGGCGGGGCCGGGCGGCGTGATGCTGAAGACGCGGATGCGCAGGTGGCCGGCGATCTGGTGGCACACGCCCGTGCAGTAGCGCGTTAAGTCCACCAGGGAGAGCACCTGAAGGCCGCATGGGCGAGTCAGAGAGTGGAGAGAGAGAGAGAGAGAGAGGGAGAGTTTTCAATTATTGACACGATGTGGCATAATTTGAACTCCCGAAGCTTTCGAATGCACGTCCAACTTTTGAATATTTTGGAAATGACTGGAGAGGATTTTCCCCACTCAGAAGCTTTGATGACGCGCAAAGCCGGGAAACTGACCATGGCGATCCAGAGGACGACGTACTCGTCAACAAAGCTGTTGAAGTACTGGTTGAGGAAGAGCAGACCCGGGCCGACGAACGCCGTGTCTGGGAGGTGAAGCTCACTTTTCGTCATGTGTGCCACCTGTGGGGGAGGGACAAAAAAAACAAACAAAAAAAAAAAAGCTTCTTCATTCTTATGAATTTGCTGAGGATGGAGCTGTCAAGGAAGAGAGCGAGAGGAAGACCAAACAGAAGGGACAAGCCGAAAGGAAAAGAAGATAAATTAGCAAGTTAGGGTTATCTGGCTTGGCTGAAACATTTTTATTTTTCATTTTGAACACAAACATTAGCCTCACTTTTCCGCTTTGTCTGTATAACTTGCGCACACTCATATCGGACAACGAGGCGCTCTAAAGCGGCCCTGCAAGCAGACTATCAGCAGGGTACTGATAACTTTTAGCCCTGAAAAACAATCTCCACAATTCAGTACTCCACTGCTCCGTCTTTTCACGTACGTTCAAGTATGTACAATGTAACATTTCACTTTTGCACGATTTTAAAATTCAATCTCAAACGGGAACGTACCACGAGCTTGTTGGAGATCTTGGCGATGACCATGCCGAAGGCGAGCAGGTAGAGGCAGGGGTGGTGCTCAAAGAGCTGGCTGGACGACTTCTTGAAGATGATGAAGGCCAGCGTGAGGATGAGGCCGATGTGCAACCCGGGACTCAGCACGCTGGTGTCCTGCGGGCGGGACGCCGATGTTTGCTCATTTGCAACGTGGCGGTCTTCTAAGATTACTCGGGACAGCTTACCGCCACGGTGGAGCCGTTTTTACCGACGCCCCCGTTGAGGATGACGTGGAAGTAGTTGTGGCAGGAGTAGAGGCCCCCGCAGATGATGCCCACGATGGGGAAGGTGTACAGCTTCAATCCGATCATGGGCAGCTTTAAAATAACAGAAGGAATTGAACTGCTGCTATTATTTGTGTGGGATCGGGATAGAGCCCTGTGGCAATTAGTAAATTCCATCAGTACTTGATACCACGCCCTGAAAAGGTTCATACGTTGGTGTGTGGAATTTAGTTACCGTGGTTTGCCAAAGGCTCACCCCCCCAAAGGCGGACATCAGGTACATGGTGATGATGGCAAACTGCACCTCCGTGACGTCAACCCTGCCCGGGGAGAGAAAGCGGCGGCTGAGGTTGGACGATTGTTGGCGGGCGGGCGTGCGTCCCGAGTGAGGGCGGGGGGGGGTCTACTCACAGGCCGAAGCGGAGAGTTCCGGACACGTACGTCTGCCAGTGGGCGCAGAAGAACATGAACATCCCGATGAAGCCGCAGAAGAATATCCAGTGGGGGTATCTGCCGATTCCGCAGGAGATGCATGTTCCCACCGCCACAAACACTGCAAGACAAAACTTCCGTTTAAAAAAAAAAATAATAATAATCATTAAAAAATGACAAAGTACCCGTGGAGACGGCGTCGCAGCCGTGGTCAAAGAGCTCCCCGAGGGCCGAACTGCTGTTGGTCCTGCGCGCTTGCTTGCCATCGATGGCGTCCAGAGACTGGTACGCAAACAAGCCCAAAGCGCTGAGGATGAAGGCCCATGCCGGAGCCTGAAGGAGCACAACAAGACTCATTTTTGTAACTTACTGGGGAAAAAAAAGCAAGAAAATCATTTTGAAAATGTGGAACTTCCTGTATGTGATTCTTTCAGGCCCCACTAACAAAACTGAAAGAGAACAAAGTCATCGACGGCCGTATTACAATCGTGTACTACAGTGAATCGACCGAAAAGAGTGGCTGTCAATCTCAAAATGTGCAACTCTGTTTTTTATTTTTCCTCATTTCTGATTACAAACATTTTGAGGCATGTTTTTTTTAAGTGGAAATTCCATAAAAACAGAGCAAATTTACGCTGTCGGTGTTTGTAACGAGTGAATAATCAATGCAGGGTTAGCATGCAAAGAGATAAAACGTGACCTTTGAGTGAGTTGGACAAGAGAAAGACGGGACAAAAAAAAAAAATCAACAAGCAGGCTTGACAAGTCAAACGCGTGTAATTTATCCAAGAGGAAAAGGTGCTCCCAGGTTAGATGACGTCGACTAAAGTGACGCTGCAAGCATTTAGGAGCAAATTTGAGGCTAAAAAGTGTCGCTTTGTTGCTTTCGGCGATGATCAACAAGGGCGCCATTGTGCTCCATGTTGTCCGTGTTTTGACACCAGCAACCCGGCGTCACACCAGCCGAACAACAACACGTCCGCTTTTGCAAGAATGTGGCACACAGGCGGGCCATCGTCACGGATCTCGATCGTAGAGCGATCGATCGATTAATTGGTTTGAGGAAAGGATGACTGTAGCAGCCCTTGATGCAATCATTGATAAAATAAGTTCAACAAAAGTTTCGTTTGACATTCGTTTACGCCGCAGCAGCCAGACGCGATTAAACTCCGTAATTACACACAAATAGAAGTGTTATAAATGCTCATTTTAAAGCCGATTTCCCCATCGACCCCAATTATTACGGCTCATGCTCTTATTTGATCAAGGTCGTTCAAACAGATCGAGCAAATCGAGAAGTGAACATTAAATCGCTGACTGTGCAAAGGTGGTTTCGCGAGCGAGTGTCCGTGTCGAAACTTTTTTTTTTCCAAGGTCGCCTCAACTCACCTCCTCGGTGGCCGTGGGGCAGTAAAACACGAGCAGGAGCGTGGAGATGATGTTGACCAGCAGCCCGACGATCGTGAGCGTATTCGGGGCGACCCACGTCGGAATTTGCCGGACGAGCCAGTTCCAGTAGAGCTGACACGGCGGCTCCAGCAGGGAGCGACCTGAGGCGCTGTACTTGTGCTCCTCCAGTCGCTTGAGCTGCGCGCTGGACAGCGGCTCCGGCCACAGGAAATGGGCCATCGTTTCTCCTCAAAATTCACCGTCGCGAATTCCCGCAGGATCCCGCGGCAAGAGGCTCAGATTCGGCTGCCTTCTCTGAGCCAAGCCCGAAACATAGCAGCGCATTTGGCCAGTAGAGGGAGGCGAATGTGCTTAGGCCATTTCGGAGGCGGAACCGTTAGCACGCAACCGCGTTTCAGACCGAGTTGAGTTTGGATCGGAAGTGGAACTCCTAAAAGAGGGGAAACTTCCTGGAACAGCGACGCCAACGCTCCTACGTGAAATGTTTTGACTAAATTCATTTTTTAAATCGTGCCACTAGCATTTCTGTTCACCTTAAATTCATGAGACTGGTAATATTCATGTCTTTCAATTTTATTTTTGTGAAGACGCGTTTTTGTTCCATTTGTTCAAATGTAATATGGTATTCGGATAACGCTTTACCACTTAGCATACATTTTTCGATTGTAAACAAATGTTAATTTGTTTGTACTTTAATGTACACTGTCCAATCCTTTTTTTTTTAAATTTACAACTGCTATTCTGTCTAGATTTTTAGGACAATATATTGGAATTTAAACTTTGAAATTGGTTTGTTTTTAATCATTTAGTATAACTTGTATTTAATCTTTATGTGCACTACGTTTAGTTTGTTTTCCTACATTTATGTGCAGAGTTAGTGTTCGAACCCTCCATAATGTGAAAGTGGCTTCAAGACTGTAACAACAATTTTTTTTTTTTTTTGGGGGGGGGGGGGAATGAAAGTTCTGCTGTGTTAGGGTTACATTTCCATGATAATCAGGTTGAAACAGAGTAGCAGACACTCTTTGGTAAAAATGGTAAACTAAAATGATAATTAAAATTGCCATTTATTGTGACCCATTGGCCATAATTACATAGGAATTAGGAAAGCAGGTGGATGTTGACCGAGCGTCAATCTTAGCTCGAGTCTCCCAATATGAATCCAAAGAAATGACAACATTTCTTGCAGAATAAACCACATTTTTTTAATCAAGTTTCCCTTCTCTTAAGCTGTTAAGTCATTGACACATTCGTTTATCCAACATTTTCTTCAGAGACACCATACGAGACCAAACGTTTTGTTTTTACAACCCCCACCTTTCACCGCGCATGACCACCCCACCCCCCAAAAAAAGATGTCGTGTGATATTCTTAAAAGTTGTTTTCACACCGAAGCAAAACAAACAGAGCTGTTGACATGCATCTGAGCCGACGAAGACGTACAAATAAAAAAAACAAGAGGGTGACACAGCATGCCACGCAAAGCCCGACGCGCCCTCCTCCCCCTCGGCCCCCGTTCACCCTTCCATCCCCGCATCCGCCTTCAGGTTGCTGGCCTCCCGTAGTGGTCGGGCGTCGGTGAAAGAAGAGGGGTGTCGCTCGCGGCAGCGCAGAAAGCTCGGAAGTCTCTACTTCTCTTGTTCGACAACCTTCGTCTCTGTCATGTACTTGTCAATGAGGTGGAGGGGCACGCCGCGTTGCATCAGTTCGTAGAAGGTGAACCCTCCTACAGTCGGGAGCAGGACAAGAGGGGAGACTCGTGATCACGTCGGCAGGAACGGCCCAAACTACTTCTAGCGTGAGGAAGCTGTCGTTTGTCCCAATTCACTTCTGCTTTGTGTAATGCAGACGTAGAGACGGTCGGACACAGTTTCTTAGTCAGCCGCAGTAAAAGTCGTTCTCCAAAAATGCTGGATATGCCTGTTGGTATTTTTACATTGTGTTCATGTGCTGCGCCACCATTTGCTCGAAGGGTTTTCGTTCGTCCGTCGATGGCATTATCTATCTTTTTTGGGACTAAAATTGAGGCGGGGCGGCATTAAATAGCTTGAAGAGTCTGCCAACTGCTAAACGGTCCTTGTGAAGTGATTTTGGATCGCAGTCGCTGCCACCGCGAGCCGTTCGAGTCTCAAACTTTTGTATCCATCTCAAAGCATAAAATTGTTCATGCGGCCGCTCGAAATTTGTCATACTTGTAAGTTTGGGTCACTTGATTCTTAAGACCCCTGCGGACCACACTTGTGACAAACACTTTCAAATGGTAAGTCATTTTACTTTATTTGAGCAAATGCCTTATGCAGAAGTTATCTCATGCTCGGATGACAGAAGCAAAGAAGTCTACACAGCGAGTGTTCTGAAAAAGTTTTCTTGTTCTTCCTCACAGCACCATTTTTTTTTCATGCGCAGCAATTAAGGGAATGTGTCAAGGCGCAGCGACAATGTGAGATTACATCAAAGGTAAGTTGTAAAATATTACCCTTTTTTCCCCTAAATGTGTTTTCTAGCACTTTAAACCGTTCTGAACAAAGAAGAATTGAAGTGGGACGCAAGCCTTAAGCCTTGTGCGTAGAGCCGCTTTGCAAAATACGAAAAAAAAAATAGTCATCCATCACAGAAAAGAACCGGAAAAGTCTTCAGTTTTGCACTAAATAAGAAGTGTTACTTATTTTCAATGACTTGTGTAAAAAAAACCAAAGTGGTTTGTCAACTGTTGTCCAGCAAGCAATTTACTCACCTCACGTCGTCTGCACCAAACACTTAAGACTCACAATATGGCAACCACTGAGAAATACAAAATGGACTTGTAAAGGAGTCCGGCTACGAGGCTTCATGCAAATCCCGTTACATTAAAACGGCTGACGTTCTTTCCAAGATGGGGGGGGGGGGGGGGAGCTTCCTGCGAGGGGAATAGCGGCCACAGTCCCAACCAGCAAGTCAAAGTTAGGAGAGGAAAAGCAGGCTTGACGGCGGGATGCATAATGAATGACATAAGCTTCATATGCCGGATCCATATGAAAGCTTACCTTATGTCAGAACAAACATTCATGATTCTTGAGTTTGGACTGGGGGGAGAAGAAGAGAATAGGGGTTAACAAAAAATGTTTACGTGGGGTTATATGTGTAGACCAAGGGGGGAGTACCGCTGAGTGATTACTGAACTCTTTATATGAGGAGTTAACAAGTGAAAGTGGCACCGTTGTTGAGAACTTTGAAAGGTGAAACTGGACATGGAATGACATTCAAACGTGTACGCGACCTACCTCAGCGCCTTTTTAAAATGATAATGGAGGCGACGCGTGTTAAAGAGGGAAATTTCCCTCTTGGACCAAATACATCAATGACGTTAGCTTGAGGTTAACCATCGATATGTGAAGAAGGGACCTTTGGAGGGACGCCGTTGTCCCCAACCCATTCAAATCACGTCTCCAACTGTTGTCGTTTTTCTTTTAGTCCATTTTGGATCAAAAGAAAAACGGATGGACAAATTGATTGGGTTTACCACGAAAAGCTCATTTGTGATCGTAGTATGGGGAAAAATAGACACAGTGAACACTCTGTTAGTTCGACGCCATGATCGCGTTGGTTTAGCAGCTAATCCGCCAGAGGGGGAAGATCTGGATCGATACGTTCCCGAAACATGAAGAAGGAAGATGGGATTGGTTTTTCACCGGCGTCCACCGTTTCTATAAAATTATTCACTTCTGGGCTGAACGCTGTTCCCGCACGGTTTCCGGTGGCACTGGAGCGTCTTGTCTGTATGCACAGTTTTCACGTAACGTCGACCATAAATATCGCTTAGTCCATCAAGTGTCATTAAGATATTGAGGAGAATTGTTTCATGAATATCTCGGAGAGATGTGCATCAATGAACACTTTTCAAATCATCTTTGGAGAGCCCCCGTGACAAAAACCAGATACTTACATGTCCTGAAAGGCGAGGACAACACACATTTGAAACTCTTGTAACTCCCAAAGCTCTATGAATCCCAAAATTATTATTTTAATTCAAAGTAAAGTGGTAAATCTAAGCCTTGGGAACCCAAAAGTATGATATAGTGCCTGGCTAGCACGGCAGGCCGCTCTGCATCCAGACTTACCTTTGACCTCCAGCTTACACTCCACCTGGGCCTCCCCCAAGTCATTGATGGCCCTGCATGTGTACATGCCGCCGTCGTAAGGGCTTGGTTTCCTGATCTCCAACGTGCATACGCCCTGGTTGCTGAACATGCGGTAGCGTGGGTCGTTGCCAATGATGATCTTGTTCTTCATCCAGGTCACTTTGGCCTACGGTAAAGACACAAACGTAGGGTTAGAGTTCCCGTAGACACTTTTGCATGTTGCTCTTCAGTGGCTTCCAACTTTTAAGCATCTACCTTGGGGTGGGCCCGCACGCTACAGTTGAGAGTGGTGTTGTAGCCGGCGATGCCAAACGTGTTGATGAGGGGCTGCGTGAACTTGGGGGCCTCGTTGAAGTCGTGGTCGTTGTACTCGGGGATTTTCATCTTCATGCCTTGGGATGGAAGTGTAAAGAACAGGGTCGTGCATCATACTGAGTGGAATCGTGGGCAATTGCCTATGGGAATGAACACTGTTTCTTTCTCGTTGACGAGTTTTGTAAAATCACCTCGTTATAAACCAACGTGTGGACCGGACAAATTATTCCCACAAAAACATTTCTCCAGGTAACCTGGAAACAAGAAAAATATGAAACCCGTACCTTCTTTGACGATGAGGGCGCTTTTCCTGGTTTGGGTGGCCGACTCGCTAAGGCCACACATGTTCTCAGAATAGATCCTGAAGAAATACTCATTCCCGACCACTAATTCGGTGATGGCGATAGAGGTGCGATGATAGTGCTCTATGCACGTGTACCATTCCTAGGTTGAGCACAGCAAAGCATGTAAAACCAAACAAACAAACGATCAGACTTTGAGGGTTTCCTCAAATTCAGTTTACCATCGTCTTCTTGTCTGCCTTTTGAACGGTGTAGCCAGTTATCGCGGCATTGCCGTTATCTCTGGGGGCGGTCCAGGACAGAGATACATTTTCTCCCCAGACATCGTCGATATTCACAATCTGGGGAGGCTCAGGTAGGTCTGACAGCATGGAAATGGAAAAATGAACCAAAGATTTGGCCTTGAAAATGTTCCTTCCATGCTTCATTACCTCACCTATGATCTGTATGTCTATGTCGGCTGAATCGACGTGGTTTTCTACCTGCACCTTCATCTGATACTTCCCGGAGTGACTGCGCTCAGCTTTACGGATAAAGATGATGCTGTCGCAGTCCGTGTTGCGGATGCTGACATGGGCGGGATCTATGGGTTGACCATCCTTCAGCCAGGTAACCTTCGGCCTTGGTTTGCCCTATAGAGATATCGTCACAGTGGTGTGAAGATAGTTCTGCTCAATATTGCCCGAAAAAAAACAAAAACATCACAAGGTGTTGACTGTGCATTACCATGAACGGCACTACAAGGTTGACTGCTTCCCCAACTCTTTTAGTGTAAGTCTGCTTCAGGTGTCGAGGGACACGGATCTTGGGTGGTTCTTGGGATTGACGTAAAATACAAGTCTCTCAGAGCTAAATTTCATTTTTGATTATTGATTTTTTTTCTCTCCATTTTTTTTTTTTTTTTTTTTTGCTTACCAATAACCTCCTTGACAAGAATTGCATGCTGAGTATTCCGTGGCGCGCTGGCTCCAGCAGCATTTACAGCCTTGACTCGAATTAAGACTTTAGTCCCAGATGTCAGGCCTTTGATCGTGTATCTGGTCTTGTCTATCAGTTCAGTGTTGGCTGCTTTCCAGTCATCAGCTGTTCGGGAAGAAACATTTCATCATTTTATCCTTTCCTTCTTCAACTTCCATTGTGGGAGAGCATGCTGTCTTACATCCTTCAAGGCAGTACTCCACCAAATACCCGTCAAGACCAGCAGCTCCAATGGTTTCTGGAGGACGCCACTTGATAGTCACTGTTGTGTCAGTCACGTCGTCGACCACGAGCATGGTGGGCTCACTGGTCACAGCTTAAGAGGATGGAAATTTTGCTCATCAGGCTTTCATTTTTATGACGGCATAAACAAGAGCAACACACGCACATGAGCAAGGCGCCTCAGTGTCTGCCAACCTCTGGTCTCTGTCCATTCTTTATTCGGAAACATTTAACTCATAGCGAACCCTCTCATGGACCTAATCTCCTAAACCTCTAATCCTCAGATGGTGTGGCAGTCGTTATAACGAAATATTTAATATCTTCTGAAGCTCCTGCACGGCCAGTGAAAGTCTTAGTTGAATGCTTTGGATGGTGGTGAAACTGGACGCAACAGCTGTGTGCCCCGGGTCCCAAGGGCACATCACGCACTGAATATTCCGGGCAAAAAAAAAAAAATGACGAGTCTTTTAAACCACATTACACGCTGGTGACGGCACTGTGCTGAAATGAGGCACTCCAGAAAGCATGCCGATCTACTGTCCCGGTCGACGCTAAAAAGATCATTTGGGAAAACTCACCGAGGGGGGTAAAGGCTTTGGATGGTTCACTGGGCTTGGACACGCCAATGGCGTTGACTGCAAATAAACGGACTTCGTATGGCACGCCTTCAATCATCTTCTTGGGTTCGTATGTTGTCTCTTTGATCAGGTCAAAGTTGATTCTCATCCATCTTGAGCTCTGCTTCTTTTTTCTCTCAATGTAGTAACCTTTGGAGGACAAACGTTCTTACTTTTTTCCCGGCACAGTAAATCCGTGAGAGAGGTTTTTAGCTTTACCTAAAATTGGTGAACCGCCATCATATTTGGGTGCCTCCCATGTCATCTGGCACCAGTCGCCTCCTATCACAGGGACCAAAGGCGCATCTGGAGAATCAGGGATGTCTGCAGAAAGCGAGAAAGTGCTTTGGAGTTGTGGAGATTTAGATTTTTCGCAACGCTCTTCTGTGTGTGTGTGTGTGCGTGCGTGCGCATGTGCGTTTGTCTGTGTGATCTCTTACCTACAACCTTCAATTTGATGGAAGCCGAGGCCTCACCGGCCTCATTTTGAAGGACTAGTTTGTAATTGCCTGTATCCTCGCGCTCTGTGATTTCAATTGTCAGGCTAGTCTGGTCAACATACGTTTCAGCTCGAACGCGATTGCCAGACTCGAGAATAACCTGAAGGAGAGATGGAGGCGGCCAAAGATTTCAGACCTCGTAAAGTACCGTCTGCCCGCGCTGCAGGTAAAAGTTGGATACTGACCCTTTCACCTTTCATCCATACCACTTTGGGGGCCGGTTCGCCACTGATGGGGATCTCCAAGCGCATTTTGTTTCCGGCTACAACTGTCACAGTGTTGTCCACGAAGTTCAAGCCCTCCAGGTGCACCCTTGGTGGGTCTAAAGAAAATGTTACATTCCAGTCCTTATTTTCTTTGGGTGCGTGATCTGAAGTCAGTTAGCCTTATTGGAACATACCTATAACATGAACCTTGGCAGATAGGCTTTGAGAGTACCCCTCAGGTACAAAAGTGTAATCCCCAGAATCGTGAAGGGAACTGGTTTCAATTGAAAGTTCGTGGACCCTGCAAAAAACACCTTTGTTACTCAACACTAAACATTTGTGTGCAGTCATTTTCTAAGTCTTGACAATGAGGTCATACCTATTTTTGTGGACAATGTTGATGCGGTCATTGGGCTGGATCAGCTGTCCATTCCTGTACCATCGGCCTGGGACGTTGCCTGGGTAGATCTCGCAGTGTAAATTGAGAGGCTTGCCCAGCATCACCTTTATATCCTGCAGGTCCTGATGGATCTTCAGTGGTTTCACTATTGAACAGATTGAGTCCATTTCACAACTGAACAAAGCCAATCTACGAGAACAGCGAGCAAAAGTAGCATCACTGTTTACATACAGTCAACCTGTACGTGAGCCTCTGATGATCCACCAGAGGCCATGATGGAATAAGTCCCAGTATCTTCCAGGGAGGCATCGTCGATCACCAGGGTGTGTTTGGTTCCCTCACACTTGACTCGATATCTGGATCGAACCCCTGTTGGAATCTCAACACCGTTCTTCATCCTGAGAGAAGTAGCAGCATTCAGCTATGGTTCAAGAAAAGGACGTTTCAACGTGGTTCTTATTGTGGTTTATACACCATCTTACCATTTGACTGGGGCACCTTCCTCCGTCACCTCACACTCCAGCTCAATCCTCTCATTCACCGTGGTCGCAACAGGCTCAAGGCCTTTCGTGATCTTGATCGGCAACTCTGTGGTTGAAAAATGGCAACAGCGCTGAAGAGAAAACCGACAGGAGTCTCCCGAGATTAAATATTTGCTTGCGGTACCTTTGACAAACAGTTCCGTAGAGCACTTCTCATCGCCTGCCGCCACAGAATACGCCGCGTCATCGCTTTGGGTGCAGTTGTTGATGACCAGTATCCTTTGTGTGCCCTTGTGCTCAAATATGTACCTAAGCGTGATCCGTTAGTTACCTTGAGTGAACAACTCGCAACATTCACTCTTTGTAAAATATGGATGAGTCTAATGAATTTTAAAGAATGCGTCATGCACATCAAATCCGAGAGCAGTTCATTCTGCAACACTGAACATGGAGGTCGCTGGACGGAGAAATCGACTTACTTCCTTTGACTTTGACTTAAGGTCAGCGGTGGAGCCAGAACAGAGCCAGAGCACACGGAGTGTACAGGAAGTGATTATGGCAGACAGGAAGGCGCATCATAACATGACAGACATAGGCAGAGGCGGTAGTCAATCAAGAGAATGACAGGAAGTCCTGGCGATGAAACCAGAACACGGCAGTAGCCTCCCAAATGGCTTTAGCTTGGCATGGTTTTGACATTGACTTAGGTTTATGCGGAGGACTAGGATCACATCTACTCTAAGTGACGCTCTGAAGGAGCTCATCTACACTGTCTTTAAATGTTTCCCATGAGAACTAGAACCACAAGCAGTTGTCTAAATGTTTATAGCTACCCTTTTGCCAAAGCCACACTCAGTTAAAGGCCTGTGTGGGAGGTACTACATTTCCTGTCCAGAGGCATACAAACGGCAATGAAACACAATAGTACACGTGTGATTATCACTCAAATGTAGCTCCGCAGTCCTGGGAACTGATGGGAGCCACACTGAAGTCGAGAAGACATTGGTGAGACAACTGGTATAGGAGGACACGTCTCCGCAAATGAATGGCATCGTGTGAAATGCACTTCATTTGTGTTTCAAGGGCAGACAACAGCTCCAATACACAACAAGCGACACCAGGACATACTTGGGGCTGGGACGGATCTCTTGCCCATTTTTGTACCACTTCAGGTCAACCGTAGGGTCGGTCAGGTCGACAACGAGCCGGATCTTGCCGCCTTTATCCACCTGATACGCCGGGTCGAGCTTCTTTGCAAAAGCTGTGGAACGGCGCATTTACGTCAGATCAGGTTGCTGTGGAATTACCATCGCTGGATGACTCTTCTTTACCTTCGCTCTTCTTCTCCTCTTTGGGAATCTTCTTCATTCTCCGCAACAGGCCTCTCAGATCTGTGATTCCATACATGAAGGCAATCTTCTCGTATTCATCTGGACGGGCTTTCTTCAGGATCTCCCAGACGTCCACCTCGGGAGCGTCATCTTGCTGTTTGTGCTCCCTGGGGGTGTCGGATGTTATTGTGTCACGACAAGAGTCAAACGGTGGCGTTTGCAAAACATGTTCTGAGGAATTTGAATTAGAACATGAGATTCTCAGTGCGGTACAGTCACCAATTTCCCCAGGACATGTCGCACAAAGGGAGATGGGCTTCATGCAACGTCCGCCGGAATCTCGGAAAGGAATGTTTGGTGCTAAAGGCCCTAAACTGCCAAATCCCGCAACAACAACAGAGGGCATCCTCCACGCCATGTGGATGACGAGCTTGTTGTTTTTTGTGAAAAGTTCTTGCCTGCAGTATTCTATCAAGCGGTTGCCCTTTTCCCGTCCGGCTGATCCCATTGTTTTATACTCATTCCACTGATCTTTTCAATTACGCTCGCACAGCGTTAGAATCTCGGAGGCGGGTGCCGGCTTAGGTTTGTGGTATCTCCGTTAGTAAAACACGTTGGCCTGCACGGAGCAGCGACGTGCGCGTTAGTAGAGCGTTCAATCAATTCTGTCTTTCGTGGACATTTTTCCAAATGTCTGAAAGGTAGCAGGATGAAAAGCGTCAGAAAATATTACTCCATTCGTTACTCCTTCTGTTTATTTTCAGGCAATTATTACGTTGGAAGGCGAAATAAACACGGCTGTGTTTGTCTTGTATTTCCCACTTGAAATAGAATGACAATGTAGCGATAACACTATTTTACCGCACCATTTCTCTGTGGCGCCCTTGCACATCTTTTCCAATGGGAAACGGTGCTCCAGGTCCGGCACCGTTTCCGCCATTGTCAGCTGCAAGCAGGAGCCTTTCGGAATTGTGCTTTCAAATGAAGTGTTACCACGCTACAGTACGCCAACACTCTTTCTCGCCCAATCCGGGAGGCCCCCCGTCATGCTGGGGGCTACAAGTTTCCAGTACTCACCCGCAGTAAGGTCTAATTCTTTTAATATATACGGTTTTTGCTCTACTAACCTTTGATGTCTGAATATGTAGGGGAGAAGAAGAGACAAGCCCAAAAATAAAATTTAAATGCATCAGGCCACGTCTGCGTTGATCTTAAGCTTAAATCTGCATCATTGCATTTCTTTTGAGCAACCACGAGAGTCTGGCCATTCAAAGAGCGGCGCCTTTTTCAAAGGAAGCCAAATGAAGCACATGAAATCAATGCGAGAAGAAGGGGGCAACGTCCACCTTGTGTAGTGGGCGTGGGATTCTCACCTATGTTTAAGGAGAGCACTAAAGTCAAGCTCCCCTGCATCTTCTTGGCCTTCACTGCTGTTGTTAAAAGGAGAGATTAATATAGATTCAATCAAACAATCTCGAGAAAACAATGCTAAAAGAGCAACACAAAGCCATTTCCCAATCAGTCTATTAGCTGCGAGCTAACAAATGATTGGCGCTTACACAAAACTCTTGACTTGGATGTCTGGTTTTTGAAACAAGGTGGCTTGTGTAAGTCGTGACCCGGGGTGACATTGTCACATTGTGACGGGACAATGACGCCAGGACGCTTTGTATTGCTTTCCAGACACATTGTTTGAGGGTGATTTAATAGATCAGATTTGGCCTTTAGTTGGGTAAAGGCGCTTGAGTTGCTGGGTTGATTATAATTGATATAACTGCTATCAATCATATCACGTCGTACTGTATGCATTTACAAGATGGTACCTTTGTGTTGCATACTGAATACACACTCGAAAATATCAGTCTTCTTGTATTACCTCCTCTTGAAAGCGGATCGGATATCAATACTTTGTGATCCACCAGCTTCTGGAAGACAGCGGTAGACATTAACGGTACCACATTCATGTCTCGACGAGACGGCCTGATTGGTGCTTTAACCGACCTTTCACTTCCAGGTCAAAGGTGCAGCTATCGAACTTGTCCTTGTAGCTGACCTCACACCGGTAATTGCCTGCATAATTCTCCTTGGCTTTGATGATCTGCATCTCAAACGTGTGGATCTGTCCGAGGAGTCTCATATAGATCATCACGCAATTAGGCGTTCTATCCGATGGACTCTCGAGGGCCGATCCATACCTTGGTGTTGCGGTCAAAGGTCTCTTTGAGCTGCAGATGCTTCCCTGTCTTACTTGCCAAGTCCATCCATTTTCCCTTAAACCACTTGACGGTTGGTTTGCGGAGAAGGTCTTTGGCCTCCACTTTTGCGACAAACGTGATGTCCCCACCTTTGTCGGGCAGCAGAAGTGACAGCAATTACTTTTTCAGACATGAAATTTTGATTCCCCGGAACTCAAAGTTGCTAATATGCATCGAGTAATGCCATAATGTTGACAGATGCTTGTACAAAAACAACCACGGATCAATTTTGAGTCCTGACCTTTAGTTTTAAAAGCACCTTGACTCAGTGCCAAGACATGTTCAATTAATCCTCTTGGACCTTCCAAATCCTAGTAAGCACCTCTTCCAGATCCTTCCCTCAGGTAGTGGCTTTTGATCAGTGCAAACTAAAACCAGCAGACATTCCAAGAACTTCTTCCCATTTGCCGTTACATTGCTCGCTAGGGGCTAAGTGACTCTCTGTCGTGTTATTTTGATGTTTTATGTCTCAAAAGTATTAGTCTATTGAGAGTGGCTCTATCTACCGGGGAAAAATTCCTTGTTTATTTGACATACTTGGCAAGTAAAGAGGATTCTCATCAGAATCAGCTTTAATGGCCAAGTGTGTCAAACCACACGAGGAATTTTTCTCCGGCAGTCGGTGCTGCCCTGGTATGACATTAAGAACAAAGAACAAGGAACAACATAGCAACAAGAACAAAGAACAAGAGACCTTTCTGTTTATAGGATTCTATCATTGGATCATTGGAGGATGTTTTCTCCAATTATCCGTAGCTCTCACAAGAAGCATTTTTAAGCATTTTTGTTTTATCTGTTATGCTTACCGACAGTCACCATGCCGCTTACAGGGCTCTCTATTAGCAGGGTGGAGAGCGGTGGGGTCTCGATAGGCTTGTCCAGTTCCTCCGGGGGCTGGGACTCGCCCAAAGACCACACTGGTTCACATTGAGGACAAATGCATACCGTTGTAAATTCGAGGGAAAAAAAAAAAAAAAAGAGATGTAACTCAATCATTTTGGTCACCGAAAACCTGAACCACATTAAAACGACCCGTCTTTTGCACCGTTAAGTGTGAACACACAAACAAGACAGACGCACAATTGGACACACTCTCTCACATTCACCGTCAGCAGTTCAAGCGACATTGAAAGCATGATATCGACATGAAGCTGCACAAAACTTACTTTGCGTGATGTCCGACAAGGATGACGGAAGATCTTAACATAAGCAACACTAGTCTCTGTTCCCTAGTGTGCGGAACAATCTCAAAAATACTCTAGTGACTATGTCTACCACTCAATTACCTGAGTCTTTTCTCCCCATGGAGGTAACAGGGACGCTATCATCTAAATAAAGACAAAGAGAGATTTACAGCATATTGGCGGGAATAGTACTGTAAAGTCCGCTGCAGTGAGCACACGCCAACACAAATGAAAGCCAAGCGATTAGTTTTTTGGGGTGGGGGAGCATTGACGATAGCTTGTATCTCTTGTTTTGAAGGGATATACACAAAAAGGGAAAAACTGAAAAGTGGAATCTCCAGTTAAAAGGTGGATGTTAATTTGTTAGCAAGGAAACATCCTCACTTCTCTCTGTTGTACTACCACAAC
Source organism: Syngnathoides biaculeatus (assembly GCF_019802595.1). Lineage (NCBI taxonomy): Eukaryota > Metazoa > Chordata > Actinopteri > Syngnathiformes > Syngnathidae > Syngnathoides > Syngnathoides biaculeatus. Next base: position 7,123,739 of record NC_084659.1, on the reverse strand, counting down.
TTGTCATAACACACCCAAAAAAAACCCCCAAAACAAAACACGTTTTCCAACATGTTTCCTACACTCTAATTTTTTGGGGGGAATTTAGTGATTTAGGGAAGTTGACTGCGTCGGCCAGAAACGCTGTAACGGGACTGAACAGAGTCGTCTTACTAGGCAGCTCAATTGACAGTTTCTTGAGTGAATTGGCTTCCTCTGTAAAAAAAGCACAGTCATCATGGACAATGATAAGTGGAGGCTCATGGGTAGGTGCTTTCAACTCTCCCGATGCCCAACGTTAGATGCTCTTGCATTTATTTTCAATCACTCTAAATTTTAGTCGTAAGACGAATCCTCGAACGTGACACATCAGTCGGAAAGTGGAAATAAATTGCATGACTTTTGGTTAAGTTGACTTAGTAGCAACCAATCGGCATCCGCATTATGCATACATGTGGAGTACCAATGTCGCATCGTTGCCTTTATTAGTCCAATAAAGTCTGATGCTGGGGTGTCTCACACACACTTACTGTTACTGCATGTACGCCAGAGAAGTGACATACATCTCAACATTGAACTAACAGTCTATCCTGCTGGGAGGGTCAAGTGCAAAGGCAGAAGTCAGACTAACGCTGGTCTTTATATTTATCGTAGTAACATACCCTATTACTGACTGCTTGCTAAACTGTATTGCGTCTTAGGTTTTTGCTGTCACGGTAAGATCAATAATGCGCCTTGTTTGGTTACCAACCTGCAGAGGGTGTCGGGGGCAGAATAGTGGCTGGGACGGCGTCGCCATCTGCAATAAAGTCGTTCGTTGACAAATAGATCCAGCTAGCCAACGCCGCAAAGCTGGGTGACGGCGGCCGAACATGCAGCCCTTGAGCACCAAAGCTCAAAACGGCCAAAAAGTGCGTGGCAGCGGGAGATCACGAACGGATCTTGCGTAGCGTGCGTTCCTGCGAGCTTCTCGAGTGACGACCTGGTGGTGCGCGTTCAAAGCAGCGTGTGCCAAAGTCGTGCAAAAATGCCCGCAAAGAAAAGCACATTTTTACCTCGATGGTGCATCCCAATTAATTGGAATCTTGTAGAAATGGTTTTTTTCAGTTATTCAATTAAAAAAAATAATAATAATTCGACACATAGAAAAGCACTATTCGCAATTCCACTTCCCAACAATTTTTACATTGACTATCACTGGTTGTTATATTATGTAATTCATATTTGCTGATGGTAAATTTGGGGTCTTCATGAACTCCAAGCTAAAATAGTTGACTCCGTGTCTAGTAAATCAAGATAATACCAGTGTATAATTTTTTCTTTTGTTTGCAATTGAACCACTGAAATAGATATTACAAAATTTCTCAGAGATATTCAAATTTATTGAGATGCACCTGTATAATGTATTGCAAACAAGAACAAAAAAACAATGTGGACAACTCTGTCCTGACTTTCTCAGATTTCTGGTCCCAGAAAACTTGGTGACTCACCTTTAATGCAGATATTACCTTAAGCTCTTACGTGATCATTTCTAGTTTTACTCAAAACTGTTTACCTTGAGGCTCGAGATTCCGACCATACCTACCACACCTACCTTTCACTGCTACTACTCATACCTTAGCCATAGCTTCCCGCGTGACATCTCAAAAACATCTTCGCAGTGAAAAGCGTCAAGCCACAGGACAAGTACAAGGCAGCGCAACACAGGAAGAACCACAAAACAGCACAAAGACCTCCACCACAAAGAAGCCGCAGGCCTCGCAATGTAAATCATAATAATAATAATAATATGTGATGGCACACCCCAAAACCGACACGTGACGGGAGTGTGGGGGGAGGATGGGAAAAAAAAATGAGGACAGTGGATGGTCAAGGTTACCCACCTGGGGGTGGCGAGACCTCCAACGCAATCACAGGTAGGAGCGGGGAACCATTACTGTCTGGTGCAACACTTTCTGAACATAATGTGACAAAGCGGCGGATGGATTCGGATGAGCACAAAGCTTTTGAAAGCGTGTGCCGTGCCTCTCGCACCCTCGTGTACACCAAAAACACAATGACACACAGAAATACACACATCTACGCAGGTAACAGTTGTACTTTATACACAGCATTCTGACGAGACAAACACCAACAATGCAATTGTTCATGTTTATTTATAGTAAGTAGTTTCTGCTACAGTATACTTAAAACTAGCTTGCTAAGGTTAGCACAGGGCATTCACAAAGTAATCTTTGAGCCACGGCTGGAGTTATTCTGCAAAAGTCCTTCGGGGTATTTTTAGGGAGACTTTCGGAGAACTTCTCCCAGCCTGAGCCTCAAGATGCTACGGCTCCAAGGTCAAATCCCAGCGACGGCGGAAAGCTAGCCGCTAGCCGCCCCCAACCCGCCTGCCCTCGCACGGGGCGGCCCGGCGCGTCAGCTGAAACAACAGCGAGGGATCAGCTGGCGGACGAGAGGAATGTCAGAGATGTTGACAGCTCGGTGGTCGGCACTGCAGGGCACCGCAGCACGTTCATATTGTCTGCGAGGCTCAACCTGTCTTAAGGTTTGTGATCTCCTCTTGGGGAGTTGTTTTCTGGTCTTTTCTTGCATAGCCAGAATCAGCTGAAGTCCATTTCTGTCCCTCTACGCTGAGCTACGGTTGAAAAGCATTACAACTGTTCTCACGCCCTTGTATCATTAAGCCTTACTTTTTTTTTTTTTTTTTAAACGAGAGTCCTTTGGAGTCCCAGGTCAGCAATGACCAAATGGGTCGGGTTTTGGCTATCGTTTCAAATCCTGTTCCATTCAAACTTGGCTGCACATTAGAGAATGTGGTGAGCCCAGGGTTGAGGGTTCAAATATGGATTTTGACCTTTCTGTGTTGTTTGTTCTCAAGTTGTATTCCAGGGTTTTCTCTAGATACTCCAGAAACTCATTAAATTGTTTTTTCAGCTGTTTGTCTATATCTGGCTTCTGATCCAGGGTAGAACCCCGCCTTTTGCCCCAAAATTGGCTGAAAAGGATCCATCTCCCGCATGACCTGAACAGGACGAGCAGTGGAGAATGGATGAATGCCAGCATGCATCTTTGTCCCTTAAAGTTAAGCTAAGTTATGGTTCGGAGCGTTACGTTTACCAAACCAGAGACATGTCTCAGTCTGTCTGGACATCATCGTAGAGTGTGGTGACAAGAGAAGGGCTGTTGTTGGGGACTCACCTTCAGGTTGGCCATTTGGCGTCTCATCTATAGGTAGACAAAAAAAAAAAAAAAGACAAAAGTGTGTGAGTATTTCACGCGACTTATTTCGTGAGCTGACTCCCTAAAGTTGGAATTGGTTCGAATGGAGGTCTCCAAGAATCACCACTTGTTCCCCCTCTACCTCGTCCAACCATGCCAATGAAACCACAGCGATGACAGCAAAACCCCAAACAGCTTTTGAGCTCTGCAGTTATTAGTGAGTTATTGGAGCAAAAAATGTTGGGAGACGATCCAATCCCTAAAGGAAATGCACATCTGGACATGCCTCTTATTTTTAGGGCTCAGATTGGGATTTGTTTTGGTCTATTGTAACAAACTGGTCACCTTCTAACCTTTGCTCAGGTGTTTATTGTATTGCATCAGGACACGTCAAATTGCCAAATCCATGGAAGGTTCTTTGTCATATGTTTTTTTTTATTTTTGTGGAACGCAGCGCTCCAGTCAAGGTTTAGTGGCGAAGATAAACAGCAGCAAAGTGATAACAACCATGAAATGGATAAGCGTGTAAGTTGATGACCTTCACCTGGTGTAGACTCAACGCTAACTTGGAGCAAAAACCTTAACCTTCTCCTTGAAGACCTCATGATGGGACTCTTCAAACGCGTGAAAATAATCAGCTGTGTGCAACCAGTCAACGCGGCAATCTCAGCTTTGTCTACAGAACATCTGCTGAGAACTATTTTTGTTTTTTGTGAGCCACTTTCTGCCGTTGTCGTCTCAGGTTTGGCTATCCGTACATTTTGTAATGATTCCGCCGGCATCCTGACACCCCGAATTAGCCGCGACGCTCGCGTCTAAACAATGCGTTACTGGCCACTGCAGAGCAATCCGACTGAGTCACGTCATGACGGCCGGAACGAGGCTGACTCTCATGGGCGCGGAGATAACGAGGGTGCAGAAAGGTTTAGTTTTACCTCTGAGATCTCCCAGTTCAGCTGACAAGGTTGCAGGTATTTTCAGCTGTTGCCTGTGCTGGCGCTCAGACAGAAAGGGGCTCACCCAGGCTCTAACTGTTGCCAGAGTTGCTTCTCCTAACATAGACCTTTAGTGGGTCAATTAAAACGTCTTGCGTCTATAAAGCCCGCATCAATTGCACTCCCGCCGTCTCCCTTTAATGGAATTGGATGAGGCCACCTTTCGTTTTCATCGACAATCAGATGACGACATGTCTTGATTGATAAAGGGCCTGTTGTGTAACACGAGATGGAGGAGAAAGCCCAGGCAGAGGGTTGAAACTCATTGACGATAAAAACTGTATCAAGCAGTGAAGGTACTGTGGGCTTCTCCACGAGTGAAACCCAAGACAAAGGGGCACGAGGTGAGGACAGTAGTGGAAGGCGTCTGGGCAGTGGGTTAAAAGGGGTGAATGCCCCTTGACTGATGTATAAAGTAGCTGGGGGGGGGGGGGGGTTGTCAGATCTGGTGCCTGGCCAGTGGATTGGGGGTGGATAGGGGCATGGGGGGGTAGGAGGCTTGGGTGTCAGTGGAGGGAGATGGCAGGGAACAAGGGCTGGGGATTAAAAGTGCGCTCATTCTGAACTATTCCAGGGACAAGAATCCTGGCCCCAAGAGATACTCTGGCACCCCATCATCTCCTGTTTGTCATCCAAAGTGGGGGGGGGGGGGGCATGGCATCCAAAACAACAGCTGGTGCGACTCATCTGAAGAACAATACTTTTTTTGCGCACATTTACAGTATCCCTCGTGAGATGCGCGGCTATTTATGGTCACGCTTGTCAGTGGCTATCTCTGAGGGGATCAATGGATGTACACACAGCGAAGACATCCTTGTGCTAAATTCCTCATTAAGATCAATCCTGTAGTGGCACAATCCCATACGGCCTAGTCGTAGGTTTCTCAGCCCCACATAACAAAGTCTTCTTTTAGTTAAAATTTGACAAACGGAGCTAGTGACAATAGCTGCAAGGAGGAAGCAAACACTGAACTGTTCCCGTAAAATAAGTGTAAACTTATATTTCACTTCTGCAATTTTTTTTTCTTCATCGTACTGTACTTATATGACCACTTGTGACCCAACAAGAATCTGCACTGATATTCGGTTGCTTGGGTCAGCTCATAGCATCCCTCATACCTTGGCACAACTAGTTCGGAAGGAAAATAGAATACAGCAATGTATCATTTTGATGGAAAGACTATACGGAAAGTCCAGGGACAAACCAAGGGACGCTGAGAAGATCAGATTTAGTTCAAAAAAAAAAAAAAAAAAAAGCCCAAACTATCAACTGCCAGTTAGGAAGACGCATCGAAGATTCCCCAAATAGGTTTTATTTACTCTACATGGACATGGCTGATGATTCTCAGATCACTGCAGAGTTGCTAGTGGAGAAGGCAGACGGAATACCATCCCATAATGATAGACAGGCATGGATTAGAGAGGAATGTTGATGGACGTGATGTTGCAGATGACAGATATCATGGTTTCAAAGTGAAGGCAGGATGGTGGAATGGTTTTAGACGAGGTGTCCAGTTTTATATGGACTTTGTCATTAATCATCCGGGAGACAACTGGAACGACGTGTATCGTTGATCCTAAGTACGGCCACCGATTTCTGCTGGACGGTCCCCGTAGCCTGAGTAGCAACATTTAATTCGGATCGTGCTGCTCTGGTGTTCCATACACGCATGCGTCTATCGTGCAACACCAAGACCACAAAGCTGTCGTCCCACTTCACTACTTTTCTGTGCCCGTGAAACGCTCATCCCTGTTGCACCCCTACCTTTCTTCGGGGGCTCTGGCATCTTGAGCCGCGTCCCAACAAGAGTGTCAGGCGGTCAACAAAAGGCGCTGCTTTCCAAGCTGTAGGACTCAACGGGAGGTCGCCGGGACGAGGCGCGGGAGAGTCCGCCAGCAAGGGGGGGGGCGGCAGGTAGAGCAAGAGAACGTTGGCGATCTCGAATGAGAGTGGTGGGAGATGAGGAGGGCGCGGGGATACGTTTTGGAGGTCTTGGCAGGGGGAGGAGAGGAGGAACAGTGACAGATCCAGGAGGGACCAGGCTTTCAGGCCTTATATAGATGCTCCCCCTGTCCTCACTAGTGGAAAATTAAGCTCTGTCTGGCCCACACTGAGCATCACTGTCCCCAACCAATCCGCTGCCATGCCATCTTTTTGGAAGGAAGGGAGTAAGGTGTTTTGAATTCAGTGTGGAGCTAGTCGCGCATGTTTCCACGAGCAGTCAAAGGTTTTGACTCACTTTCTCACCACTTTTGAAGAAGAAGATGGATCCAAACTTTAGACTGTTGGCGTAGGTCTTGCAAAGAAACTTTTGACATTAATACTAGTTACCATCGACCAAAGAATCGAAGCAATTGTGGACTTTGGGTCGGTGTGATCTTTCACATGAAAACATTTTCCTGACTAAAACATTCTTTTCACTCGGGGACCCGAAACAGTCCTTTAGAGTGTATTGTCAGGGATTACTTTCAGTGGCGGCTTTAGAGATTATTTATAGCCTTATGTGGGATCGTCTCAAAATAAACTACAGTGCCGAGGCGGACCCACCCTTGCAGCACAAGACCGGGGTCCTATTTGTGGCAATTGCAATTAATTCAGCCGATTATATACTTCGATGTTGATACAGACCCATAACTAGCTGCGAGGTTGGCTGTGTCGGAGAGGCGGAGAAACTGAAGGTGTTGCCACTTTCTGACGTACCCGCCCCGCGCTCGGATTGACGGTAAAGGGAACGTTTGCGATGACTCGCTGCAGCCCGACGCCACATGCCCCAGGTGTCAGGATAATATGGCAGGAATGCTGTCGTTCGACAACGCTGAACTGCGGGGAGATGCTCGGGCGCTGCCTTTGGGACCTACACTTAGTTGCTGTATAGCTTGACTTTGACGTGGGCGTCTGACATTAAAAACCCAGGAACTGCGTTAGTTAGTCAAGCTTTTCCAACAAGACGACGCCGAAACCTCTGCACAGTTCAACCAAGACACCCCATCTATTTCTGGAGAACAATGGTGACGTTTCTATGTAAACAAAACAGGACCACCAGTTGAAAATATCAAACGTAATATATATTATGTTCATATAAATGTATATTAGGTTTTGAGCGGGTGGCCTTTCTTGGTAACAGACACTCTGTGCCCCCAGTTGGCCCATTTATAAGCGGGGCGGTGGACTCCAACATTAAGTGCTGGGCTTAGGCAACGGGTGTCATGTTGGACGCAGGGCTGCAAAAAGCTCCAAACCATTTGGTATCGTCGGCAATGCAACTCATAGAGTCCACATCACAGGGGTGATTTAGCCATGATGTCACAAGGCCACGAGAGGAGGGTGGGAGTGGGGGGTGGGGGGTGGGGGGTGGGGGGGCGGCTGTCGGCTTGTTGGGGATGAACTCGAGTGACACCTTGTGGTTGCGGTAAGAAAAATGTTGTCTTTAATGGAGATGGCGCATACAGTGCAGGCATGGTTTTGATGTAAAAAGTTTATTTTTGGTTACAATCAAAGTGTTTTGGACATGTAAACATTTAACTCCGGTGAGTGTCCAGCTGCGGTTTCCATTACGGATCTCCGGTGTGACGCTTGTGCAGCAGCATCAGGGTGCGCTCGCTGAATTGGTACGTGAGCTTCTTCTTCACCTTGAAGATCTCGCCCGAGCGGGCGTAGTTCCTCAGGGCGCGCGACATCTTCTGGTACGTCATCGGCCGCTTGTTGCCTTTCCTCTGGCCCCACAGCGCCGCCAACTGGTCCTTGTTGTGGGCGGAGAAGCGGAAGACGCCCGAGGACGACGGCACCCAGGAAACGCAGTGGGCCATGGCGGGGTCCTCCAGCATCTCGAAGATGAAGTGAAACAGGCGAACTTTTCGACCTGCGTGGACCGGTGACTGGTCAGTCTCTTCTTGTTTACATTTTTAGCAAGTAAAATTGATAAATTGATCAGTACAGGGGGGCTCATCGATTTACACCAAGCAGCCTTTTTGATGACATCCCAGTGGAGGTATGGAAGGAATTTGGAGGGGTGGCTGTGGAGTTTTTGACCAACTTATTCAATAGAATATTAGCGGGAGAGAAGATGTCAGAACAATGGCGGAAAAGTGTGCTAGTCTACAGAGGAATCAAGCTGATGAGCCACACAACGAGGTTATGGGAAAGTGCGGGAGGAATGGATAGGCTGACGGATGAGGTTAGACTGGATTCCCCTTGGACGATGTTGTTTGCAGGTGATGTTGTGATCTGCAGTGAAAGCAGGTGGAGGAACAATTACAAAGATGGAGGCACACACTGGAAAGGAGAGGAATGAAGATTAGCCAAAGTGAAACAGGATTAAGTGCGTGAATGTGAGGGACGGAGGAGGGAGGAGAAGCGAGAGCGAGGGTGGACGACTTCACATACTTGGGGTCAACCATACAGCGCGACGGTGAGTGTGGTAAGGAAGTGAAGAAACGGGTCCAAGCGAGGTGGAACAGTCGGCGGAAGGTGTCTGGTGTTCTATGTGACAGAAGAGTCTCCGCTAGGATGAAGTGCAAAGTTTATAAAACAGTGGTGAGGCCGGCCAAGATGTACGGATTAGAGAGGAAACAACAGGAAGCAGACCTGGAAGTGGCAGAAATGAAGATGTTGAGGTGCTCGCTCGGAGTGAGCAGGTTGGATAGGGTTAGAAACGAGCTCATTCGAGGGACAGCCCACGTCGGACGTTTCTGAGACAAGGTTCGAGAGAGAGCAGACTTGGATGGTTCGGACATGTCCAGACGCGAGAGAGTCAGTACGTTGGTAGAAGGGTGCCGAGGATGGCGCTGTCAAGGAAGAGAGAGCGAGAGGAAGACCAACAAAAAAGGTTGATGGAGGACATGAAGACCCTGGGGGTTAGAGAGGAAGATGCACGAGATCGGCGTAGATGGAAAAAGATGACAATCGGGACACGGCGAAAGGAAAAGAAGAAGCGGCCTTCTTGGGGGGAAAACTCAGCCCCCGAAGCCAAGTTGACCGAACGTCATGAAAGTTGCTTGGCATGTCGATCATGGGTCGACCCACAAAAAAGTCTCAAGACAGCTGCAACCAAAAAGACACGGGCAGTCAGCCATATTGGTTTGAAGCAGATATTTTTAATTTTAAAAACGTGATTGTAAACAGTCGAGATGTTTGTGCGTGTTGTAAAACTTGCCAATGCAAATATGCCAGACAGGTAATTGGAGGGTGGCACATTTAGCAGCAAAAATTGGTGGGTGTCAAGTTTCGCCCATAATAGATGACTGACAGTATCTCTCTCTCTCTCTCTCTCTCTCTCTCTCCCTCTCTCACGCATCTGCACCACACCACTTACTGTTAATCATTTCCTCAAAAGTAACAATTCCCAGAAAATCATGAGCGGGACGATAGATGCAAACCCTGCGGTTATCTCATAGATAAAGGCGGCATTGTTTATCAGCTCTTTGCTTTGAAGCAACAAGCTCCTCCGGCAATAACCGTGCGTGTGTTGAGAGAGAGAAAAAAGGAGAACTCACCGCCGCCGGCCGCCGTGTCCTGATGTTTGCTTAATTGTCTCGTCGTCACCGAGGTAGCGGGGGCCTCGCACGGGGCCCCCTGAGGGCCACCTGGGATGCTCTAGCGCAGACAAAATGAATAGTTACCCGGAGTTATGTTTTTCTATCATTGAAATGGATTCAAAATACCACGGACAACCAAAAAATAGCTGTATTTTTGCATTTTCAATGTCTCTGGCGGAGCCTGTGAACCTCTGTATTATTCAAGAAATATGAACACATCATCACTTAATTTGTTAAACATAAACTGAAGAGTAGCAGTAATAATCAAAACATATACGCTGACGCTCACAGGTTGCTCACAAGGCCTCCAGCATTGCTCCCAAGCGTCGTCGCCCACACTGGTTGCATCCTCCTGCACGCCTACGGTCAAGTGCAACAGCGCATCAAATTATCCGTGACACCCCCCTCCACAAAAAAACACAACAATAATAATAATAATAATAATCATAATAACACACGGATGTACCATTGTTCTCTGAGTTTTGCCTGTGGTACTCCTCCAGGAATTCTAAAATCACCTCCAAGTCAGTCTGGTCGTCCTGGCAAGAATTCTGAAGGAGATTTATTAGTCAATATTTGATATTCTCCCGAGTGAGATTCTGCGCATTGCTCGTTACCATCGCTGCTCGGTCGGCGAAGTCGGGTCCAAATAATGTCTACAAAGTACGTCGCGGTGCTGTTCTTATACCCCACCCCGAGGGGAGTGAGGTTTGCGAGCCCTGCGGTAACAATGGGCTCCATCCCGCAACTACGCCGGTAGCAAGCAGTCAGGCCGTCAACAAAAGCTCCCCCCCCAGGGCTGACCACATCCTCCCCTCTGGGCCAGATAAGGCCGCGTCTGGTGCCCGCCACCACTGTCTCAGGAAAAACACACTTGCGGCCATATTTTTCCTCACAGGATGTGTCGAGCCGCTCGCAACGGCCGCGTTTAAATAATGTTGCTGAAGTCTGTCGCTGTCTTTTGTCACGTTAGAACACGGAAAAGTTTCAGGGAACCCACACCCGAAAAGACACAACGGGGTCTCCCGTGTTGGATCGAAGGGTCCATTCCAGGAGGTCCTTTAAAAAGTAGACTCCCCCGATCACTCCACTCGATCGGAGCGGAACCAAACGTCTTGAAATTTCCGCCCCTGAAGCCGGTTTCAAGAGACGCGTTTGTCATAAGCGGACCCACGAAAAAAAAAAAAAAGGGGGGGGGGGGAGGGGGGTCAGGAACGAAGCAAGTATCTGAACGACAGCTTGATTTATTGCCTGCCTTGTCTTGCAGTGGTGCCCTTGACGACAAACAGTCAGTCGCACAAAAATAAAACCAAAACACTTGCAAGGAGCGTGGATAAGATGCTCCATTTCTAACTCAAAGCGTGGTAAACAAATCACGTCCATGTAAAACCAGTTTATTTCTTTGCAATTTTAGAATCACCTCTTACAACGCAGTGTGCAGAAACATGACACAAGAAATTGGGGTGTGGTTTTGAGGGCGAGAGCACCTAAATGATTCATTTCAGTGGGATCAATTCATTGGACACGTAACCAGAACAACGCAAAAGTCAAGTTATGACATGATTTGGGCCATCAAGTCTGTGAATGTCTTCAACAAGGCCCGTTGAAGCCGTGCTCGTAGTTCTGCGCCGGGCACTGCCCGTACCAGCCCTGCCAGTCGGGCGCCGCCGGGCCGGGCGGCGCCCGCCCCGAGCCCAGCCTGTGCAAGACCTCGGGGTTGAACTGGTAGGTGAGCTTGCGCCGCACCTTGACGATCTCGCCCGTGCGGCTGTAGTTGCGCAGTGCCCGGGCCATCTTCTGGTAGGTCATGGTCTTGCGGTTGCCCTTGCGCTGGCCCCAAGACTCGGCCAGCCGCTCCTTGTTCTTGGACACGAAGTGGAAGGTTCCGCTTTCGCTGTCGCTCCACTGGATGGAGTCGCCCATGTTGGGGTCGTGGAGGGCCTCGTGGAGGTACTCGTACAGGCGCAGCTTCTTGCGACCTGCGTTCGACGTTGACAGCATTTCAATGCGATAGCACGTAAATAATCCAAACTTGTCCAACAACATATTATTCAAAGCAAACGGGGTTAAATGGCTGAATAGATTCAAGCCCAGATCTCCTGACTGTGAAGCACAAATGATCACCGCCGTATTAGTCTGCCGATCACTTTGAGACTCGTGTTTAAAACTTCCAAACGGGGGCGTTCGCAAGTGTTAATTTTCATTAGGCAGGGATCAAACCCGTGGGCCTGAATGCGCACGGGCAACCGCCTCACCACTTTTTCCACCGTGCGCATTTACCTCTGTTGCTCCTCTGTGGCGGCGGCAGGCGCTGGGATGGGTAGAAGTGAGGGGGTTCGCTTTGTTTTGGGGAGACTTCGGGCAACACCTGACACCACGTCTGCTGCTGCTGCTGCTGCTGCTGCTGCTGCTCAAGCAATAATTCTTAGTCGTGTTTCAAACGCTAAATACATATTTATCTTTTCGGGCTTGCCGCCACTCACCGCGCCGGTGTCGTGCCAGTCGTACAAGGGGGCCGGAACGTCAGAGTGGGCGCCGACCAGGCAGTAGGAGACCTGACACTGCTGAGCGCCCAGAGGGTCGTAGTACGTGTACTCTTGAGTGCAGGTAAAATCACGCAGAATTGTCGTAAAATATGAAATGGGAAACGTACTCGTCGTTTGGTGCCATACCTGAGTCGTAGTAGGGATGACCCGAATGCTGCTGCCGGATGACGTCGATGGCATCCTGGAAGTGTTGGTTGATGTCGTTGTCCAAGCAGTGCTGTCGTTTTGAGTTTTTAACGCATTTCAGCGCGGTGCCACATCCGAAATTCGATGGTCGACTAACCCGACGCACGCACTCACCATCTTGTAGGAGCGAGCGTGGCCCAGCGCCGAGGAGGTTTTCGCCCTCATCGGTGGACGCCGACGTCAGACAGGTAGGAAACATTTCTCCGCTACCTGTCCGCTGGCATAAATAGTCGGACGACGCGCAATTTAAATGCGTTAACGTCACAACCGAACCGTGATACACTTCTCTTTTGGGTGTGCGTGCGTGTGTGTTTGCGAGGCACAGATACAGTAGATATCATAGTACCTAGATTTAAAAAAAAAAAAAAAAAAAGCAGAGCCTGCAGATGGATCGGAAGTATTTTCCCCTTTTTTGTGCTTGAGCCGCTCGCAACCGCTGCACTTTGATGGGTTATTTGCATGTCAACCTCAAGGACTGCCGCCCGACTTCGAATAAAAAAAACCACAACGCGACTAACAGGTGGTGGGGAAAAGCCATTGCTGATAATACTGCGTTTACTGTTTGTCTATATACAATACACTTTTCAAGTAAATGCCTGAAAATGTCATTTTATTATCCTGTTGCTAAAAAAAAAAAAAAAAAAAAACCTTTGGTGTTTGGAAAAAAAAATGATGCTTCAAACTCATTTAAAATTTACATACATATTTTCACAGTATTCTTTTTCCAAGATTGTTTTTTTTAATGGCGTTACAGTACAATAATTAAATAAAAAGAGGCTTCAAGCTGTGTAATGCTACTCCCGGTCGAAGTCGAAATTTAAAATTGCATTTTATGTCTTTAAAACATCGTTTTATCGATATAAAACTACTCCTGGCAGCCAAGTTGCAAACACCAGAATTAAATATGATCCATACGGGGGGTCGTCAAGGTTAAGACTGTCTCGACCTAAGACGTTTCGACTTCACGACGCCCGTCCCCCGTCCGCCATTTTGTCCGGCTAACGCTCGTCCGTGTTTGTGCGCCGGGAGAATCTTCGCATTTTTCGCCCTCCTTTTTAGACGTCAGAAGTTTAAAATCTATTCTGAAGCTGACTGGAAGCCAGTGCGCTGACCGCTTAGCAATGCTTCTGCAGCCAAAAGAAAATCCATCGCCTTGGAAACGAAGCTCGAGATCATCAAAAGATCGGAGGAAGGATAAACACCAACACCAGCAAGGGTTCAGTCAGTCGACCGTGGTGACAATTATTAAAGACAAAGCCCGTGTTTTAGCGCATGTGAAGGGTTCCGTTCCAATGATCACAAAACAAGGTTCTTCTGTACTTGTCGAGATGGAGAGGATCTAGGACCAGGTTCCTCCGAGAGGGGATTGAGGACCAGGTTCCTCCGAGAGGGGATTGAGGACCAGGTTCCTCCGAGAGGGGATTGAGGACCAGGTTCCTCCGAGAGGGGATTGAGGACCAGGTTCCTCCGAGAGGGGATTGAGTACCAGGTTCCTCCGAGAGGGGATTGAGGACCAGGTTCCTCCGAGAGGGGATTGAGGACCAGGTTCCTCCGAGAGGGGATTGAGGACCAGGTTCCTTGGCAAAAGCTAAGCACAGCCGCCTCCCATTCTTCTTCTTCTCCATCCGCCTCCATGCATTCGTTTTTTATACAAAGTATTTTTTGATGTAACGGTGGAATCCGACTGAAGTCGAAAATCGAGTCACGTCGCGACCGTAGGAACGGATCTCAGTCGTAGACCGAGGACTTGCTTGAATTTGATTGAAAGGAAAAAAACAAAAAAGGTGGATCATAAAATGGATGTTTCAATTGTTTGTTAATGATACACTGACTCACTTTAATAGAGTATGTCATTTTTGTCTCTGCTTCTGTATTTGTGACATCTCAAATCTGATTTTGTTCTCCCACCTTCGTATTGTTACTCTCTTCAGAAATCGCTTCGGGGTCCGAGTGTTTCTCGCCGGCGACCTCAGCGTGCCGCTCGCAGAGGTTAACGGTTAACCCAATCCGGCACGTCAAATACACAACGGCGTGTGCGCCCTCTTCAAATAACCACTTTCTTTTTCTTTTGTTTTGTTTTTTTTTTTCTTTTTCGGGAAGTGCATTTATCTCCAGCGGCGAGTTTTAAATATCAACCGACTTGGTGCGCAAGTTCCTCATTCGGGCCCGTTAAGTTGTGCTTCAGCGCTGATATAAAAAAAAAAAAAAAATGGGAAAAATGTACGAGGCGATTATGGGAAAGAGGCGAGGCCGCAGGTGTGTCGTCACGGGACGCGTCCTTAGCGTGTTTACTCATAACAGTATTGTCGTCGTCGTCTTGCGCTCCCAACACTAACCCAAACCCGGTCGTGTGCGTGTTTGTGCAGCCGTGCAAATGCGTGCGCGTGTTTCCTGCCGCGGCTGATAACACAATAAACCGCAAAGCTTTGCTCTCAACACATCTTTCCCGCTTTCCATTCTGGAGTGTGGTTACAAGAGGGGGTACGCCTCCATAAATAAGAGACCGCAACGTGTCGAGCGGCCGCTCAAGCGCGACGGCTGCGCGCAGGTGTTGGCGCGTCGTCGCGTTTATCGTTCTGGGAAAGTTGTCGGACACTTCATTAGGGACCACAGGAGAGAATGTGGCAGGCAGCACGGCGGCAGGTTGTTTTGTGCCGGCGCCACTTTGGGAACAAAAAAAAAGGTGAAGCCGGGTCGTGGTTCCCATCGGTAGGAATGGAAAATGGCCTTAATTCATTCAAATGAGTTTTGGAGGTAAATTATGTAGTATTGTAAAGAAATAGAAATGACAATTAAGTTGAATGTAAAGAATTGGACCGTTTTTGTTAGTGGATTGAAAATTGCTTCAAATTAAAAAAAAAAAAAAAAAAAACTAACAAGTATGGTAAACAACCCAACCGTAACAACGAACTTAAAGTGTACTTTGAACAGCAGGCTGCCAACAAAAGGACTGCGAGTTTGATCTAAAATGCAGCAAAGGTGCTGCAGATTTTTTATTTTGTATTTTTTTTTTTACTATTTTTCTTATGAGAAAAGTACTTCTTGTTTTCTTGATCACTTCATTTCATTTTAATTTTGGATTATTTTTGTAGATAGCGCTTTTCTACATGTTTGTGTATTTTTTTCCCTTCTCTACAAATAAGATTAGTTGAGTTGTCTGAAATGTGATTTTTATTTAGTTTTATTTGACAACAGAAGCACTACGAGTTTGATCTAAAATGCAGCAGAGGTGCTGCAGTTTGTTTGTCTTTTTTTTTTTTTTTACATTATTTGAAATTTTTCTTGTGAGAAAATACTTATTTTTTTCAAGATCATTTCATTAGTTTTCATTTTTGATTATTTTTATCGAAAGGGGTTTGCTAAATGTGTGTGTATTTATTTTTTACCTCCTCTACAAATAAGGTTAGTTGAGTTGTTGTCTGAAATGTGATTTTTATTTAGTTTTATTTGACAACAGAAGCAGCAGAGGTGCTGCAGTTTGTTTGTCTTTTTTTTTTTTACATTATTTGCAATTTTTCTTGTGAGAAAAGTACTTATTTTTTTCAAGATCACTTCATTACTTTTCATTTTTGATTATTTTTATCGATAGGGCTTTGCTACGTGTGTGTATTTATTTTTTACCTCCTCTACAAATAAGATTAGTTGAGTTGTTGTCTGAAATGTGATTTTTATTTCATTTTGTTTTTGTTCCTGGACAAAATGAAAAGAATAATTCCCCACTCACTTTTAATCGCTGTACTCAAGCTAATGTTGTTGTTGAATTTGTAGATGACCAAACGTGATTGATGAGCTCTGAACGACTTTGTTTTCCCATTTTGTCGGGTTGTGGGGGTGAGAAGGTGCTGGAAAGGGGTGCCTGTCTTAACTAGACTGTGAAATGATCTTATTAAGTTATCGATCAGTTTATCTTTATGGGGGATAGAAAGACATTCTTTAATTGTGTGCCCTGCGGTCAGATTTCTGGTGTTTAGTTCCCCCCCCCCCCGCCCCCCTTATCAGTCCAAACAAAGAAGCGAGCGCGTTCGTTCCTCTTCTTCACGCAATCGCCGCTTGCACGACCGCACAGTCCCCACCATTGTTCTTCTTTAGTACGTTGACAGTCACGCAAGTGTGAAAATGAAGAAGTGTCGCAGAGTCAATCTCAGAAAGTCACACAAACACGTAGGCAACGCGGGCTGCATTGTCGCTTTGTGTATGATGGGAAAGTTGAAGACCGGGTTACTGGAGCGCACGGTGAAAGGATGCAGTGTAGCCGAGCGGCCAGCAGGCAGCAGGGAAGAGCTGCGTTGGTTTTGCGTCGTTAGCATCATTCCGTCTGTGACCGCATTTGGAGCTCAAACGACAATACCAGTCGCAGTGAACCAGTAAACTACAAAAATATTAGTCGCTTTTCTACAACGATCAAGAATATATGCCTGTGAGTATTTTGGTTTAAAGTGGAGGTGGGACTGCATCGGGGATCCGCGCTGAGCCCCTTCCTGTTTGCGGTAGTAACGCATAAGCTGACAGATGAGGTTAGACAGGAATCGCCTTGGACCATGATGTTCGCAGATGATATTGTGATCCGCAGTGAAAGCAGGGAGCAGGCGGAGGACCAATTGGAAAGATGGAGGCACGCACTGGAAAGGACAGGAATGAAGATGAGCCGAAATAAAAGTGAATATATGTGCGTGAACGAGAGCGGCGGAGGATGAAGAGTGACGCTCCAGGGAGAAGAGATGGCGAGGGTGGACGGCTTCAAATACTAATATTGTTTACGCATTTTGAAGTCTGATGGTGAAGCAGAGACAAAAGAGAAAGCACCCAAAAAATTGTTAAAAATCATTTATATCGTCCAGGTGCACAAAGATGGATCAGTACTGTCAAAGGCCATGCGCTCTCCGCTCTGAGCTGAGGTAGCACCAAACCCTACCGTCGCGCCAGAATCAACGGCCAGCGGTGTCGGGTCGCTCAAGTGCGAGGACAAAAAAAAGAGCCTGCGTTGAGAATCACTCACTCGCCACGAAATACGCCAGTAGGCAAATATGATCACTCGGACAGCAATATGTATTTCGCACGATGGATTGCACCGATTCAAAATTATCACACAACAGAGGACAAATTGCTTTGTTTCTATGAATTTTGCGACGTATACCGTCATGGCTGTCGTAAAAATGGCGCTGGTCTACCGAGATTACCACCAATTAATGAACTCATTGGATAATAATGGATTTTGCGTGTAGTTATTATTTTTGTCCACTTGCGGTCGCCGTTCTCACATTCTACTGCTGTGATTTTGAATGTGTATGGCTTGACGTGGGTGTCAGGTCCACAATTTCAAACTTCCCATTTTGCGATTAGCGAGGAGAGAATTAGCAAATGATTCTGAACACAGTTTTGGTTTTTTTTCTTCTTCTTCTTCTTCTTCTACTTCCTACAGTAGGCCACGACGCCGTACGCCATCACGCCCACCACCGCCACCAAAGCGGCGCTCCCGCACAGCAGCGCGGGCAGGTCGACGGGGCTCCCCGGTTTGGACGAGTCCTCCGAGGGGACGTCCCGGGCGACGACGGGAGGGAGGATCGACGAGGGCAGGAGGAGGCCCGCCGCGGCGCACGGGGGCACCTCGGCGGCTGCGGTCGAGGGGGTCGGCGTGGAGGTGGCGGAGGGGGGCTCCAGTCGAAAGACGGGCAGCGGGGCCGCCGTTTGAGCGACTTCGGCTTCCGCCTGAGGCTCCACCGAGGACGCCGGGAGCTCCTCAGTCTCTGCAGCCTGGAGGTCCAACACGCTGCTCCGGAGCTCCTCATCCTCATCTTCCTCCTCCTCCAGGTGCACCATGTCGGAGTTGGACGAGTGGTTGTCCGCGGCCGCCCCCAAGTCGCTGCCATCCAGGCTCTTGGCATCTTCGGGGTCCACGTCGCCCATGGTGGACCAGGACTCCGCCAGCAGGCTCTCGCTCTGCCAGGGTCCGGGGCTCAGGGACGGCGCGGAGCCCGCGGACCCCTCGCCGGACTCGACCGGGGCTTTCCCCTCCAGAATGAAGGCCGGTGGTTGCTGGGACACAACAACAGACTGAGGTCAGTCGCGAAGGGCAAAATTAAGTTGATTTGGCGATTTTCATTGACATGTTCCCTCCCCAAATATTGTACAGTGGAAATCATGTTGCACACCATCTATGACCTTAACCTGCTTGTTGCACTTTGTTTAGGGGGCTTTGCAAATGCGCATTTTTATGCTCGGGGAAATATGTTTTTGCGACAGGGCTTATTTGAAAACATCCGTCCATTTTGAAACAGCATTTCCCGGCGCGCGCGTGCCTCCAACGTGTCACTCGAAGGTGACCCCCCTTCGCCCCGCGCGTCGCGACTCCACCGCGGATCGCGGAAAGTATTCGCCGGCTCGCCGGGCCGAGAGCCCAGAATAGACGCGGCCGGTCCGCGTTGGCCGTCTCTCTCTGACGCACGTCGCCTCGCGGCAAAGTCAACATCAACCTTGGAACGGAATCCCCTTCGCTTAGCCCAGCTAATAAGCGATCGACTCGGGCAAAAATCGGCTTTAAAGTTGCTAAGTTATGCTTTTTATTTACTCAACTGCAGACTGGGCCAGGCATCTGTCGGTAGCGAGATCTTTTTTTTTTTTCTTTCCCAATTGAAATGAATGGACATGAAATCTGTTTCAAAATTAACGGACTTTGTGCTGCTCCTTCTGGTTTGTGCCTTGACCAGCTGTCTATTTATCTGAATTTTTTTGCTTACATGTCATGGCTAAAAAAAATTATCCGAGCGACGGCTTGAAAAATTCAGTCCGGTGCTGCTGTTTTGGTTAGCGTCAGATTCCCCCCCCTCCCACCCCCACAAGACCCGGATCCCACGCATCCCGCAAAATGACCTGCGAGGTACGTCGCTGGCACTTTTCCTGCACCCTTTAGACCCGGATAACTGATTTATTGACCCGGCGTTGCGGTCAGCAGCGCCGCCGCAACTTAATGATTAAAGCCGGCCACACACACACAAACCCATGCGCACGTTAATCCCCGCACCCGCATACTTAGCGATCCTACTTAATGGTACTTTAAATGGATTCCCATCAGTTCAATCCCGGCCATTAAGAGACATTTTTAGGTCACGTTCCATTTGTGTTTCAAGTGCAAGTGCAAGGTTGTCGTCTGCTTTTCACGAGAGTGAAATGACCCATTTGTGACCTTTCTTGACCACAAAATCACGTCCAAACACGCCGGTCCATATTTAAAAAGGAAAGCCAACAAGCGTACCGTCTTGTTTAACGGAAGATAGAATTCGACACGGGTCAAATGATTGCCCCGACTTTTCCCGTCCAAAAAAGTTAGCGTTACCTGCCCGGGTGTCGTCGGCGAGCTGGAAGACGACAAGCGCGTTACCGGAGAGGACGGCGGGATGAATTAAGACGCAAGTCACACAAGGCGCGCGACAGGCAGGCAGACATGCACGCTAGTTATCTGATGCACAAGTAACACAATGTACAAGCTCGCTCCCCCCCCCCCCTCTCTCTCTTTCTCTCCCTCCCCTTCTTCCAAATACATGACATAACACTTGGCCGTGGATCTGCCATGGGTGACCGTGCAGGTGGGGAAAAAAAATAAAATAAAGTTTTGAGTCCCTGATCAGACTTTAACCGGAGTGTAAACTGTAACTATTGCGGGTTACTGCCTTGCAGGATATCAGAGCAATCTGTAATTACTATTTACTTATGCACACGTGGTTTTTAAAAATAACACAACCTGACATCATTCAACTTTAAAATGTGTAGTTTGAAAATGTCCCACTGACATACATTGTTGTTTGTATTTTTAGATATTTATTATTTACATCCATTTAATGTAACACCGGTGGCCCCGTGGATATTTAATTTCTATTTCGTTTATATATATATTTAGCGAAGGTACAGAAATGTCACTGTCCAGTTCTTCGTCATCCTTGTGCCCGATTGGCCACAAAGCAGGAAGTAAACATCACGTGACCGCGCCAGTCAGCTGACCCGCAGACGTCTATTCCGAGTCACGACCAGCTGGGATTAACTCGTCACTCGTTCCCTGCACGTTTATTCGGTAAATAAAAATATTAATCAGAATATCGGTCGATTATATAACGCGAGATTTATGTCGGAGTGTTGCCTGTAATTATTTTTTTTTTTCGCTGACGTTTGTGTGTTCGTTTAATGACAGGCCCGAGCTAGCAAGCTAAGCAGCAGTGATCATGGCGCTCAGCGACGCCGACGTTCAGAAGCAGGTAACCAAGACTTTTATTTCTTTATCTTAAAATGAAAAAAAGAATACATTTCATTTTAATAACGAACACTGTTATTGCTTGTTTTTGTTTATTTTGCCTGCCAGAAATCGCAAACATCCTGTCGAATGACATTGCGCGAGGTTATTGCTAAAATGAATAAGAACCTGAATATGATTCCGTATTTTGCATTTTTGTGTGTTGAATTTGGCGTGTGATGTGATGTTTGTGGAGCGACTAAACGCGCAGTGATGGCCTCATCGTGCCCATTCATCACGTGACCATCACATGACGGGGACCGGACGAGGAACTGCTGTAAAAGAGGAAATATTATAATAAATGCTGAATTGTAAATCCCCCTCGGACTATGGAAAATGTGATATTTAGTGACAAAAACATTCCTCACAGTACCGTGTCACAAAACATCACAGTTTTGTTTATCATTGCAAAATTTGTCACGTTTGCAGATCAAGCACATGATGGCCTTCATCGAGCAGGAGGCCAACGAGAAGGCGGAGGAGATTGACGCTAAGGTACAATCACGACGGATCGATGACTCGTTTTAATATCATTGATTAATTACCCGTGAAAACGCCGTTTCGGGGAGATTTATTGGAGACGAATAATCCTTGAATCGTCTTAAAAAAATGTAAAGAAAACAAAGGGGGGGGGGGGCGGGGCGGGGTGGTGAGTGCGTCGCCATCAATCATTATACATTATCTCCTTTGATTAGTGACATTCCCTGGCTAATATCTGACCATCTGATGATGATATCATCAATTCATAATAAATAAGTGTATGGGTGTTACTCATTCGTGTCTTCACATATCAATTCAATTCTGGTTTGAGCACTTTTCTGGAACTTTTGCACCCCCCCCCCCCCCACCCCCGCCGACGCCCCTGCAGGCCGAGGAGGAGTTCAACATCGAGAAGGGCCGCCTGGTCCAAACGCAGCGCCTGAAGATCATGGAGTACTACGAGAAGAAGGAGAAGCAGATCGAGCAGCAGAAGAAAATGTGAGTGGCGCTAACATCCCAGCAACGGCCGCTTCATCCCCTGAGGCGTGGCCAACGTCTTTGTCATTTGTCCGCCCAACAGCCAAATGTCCAACCTGATGAACCAGGCCCGCCTCAAGGTCCTGAAGGCCCGCGACGACATGATCTCGGTAAGTGGCGCGCTGGTTCCGCGAGCCCGAGTTGTGGTTCTCACGGGGTGGGCGTGTGGTATCTTTCCTTTTCAGGACATGCTCAACGAGGCTCGCCGACGGCTCGCCAACGTGGCGCGCGACCCGGCGAGGTACGGCGCGCTGATCGACGGCTTGCTTCTGCAGGTCAGCCATCGTGGGGAGCGATTGCCTTTATTTTTAGGACGGAGCATTCGCCCCTCACTTGTGTTTTTTTGTCGCTGTGCATATAAACAACACCAAGACACTCCCCCACCTACGGTTTTTCAATTATTACAATCCTATGAATTTTTACATTGCTATCAATCTTTCCATTATTATAAGATAATTTTTTTCATTTACATGTGGGAAAACGTTGATTTAAGGTAGAAGATTTAATAATTTTGTGGCTATTATGTTAATTTTTGAGCAATGTGTTCACTACTATTGTAGTATGTAATATGATCGCTATTTTTTATTCCTTATTACTAGATTCAGTTGTACCTTGACTAACAAGCTTTGTCGCTTTTTTGTGTGATTTGTGTTGTACAGTCAAAATTTGCTCGAGTGACGTAACAAAATAATCATAAAATCGCGCAATTTTGGCAGCTCGTGCCCTGGCGTGTGGGCGAGGAGAGCCACGTTCGTTGATGCCCTTGCAGCCTTTAATCAAACGGATGAAATACGTACAAGAGCCAATCCCACCCCAAGCTCCCGATGTCACTCGCTAGGCTCCGCCCCTTCAGCACCCAAGCACTACGACGTGCGCACAAATGATATTTTATTAAAAGCAGTTCTCAATTGTCAGGGTTTGTATCAGCTGCTGGAGCCCAAAGTGACCGTTCGGTGTCGTAAGCAAGATGCCCAGTTGGTGCAGGTGAGTCTGGGCGCCGGTCCGGGTTTCCCGGCGGTCCAGTTCCCGGCCGTCGTCACGCCTCTGGTGCCCTTCCCAGGCGTCCATACAGAGGAACTTGCCCATTTACAAGGCGTCCGTCAAGAACAGCGTGGAGGTCCGCATCGACCAGGACAACTTCCTGGCTCCCGACATGTGAGCGCCGCCGAGTCTCTTTCCGGGGTTTGGGTCCCAATGCTAATCGGCGAACTAACGTGTGCTTTGACAGCTCCGGTGGCATCGAACTCTACAACGGCGACGGCAAGATCAAAGTGGCCAACACCCTGGAGAGCAGACTGGACCTCCTGGCTCAGCAGGTGACGACAACCACACAAACGCTTGAGCAACACATGTAGACAGACGTTATCACACTCACGACGGGCATGTACAGGAAACCGAGAACTAGATTGTAACTTCACAAACTACCGTAATTTCCGGCCTACAGAGCGCACCGGATTATAAAGCTCACCCAGTACATTTGGAAAGGAAATACCATTTGGTAGGTACATGAGGCGCACCTGTGTAAAAGCCGCAAGTGCCCACGTCGAAACACGAAATATTTACAAAGAAAGACGGTACATTCGTAGTTTGAATACCCTAGCTTAGCTTAATAGAGCAACGACACGTTAGCACGAACTGGCCTGGTTTAAAAAAAATAAATAAATAAATGCCGCGGCGGCTACACAGTAAGCAAAGCAAAGCAAATTTATTTGTATCGCACATTTCATACACAAGGTAACTCAATGTGCTTTACATGATTAAAGGCATTTGAAAACAAAGGGATAAAACATTTAAAACGGGATAAAAATGACAAACAAAATACAAGAAAAAAAAATAAAAACACGGTAGCGCAACGCTAGCGCGCCGCTAACAGAGCCTGTTAAAAAAAACCTACTGGTAAAAATCACTGAGACACGGCAGTAACACAGCAGCAACAGGCTAGCGCAGCGCTAACAGGGCCAGTTAAAAAAAAATGGTAAAAGTCACTTCCTCGGCACACACATTCCACAGGCGTCACTCTTGCCTTTTCCGCTCGAGATGCCCCCTTGCGGTCGTTGGGAAAAATGCACAAATTAGCCGCATCACCGCACAAGCCGCAGGGTTGAATACGTGTGGATTACAGGCCGGAAATTACGGGACTGTATTTTCTGCATTTTAGTTTAAATTGAAACAAATTCTATTTCACGGATTGAACATTATGGGCCAGACGCATTTTTCTACATCATTATGAAATTGTTCTAGAATGACCTTCTATACTTAAGTTTTCCTCCCGCTCTCCTGAGAATGCGACTAGCGCTGAACGGCTCTTTGGCGGCGGCGCCGGTTCAGGATTTGATCAATGAAATTAGCCGTGATGTCGTTAGGAAAAAGTGCGGGCGTTACTTTCCCGAGCCCCACGACAACATTGGCAAAAACAAAAACAAAAGACGCTCGCTCAACATTAATAACATCATGAGTACGCGCCTCTAATGGCTTTTATCAGATGTCCAATTGAATTGAACAAAATGAGCCTTTCACATGACTGAAGCGCGCTGGCAAGAAGCGACCACGTCAAACTCAACGTTGGCGATTCAATTCAAAGTACGATTTTGAATTTAAAAAAAAAAAACATAATAAATAAATAAAAATACATTTCCGGGCAGGGGTCGAAAATTTGAAGTCCAGAGTATCATTTTCTGAAAGTATCGGATTTTTTAATTTGGTCCAGAGAGGGTTAAAATAAAAAGTCAACAAAAATATTTCAAACCATATTTTCCAAATGAAACATTTTTTTGTGATTTGGGGAATTGTAATTTTTTTTTCAATATATGAAATAATAACAATTAAATCCAAAAACAGTACATTTTTGTATTGGGGTGGGGTTAAAAAAAAATATATTTTTGTGGATTTTTGTTTGAAAGACAATGCTTAAAAATATATATATATATATATATATAATATTTTTTAAAAAAATTGTGCTTAGCTAATTTCCAGTAATTATTTTTAGTGAGGCGGCACGGTTTGGCCTCAGAGTTCCGATGTTCTCCCCGTGGCTGCGTGGCTTTCCTCCGGGTGGGCACTCCGGTTTCTTCCCACATCCCAAAAACGTCCAACATTAATTGGACACCCCAAATCGCCTCTCGGTGCGATTGCCTCTACGTGCCCTGCGATTGGCCGGCGACCGGTTCAGGGGTGTACCGCGTCTATTGCCCGTTGACAGCTGGGATAGGCTCCAGCACTCCCTGCGACCCTTGTGAGGATGAGCGGTGAAGAAAATGGATGGATGGATATTTTTAGTGAAGTGTTTTTTTTTTTTTTTTTTTTTTAAATGGAGAACATGACAAACATTGTCATTTGTCTTTTGTTGTTGTCGCCCCCCCCCCCACCCATGGTATCATGATCATGTGATATTGATCATTTTTCTTCAGCTGAGCGCTCCCAAACTCGTCTTTTTTTGTGTGTGTGTGTGTGTGTGTGTGTGTCGTTACGTTCGCAGATGATGCCCGACATCCGAGTGGCGCTTTTCGGCGCCAACCCCAACCGCAAGTTCATGGACTGAGAAGCCCCCCCACCGCCCCCACCCCGTCCCCTCCTTTCTGTATTATTTTCATTTTCTGTTGTTTTTGGTTACATTCCTTCGCTAAAGGGCGGTGGCGCTTTGTCGTCGTTGTCATTATGATTTTATTGTGTTTGTGTGTGACGTGGCGCCACCGCCTCGTCGTCACGGCATATTTATGACGTGACGACGGGACGCGGTTACTTGCTGGATCGTGGAGTACGTTAAGATGCTGAAAATGTTAATTTATTGTTCCGCCAGAAGGTCCGTTGCCCCCGTGCGTCTGTATATGATTGAATTACGTGTTTGAACATGTCATGTGGTGTGAAACTGTACAATGCGATAATAAAATACGTGAATGGCGGTGGTCAGTACACACACAACACACACTGTCAGTCATTCCAGGCTGGTTAGTTAATCACATGCTATTTGTCAGACAAAATGCCTCAATTATCTCGTTTGGACCAGTTGTGCTGACTTGTTCGGCTCGGACCGGGCGCAGACGGCGACGTGGACGTTTCTTGTGAGTACTTTTCACGTTTTTTTACCACGTTTTACTGTCCTGTTGATTGGCGAAAGTTGCGTTTCGCGTAGGATTTTTGCCGCGTTAATGACGCAAAGTTACAAAGCGTCGTTTTTTTTTTTTTTTTTTTTTTTTTTACTTCACGTCTGCTCTTTTTTCAATATATGAAATAATAATTAAATCCAAAAACAGTACATTTTTGTATTGGGGTGGGGTTAAAAAAATATATTTTTGTGGATTTTTGTTTGAAAGACAATGCTTAAAAAATATATATATATAATATTTAAAAAAAAAAATGTGCTTAGCTAATTTCCAGTAATTATTTTTAGTGAGCCAGAATTTAATAGATGGGATAAAATGAGTTGTAGGTAACAGTTGTGTAAAAAATAAAATAAATGTCTTATGGCTAAAATGGGGACCCTCTCATTTAAAAAAAAAAAAAATCTATTTTTTGGGGGGTTTTGGGCTTTCAAAACAAAGTAAATATTTCCATGGCTAAACTACTATAAATGTGGATTTTGTGTATTATTTTGGGGGGATTTTTGCCACGTTAATGTCCCAAAGTTACAAAACTTCGCTTTTTACTTCACGTCTGCTCTTAAGAGCCTTGCCAGAATTTGGATAGAATAAAACGAGTTGGAGGTAACAGTTTTGCTGAGATGTTTGCATGAAAAAAATAAACATCTTATGGCTAAAAGGGGGACCTTCTCATTTAACAGCAAAAAAAAAAAAAAAAAATCTGTATTTTTTGGGGGGGTTTAGGCTTTCAAAACAAGGTAAATATTTTCATGGCTAAACCACAATAAATGTGGGGTTTATTTATTTTTTTTAAAACAAAACGTGCAATATATAATTTTCATACTAACAGTGAATGTTTAATGTTAATTTGCGTAGCACAATTGAAGCCCGAAGTTGATTTTGTTTCACTGTCTGTGGTCAAATCAAACCAAGCTTTTCCTGATTCCGGTCAGTCGGGATCACGAAAATTTAAAAAAATATTTAATTTAAATGTAATCATTTCTATTTATGTAGTTTTTTTTTTTTTAAATGCTACAGAATTTCTTCGATTTATACTTTCCTGACTGACCTGAAACAGGAGAAGTTTATTTAGATTTTGACTTCAGACATTGAGACGAAAACATGAAGCGTACGTAAACTTCTGGCTTCAACTGTGTAACAATGTGGTTGCCATAGTAACGATCAGACAAGCTGGGTGCTGTTGTCCTCGCGCGCACTGCAAATGTCAACCGTAAAACGACGAGCGTCATGTCTTCATTTTTGCTCAAATACACGCGTGGAAACGAGCACTAAAATGACAAATGTCGGATTGTGCCTCAGAAGTCAACAGCGCCCCCCAGTGGCACCTAAGGGCATGGTTGCCTCCCTCGCCCAGGCGGCGGTGACCCTCCTGTGGTTGGCGGCGGCGACGGGGATGCCCGACCTGAGCCGGCGGGACCTGCTGATGCGCCAGGAGGCGTCGCGGCGGACGGGCGGCGGCCTGGCGCTCACGCCGGCCGAGCGGCGCCTGGACGGCGAGCTCCGCCGGATGAAGGAGCGCGAGATGGCGGCCGAGCCCTTCCCGCCCGCCGTCCACTTCTTCAAGGCCAGGCGGCTGATCCGCGACAGTCCCGTCTTCAAGCTGCTGCAGGCCATGCCCAAAGGTGACCTTCGCCACGCTCAGACGGCAACGGCGGTGCCGGAAAGGAAACGTTGAACTTTGTCCCGGGCAGGCGGCGCCCTGCACGTCCACAGCTCGTCGCTGGTGAGCGCCGAGTGGCTGGTGAAGAACGCCACGTACCGGCCGCACTGCTACGTCTGCTACACGTGGGACAACTCGGCCCGATTCGTCTTCTCCCGCCGCCGGCCGTACCCGCGCTGGGACTGCTTCTACTGGCAGCTCGTCGGCGACCTCCGGGCGAAGGCGGGCGACGCGGCCGCCTTCGACGGCAGGTACCCGCCCGGGCGCCCGCGCGTCTTTCGCGAAAAAGTGACGACACTCTGATCGCTCTCAAGCTTGATGAAGCATCTCACGCTGGTCACCGAAGACCCGGACGGCGAGTACCCGGACCAGGACGCCGTTTGGAACAAGTTCGAGAGAGCCTTCGTCGCCGCCGCCGGGCTGGTCAACCACGCCCCCGTCCTGAGGGATTACTTCCTGCAGGGCCTGCACGACCTCCACCGAGACAACGTCATGTATCTGGAGCTGCGCAGCGGCCTGTCCAGGGTCGGTGTCGGCGCCGGCGCCCCAAATATTCCGAGAGGTGAGCGCGAGCCGGACCCGCGTCCCGTTTTGTCGTGTGTGTCGGTCCAGACGTACGAGCTGGACGGAACCGTCCACGACAAGATCTGGACGCTGAGGACTTTCCGGGACGTCACCGGGAAGTTTGTGGCCGAGCATCCGGACTTCCTGGGCGCTCGCCTCATCGTAGCCGTGCACAGGTACGCGCGTCCCGCAACTACGAAGAACTTTACCGTCATGGATCAGGTCATATAAAAATCAACCACGTTCACGCAACTGATTCTAGAAAATTGTCACTTAACTGATGGAAAGTGACGTTTTGGGCCTCGGAACCATTCCAGTGACGTAAAATGTGGCTCGTGGTGATTTCGTATTTTTGCTTTCCAGGGCGTCGGGCGTGTCCGAGGTGAAGGCGGCCATCAAGGAGGCGGCCGAGCTGCGGCGGGACTTCCCCGACGTGGTGGCGGGATTCGACCTGGTACCCGTTCGCGTCGTACGCGGTCAGAGCGACACGCCCGCAGCGGGTAGCCGACGTCTTGTCTCGCAGGTGGGAAGGGAGGACGACGGACGGCCGCTTTGGTACTTCCGGGACGCCCTGTCGCTCCCGGCCCGGATGGGCGTCGCCCTGCCGTACTTCTTCCACGCGGGAGAAACGGGTCGGGCCTGGCGGAGCTCTTTCACGTTCTCGCTTCACTCGCGTAAGACGGCAACTCGGCTAACGGCACGACCGCATTGTTGTTCCGTCGCTCACGCTCGGCAGACACGGAGGGGACGGAGGCGGATCAGAACCTCCTGGACGCCCTGCTGTTCAACAGCAGCCGCATCGGGCACGGCTACGCCCTGGCGCGCCACCCGCTGGCCAAGGAGATGTCCCGGGTGAGGCGGGTGGCGGTGGAGGTGTGCCCCATCTCGAACCAG
This sequence comes from Syngnathoides biaculeatus, assembly GCF_019802595.1. Classification (NCBI taxonomy): domain Eukaryota; kingdom Metazoa; phylum Chordata; class Actinopteri; order Syngnathiformes; family Syngnathidae; genus Syngnathoides; species Syngnathoides biaculeatus. The sequence continues at coordinate 7,094,767 of NC_084659.1, read as the reverse complement.
GTCCGTTTGCGCCACTTTTTGTCAATATTATTTCTATAAAGTAACGCTTTTGGCCGAAGGTGCTGAAGCTGGTCTCCGACCTGCGCAACCACCCCGCGGCGGCGCTGATGGCGGAGGGCCACCCGCTGGTGATCGGCTCGGACGACCCGTCCATGTTCGGCACGGCGGGCCTGTCCTACGACTTCTACCAGGCCTTCGTGGGCATCGGCGGGCTGAAGGCCGACGTGGGCACGCTGAAGGAGCTGGCGCTCAACTCCATCAGGTGGGTCAGGCCGCGTCGGGTCGCGGGCGGCCGAGCTCTCCGCTGACGGGGGCTTCCTTCCTTGCGCCCACCCCCCTACTCAGGTACAGCTCGCTGCCGGCGACGCTCAAGGACGCGGCGCAGGCCGACTGGCAGCGGAAGTGGGACGCTTTCGTTTCGGCTCACTCTCGAGACCCGGCGGAACCTTTTGACAGTCATTCGACGAAGAAAAATGACGCTTTTCATGCAGCTTTATGACTCAGAATGCGGCGCTTTAATTGGAACGCAAAGTTACTGGATATCATATTGAAATATGAAAGCGTGGAGGCGGCTTTGAAGAACGGGGATGAGAATGGCCAATTTGGGAAGAGAAAAAAAAAAACCCAGAAAATGTCTGCTTTCGGCACAAAATTTAATTTGTTTAAAAAACGTTGTTAAATGGTGACCGCTCAGTGTAAAAACAGGGCAATCATAACATTTTGAAAAGTTAAAATATGAGTCCCAACAACCCAAAAAATTTTGCCAAACTTCGGACATAAAAACGTAGACTGAGTGAAATTTATATCAAACACGCGACTGCACTTGCTTCAGAAATAAGTACACAAGTCATTTGTTCATATATTATATCAGAGAGTTCATGAAATCGTATTAGCAGCTGTCAATTATATCATATTTGAGAAATTTACGTCCAACTTACCTTAGCGTTTCCCGGTTTGGATATGCTCCTGGACATTTTTTTTTTTTTTTTTTTTGCTCCTCGGCGTCCATAATTGATCATATCGGAACACAATGCGCGCAGCACTTTTCCGGGAACGTCCACTTTTTGTACGTGTTCGCTTTTCGTTCCGATCTGCTCGTCTGAAACAGTTTTTTTTACCCCGTGATTTTTATCAATTTCCCTGGCACGATTTTCATCTTTTCGCTCCAAGACTTTCACCGTCCGAGCAAACGTGCAGACTGCTCGATATCTTACGTACGTATGAATAGCAGTTATAACTATGCCGTAGTAAACAGAATGCTTCTCTAAGAAATATTAAATATCAGAGTGAAAATACCGCCAAAATGCTTTTTTACACGTTTCACAAAAATGACATTTTCAGCTGAAAAAAAAAAAAAAAAATCTCATCCCTGCTGTACGTATGTACTGAATTCATCTTTGTGTCACATTTGGACGCTTATTAATATGTTGATACGCTGAGCAAAACGTTTGTAAACGGACCTTTATTTTAAACTCTGAATAAAAGGGGAAACGATGTCATCAGCGTCAAAGTTGATTTTAAATAAATATTTACATGCGTTTAAAAAAAAAAAAAAAATCTACTTGTAGTTCCACCTTCGCTCAGGTGGCGGCGCTGCTGGGGTGCAGCGGCTTGACTCGGACGCGTCGCGACAGTCCCAGACGAAGACCCTGACCCGGACACCTGGTAGGGGGACTTTGGGACGAAGGTGGACTTTTCCCGATTTGACCTATTGAGTGAAGCGTAAAATTCACAAAATTATTATTTGCTTATTTATATATTTATATAAAAAAAAAATCTCGCCATGACCTGGCGGGTTCCATTTGGGAATCCTGCTTCCTGTCGGACTGAACGAGGCCCGCACTTTGGTCACGGCGGGTTTCAGCGCCAGGGGGCTTCCCGGCGTGGCCGTCGCGGACACTTCAGACACGTCGGCGTTATTCATTGGTTGAGAAGGAAAAAAGGAGGTACATTTAGACAAAAGTAGTGCTTTGCCGCCATCTTCCGGCCCGACTTGCAGTCAAAGCTAACGTGTCGAACGGAGCTAGCAGACCTGTCCTGGGCTGCGCTTTCAACTTGGGCGGTTGTCTTTCCTGCTTGCCGACGGGCCGCCGGCGCCGGTCGCCGCCCTTCTTTTTGCGGCTCTTCTCGTTCCCCGCGAACTCTTCCTCCTCCTCGTCTTCCTCGCTCTCCGACTCTGAAACGCCGACCGCGTTTTAACTCGCGCGGCGTCGCCCTCTGGGGACGCTCGGCGGGTCGAACCTGCCGTCAGTTTGGGCTCGTAGTCGCCATCCGGAGGCCCAATCCTTTGCTCCTTTCTGACGTCCGCCTGGGAGATTTCATCCAATCCTGAAGGGGGGGGGGGGGGCAAACGGTCTAAATCAAGGGACTGGACTGTTGTCCGAGATCACAGGTGTCAAACCCGAGGCCCGGGGGCCAGATCTGGCCCGTCACATAGTTTTATGTGGCCCACAAAGCCAAATTAACTGTCAGTTTCCATCATGCTCGTAAAAATCTGTACCAAATATTCAACTAAAGATGAGAATTTACAAGCATTTTTTGTGAATCGTTGAAAAACACACAAAACTAGTTCATAAATTGATGTAAATGTGATGAGATGTGGCCCCGGGAGAAAAATGAGTTTGACACCACTGATGTGCGTAAGCGAAATGAAGCGTTTACCAAAAAGGGAGGGGTCCACACTGCAGTTGGAGCGGTGCAGGGATGCGGGGTCCGTGTTCTCGTCACCTGGGAACCACAGTTGGGTTTTTTTTTTACGCTAGCTACGAAATACTGCAAATGCTTCAACGCGCTGGACTCGAGCCGACCTCGACCGGCGGGGGGGGCTTCCCGCGTCCCGCCCGCGTGACCGTCGGTGAGCAACGAAAGCGCAATGGCCGCCTCCAGATGCCGAGTCAGCAACTTCTCGTCCGGAGCTTTCCTGGAAGACATTTTGGAATCGGCCAACCTCTGCGACCCCCTCGTCCATTTTTTTTGCCGTCTCCAAATTAATTACCTGCTTCCGTGGCTCGACGTGTTCCCGCGCTCCTGTTTGGCTTTCTTGCCAGGCGGCGGCTTCGCGCAGGCAAAGTCCTCATCTTGAACGATCAACAATCAAGGCGAGTTTGCTCACACGACTCACAAAAAATGGTTTTTTCTTTCACCGCGATCGACGTGCCGAACGGAGGCCGGTTGGGGAAAGCTCGGCTTCCGCCGGCACCGCCGCAAAGTCCTCGTCTTCGTTTTTAGATCGACTGCCCTTGCAAAATATTGCGCGCAAAAATAAAATGACTGGAATTGCTGTCGGCGTGTGTACAACAGAGTAATAAATTCTTGTTCAACTAATTTTTTTCGGGAGAATTTTGGCGGTAGAGGTCCTCCCTTTGATGTATTTTTTTTTTTTAATTCAGGGCTTTTTTAAGGGCCGGTTTTCGGTGAACTTGAAGGACTTCTGGGGGCCCCTAAATGCACCCTTGGAAATTTCGGTTTTTTTAAGGGACTTTCTGTTCAAACCGATCCAGTCAATTAGTGACTAAATTAATCTCATTTTTAATGGATATACCTTTGCGACATTTTTTATTCGGCGATGTACGGTTAGATGTTTATGATGTGAGGAAATACGTTCGGCTCAATAGTTTGAATCAACGTTAACCGCATTGCCGATTTTGTCCACACGAGGGAGCCATAATCAACGATTGCGTCTCGTCATCAAAAATGTCACTATTCATGATTCCCAAACAGATTTACACATTTTTACAATCGTCATTAGTGATGTTTTCGGTTTCTTGTGTGCTCGTGGAAATTATGTGAAGGTCGAACAAGTGTTGATGCGCGAATAAGATGTTTTTTTTTTGTCTCTTTCACCCACCGTCGTCGTCAATATCTTTGGACTCGCAGTAGTTGACGCTTTTGGTCTTCCTGTTAGCAGGAAAACGGCTTTAGTGGAAAAGATGAACACACAAACTGGCTCGTGGAATAGTGTTGACAAACCTCGCCGGTCGGTCCATTTTGCACCAAGCAAATCAAAAAGAGAGCTCAACTACCGTAAAACGTTGAGGTGATCCAAATGAAGCGATGAGCAAAATATATTGTTTTGTTTTGGTTTTTTTAGTGACCCGAGGCCGCTTTGAAATGAACTTTGCAGCGCTTTGTTGTCACGTCCATTTTGAAAGCGGCCCCGCCAGAATGCAGGAGAAGTGACGAAAGCGCACATCCGATCAGTTGGTCGACAACGGATGCTTGAAAGACGCTCTCATTTTGGGAAATACAGTATGTGTCGATAAAGATGTGTCAAAGGTAACTGTGTGAAAAAAAAATAATTCGAATAACGATATATATATTTTTTTTAACCCCCACAAAATGTTAATGTCGAATATGTGTTCGAGAAATAGCGCACTCGGTTGTTCAACCAGCTAAAATACTAACTTGTTAAAAAATAATAATATACAGTATCCCCTCATTTTGTTTTGGACGGTATGTCTATCACATATACGTTGACATAAACTGTGAGTTATTTTAACCAAAGTTAAAAGTGTCGAATCTTGGATAACAAAATAGTCCATTAGGTTGTTCAACTAATTCCCCCCCCCCCTCCCATTTATTGATTTTGTCTTTGCATAATGGGCAACTCTATATAAACTTATAAATGGTAAATTTTCACATATATATTTTATTTTATGACACTTTTTACAGTTTTTTAAATTTGTCTTACCAGCAGCGGAAATGAAGTACCGGAAATGGTATTCACGGTGAGGTAATAAATGTTTTAGATTTTATTATAAGAACAGTTTTGACTGTACTTTCATGAGCTATCAATAATGGATAAAATGAATAACATTATTTTGAATGATTTTTAAAAAATGAAGATAGGTGGATAGATAGAATGCTTTTTTTAATAAAAAAAAATGCATGTAGCTTGCACCATTCAAATGTCTTAACTTTTTCGTAAAACTAATTTTGCGACTCATGTTCATGAAACAACACACAATTTAAAAGGGAAATTATCAAACAAAATCTGGTGAGAGTCCAATTTTTTCTTTTTTTCACATATTTATTTCTCATTAAAAAAAAAAAATCTCCACATTTTGGCTTCGAGTAATCTTTTGATGCAGGCGTTATTTAATTCTGTTATTAAGACATTCTGCAGTACATTTAATCCCGCAGCAGGTCCCAAATATCGTCGAAATTAACTGACTACCTGCATTCTATTATTTGAAGAGTGTGGGACGGACAATCACCTCCATTTAAAAAATAATAATAACAATTATATACAACCGTTTCGATGACTTCTGGGAGACCCGGAAGTTGATTTGATTCGGAACAAACCACAGCTTCTTTGTTTATTTTGTTTTTTAAACACCAAATTTTAGGGTTCGGTAATTTTTTTTTTGTTTTGTTCTAGTCAGCTCAATTAAAGTCAACTATTAATTCATGCACACCATGATTAAAAACTATTTAGGAGCCTTTGATCATTTAACTCTGAGCATTTAATCTTGAAAGTTTTGACTTCAACCCTTTGGCAGCATTTGGAGGAAAACCGCTAAGTGGACAACATCAAGTCGTAATTGGAACAGAAAGACTGAAGTATGACGATATTATGTAATATGAGTGCTAATTGTCTCCTTTGCGTCTTTGGACAGAAACGGCCACTGTGGGCGCCGCCACCAGCCGCTAGATGGCAGTGTTGTCACGGTTTCTGGCTGTGGAGCCTCTCCGGATGGAGACCTGCAAGTCTGCCTTCCCTCCGTCGTCTGCACTGGTGAGTTCCCTCTCATGTTGAGAAAAACAAAATATCATAATTTATCCACGAGAAAATAGCTTGACTTGAGCCACGGACGAATTTATGTCTTGGGTCGACATGCTGATGACTTTGACACCGCTGCCATTGACAACAAAACGGGAATTGATGTCGTCCATCTTGTATTTTTTTTCTCCCGACTGTGCAAAATATACATGATTAATTTAAATCGGCATAAAAGCAACCAAACAAGCAAGAATATTAAAAGCCACATCTGAAAAGCAAACTAAATAAATGACAGCAAAACAAGAAAAGAGCAATTATTCAAATGCTGACCTTTTTTCCACTTTTGACTTGACCTTTGACCTTTGGTGACAATTTGAAGTTTTCCTTCCGACAGCGAGCAACAGTTAAAAAAAAAAAAAAAAACATGAGAGGACGTAAATGTAAGGTGGTCTAACGTGGAGCCTTGTGGGATGCCGGTCACGATTTACTTGCACAAGCTCATCGCAAAGTTGACTTTATCATCCTTTTTTGGGATCATTAATCATTAAAATATTGTGGTTAAGAAACAAAAAAAAAAACAACACTCAGGGTGCTCTCTGTAACGAGGGTCCTCAAATGCCGCACGAACGAGACTTGTCTCGGGCAGCTGTTCATCATAACTGGATTCATTCATAAATTCATTCATTTGTGTGCTTATTTTGAAATAGATAATTGATACAAATCTGGGGGAAATTTAAGGTTGCCAAGGTTGGTGTTATGATAGGCTGTGATGAGCTCTCGGAGGAGGAATTGATTAAAGTTTAAAAGGGGGGAAAAAAGGCAAACTGTGCTTGTCAAATATGTGGCAAAAATTCAATCGTTTATCTTACCTTGCTGAGCAGATTGTAAAAAAATTTTCATTTTTACACACACACACCAGAGTGGGAAAGCAGAGTGCCCCGCCCACCCCCCAGCCTGGGGATGAGCAAGTCTTTCACGTTGTTATACCGATGGCAGTTAAATAATCAAAGTGCTCATTTCAAGCTACAACGACGCGACGCATTCAAGCGTTGGCGTAATGCGACGCCTATCGATCGCCGCCGATTGCGTATTAAAGAGCGCCTTTCGCCGGTGCGAGGAATATTGATCGGGTGCGGCCCCGTGAGATACGTGCACCCCCCGAAGGAGTGTCAATAAAAGAAGGGATCACTTCATTAGGTACACCTGCCCCACTCGATCGGCGGCTCCCGTTTAACCTTCAGCTACTTTCCGTCGACTAGTAATGTCTGCTTGCCGGTTTGAAAGATATTTCTTTAATCTTTTAATGCCTGATTAGAATCTTTTGCTACACGGCTTGTCATCGACTAGTCATGTCTGCTTTTGAGTTTCGGAATTTATTACCATGGACGAGCATTTTATGGTTTTTCCACGATGGATCGTTCATGTCGACGGATTTGCGGCGCCTTCGTCATCTTCGCGCGCTGAAGGGATTCCCGTCGACTCGTAATGTCTGCCCGCCGGTCTCGCCCGACGGACGGCTGATGAACGGCTCGCCGGCGATTAAAAAGGAACGCCGCGGTCCCGCGCCCAAATAAGGAAACGCAGAGAAAAATCATCACGGCGACGCGTCGGCTGCGTCGTGCCCCAGCCGTGTTTTAATAGATAATTCATACTCGGCTGAATATTGAATGTGCCGCCGCGGAGATGTAATTTTAATCGACGCCCGCAGTGAGACGAGAGAGCCCACAGCAGGCGGGAATCTTCCTCCTGCACGTCGGCTCCTATTGGTTCCCTTTCGCAAAGGAGTCACGTGACCCCGGCCGTCATTTGGCCAACGCTCGGGTCGCGCCGCATCGCGCGTTTTGCGGGTCGCTCGTCAGGGAAAGTGTCGCAGTCCCCTTTCAAACCACAGGGTGGCACTGTGGGGGAGGGGAAAGTGCATTTCCTACACTTCAGGATGAAGACAGAATCGGAATTGAAATGGGAAATATGGCCGTTTATTTCATCAGGAATCATAAGGAAAAAATGACCGGAATTGTTAATAATTTGTTCAAGTCCCCCACTGTGCAACTTGCGGTGTTTCTAAAATATTTGACATGATTAAAGACAGACTGCACGGTGGCTCAGCTGGTAAAGTGTGGCCTCACAGCTCTGAGGTTCCAGGTTGAATCCCGGACCCTCCTGTGTGGAGTTTGCATGTTCTCACCGTGCCTGCGTGGATTTTCTCCAGGTGGGCGCTCGGGTTTCCTCCCACATTGCAAAAACATGCAACATTAATTGGACACTCTAAATTGCCCATGGGTGTGATTGTGAGTGCGACCGGTTGTTTGTCTTCACGTGCTCTGAGATTAGCTGGCGACCAGTTCAAGGTGTACCCCGACTCCTGCCCGTTGACAGCCGCGATAGGCTCCAACACTCCCCGCGACGCTCGTGAGGATAAGCATTGAAGAAAATGGATGGATGGATTATTAAAGACATTCACTAATTCCGTAATTAATTGTAAAGAAGTCAACTTTTTGCATCGGTTCGCTGAAGATTGTGCTGCTCCTTCTGTTGTACGGGCCTCGGCCAGCCGGGGGCAGTAATACGCAAACATGGACACACGCATGAAGACGAGTTACGCGGCTGACTCAGCACAAACAAGTGGAGATAAATTTTGCCAAGGATCAAAATGGCATGAAAAGAAGTCCATTTATTACTTCTAATAAAGCATATTTCCCAATTTTGGCTGCCATGGCTGGGCACAACACAGCTGCTGCACTCGGGATCGTTTTTGCTCTCCTTTCTTTCCTCTCTTTTCATTCCCATCGGCAGCACGTGCCCCCCCCCCCGCGCCCCCCATCAAAGAAGCAGCATTTTGCGCGCTAGAACGCTAACGACGCAATCTGTGGACTTTTGCCCACAGCGGCTCTTCTCCGAGTACGACAAAAATGTGCCGTCGCGACCAACTTTTGTCGTTTTTTTTCGCCTGTCAATACTTTTGCTGTCACCTTTGTGCATTTTTTTTTTTTTTTTTTTTTAGGCCCTCAGTTAACGAGATGCTCATCAGAGCGAAGCCGAGCGAGCGTTATTAAAATTTGACAAGGCTCTCCCACACTGAGGCTGTCATATTGTGCCCCCCCCCCCCCCATTCAAGTTTTCTTTTCGGGGCTTTGTCTTGACGAGAGTTTCTTCTTGTTCGCTGGAGGAGCTCGCCGCCGCCGCCTCTTGAAAAGAAGCGATAAAACGCTCCTCTTATCTTCCGCCCTGCAATCTGCACACACTGCAGGCCTCCCCCTCCCCTCCCTCGCGCCCCCCCCCCCCTTCTTCCTTTTCCACGAGCACGCGATAAGAAGTCACGACATAAAAATCATCAGTCGGCTGGCATTTAAATAAGCGCTTGTGGTTTGGGGGACACAAATGTCAAACTCATAAAGTCCAAACGCCCCCCCCCCCCCCCCACACACACACACACACACTCACACACCCTCCCCCCACCCCATCAAATGTTATGCGAACATTCAAATATTGCCGACGGAACGCGGCTTTAAGACGAGCCGTTGCGCCTGTGGGGGCTTAATGGTGCTTTTTGAGTGTCCCTGAATGCATCACTGCGAACTGACTCTGAGTTTTTTGGGCTTTCATAATCACGATGATGATGATTGAATCCGCGAGCAGCCATAATTGGGCCCCGGAATTGCCGGCTCATTTTTTTTGTTTTTTTTTTTTCCGAATTTTAATGTGCTGCTGCTGGAAACCAGCATGGCGGACTTCCTGTGTCTCTTCGGACGTGGAGGGGGGGGGGGCGACGCATAATTGACATTTGGCGCAAAAAACGGCTTCAGGGCCTGAATTAAAAAAAACAACCCACCCGGACCCTTTTTTTTTTTTTTTTTTTGCTCCATGGAGGTCACTCGGTCAGACTCAATCAATCCAATCAGCTGTTCGATCACATGACAAGCAGCGTTGTTGTTACCAAATTGGCCCCTCCCTCTAACTTCCTGCCCGCCATTTCGCTTTTCTTTCGGAGCTCACGCGCCGGCACCGGCTTCACTCGCTTAACGGCCCGTGCGGGTCGGGCCGATCCCGGCCAATAAGCGAGTCCGACGCGGGAGTGATTAAAGTTGAGCGCAGAGTGACGCGCATCATTTGTTGGATAAACAAGCCGAGGAGATGAATTTTTAGGGTCTTGCGGCTCGCATCCGCAATTCTTCTGCCGCTAAAACAGAAGATGACCGCATTTCCCGCACTATAAGGCGCACCACATTATAAGGCGCGGCGTCGGATTTTGAGAAAATTCTAGGCCTTGTCGTGCGGAAAATACGGTTGCGTAGATAACAGCGTACAGACCCCAAGATTGCAACCTTATCCTCATCAGAACCGCAGCACAGCAAGAAACCCTTTAACCTCTGACCCAAAGCATTCCGGTATCTTGCGTGCAGATTCATTTAATACCTGTTCAAAATCAGATGTTTGTTTTTTATTTTGCCATTTAGGCGGATGATGTCGTCACAGTCGTTGGCTTTTCTGGAGCATTAACGAGGTCCGAGCGTCCGCTCTCGCCGACACGAGCCGTCGGCCGTCGGGCTCGACGTCGATCCGCCCTCGGCTTGGGCCCCTTCCGATGAATCGTCCGGAGGCGGGATGACCGTTTGGCCGGCGCTCCGCTTCCGCGACGCATTGACGCTCGGAACCGCGGCGCGGTCGGGTTTAAGCGGCGGATCGCGTGGCGGCCGTGTTGACGCGCGGCGGGGAAAATCAAATCGGCTGGTGATCGGTGTCGTCTGATAGCGAACTTGTGCGGGCGGTGACCGCTCCAACCCTCTTTTGTATATATATATTTTTTTAAGTGGAGACATTTTCTTTGCTTTAGATTGAAAAGCAATTACTGATAAGACTCGCGGGCTATCGTGGGAAGACAAAGAAAGAAGTCGTTATTAGAGGGGGTGAGGGCAGGGGGGGGGGGGGGTCGCATGAGACAAATTCCGGACGCTGCTTTATTTTGATTAGATTTTTGTTCCTTCGCGCCTTACGTTCGGGCGACAGATGAATTGTCGCCCCCAGATGACCAATTGAAACGGGACGGACGCAGTGCGGGGAGGTTCTCCTGTCTCGGTTCCATCAGTTGGGCCCGGCGCCGATCGGTGGCTAATGGACGGATCGCGGCCACGCTCACCGCCGGCCGTCGCTAATGAGCAAGCGGGCGCTCCCTCCGTTGCGTTTTATCGCGACGATCCTTGTCAGCTTAACGCCGGGAAAAAAAGGAGAGAGATTAAAGCCCAAGTGGGGGAGGGGGAAAAAAAAAATCTTCAACTTTTATTAGCCCGAGCACTGACGCTGAAATATTAATACTCAGCCGAGAGCTTTGTGAATCCGAGCGAGCTGCTGCTGATGAGACTTACAGAGCATTTTATTAGCCTCCGCTTTATGTTGTTTGTTCGTTAGCAAGGCCCGTCCCCGCTTCTTAATTGCGCTGACGAAGATCCGGAACCCACAATCAGCCGGGCTTGCCCCCAAATTCCTTCGTCTCACGCCTCCTCGATGCCTTATCGGACGCACAAAGCGCCTCTCGCGCTAGGCAACGGGGGAAGCTCGATAATTGCGATGCGGAGCGGCGTTAAGCGTGTTAAATGTGACGACGGGGTCCGTCCGGATGCAATGTTCCCAGAATTTGCTCAAATTGGATTTTGGGGGATGGGGGAGGAGGAGGGCGGGGGGGCAACGTTTATATATTGTTTTTATTTTTTTCCCCCTTGGTTTCACCCAGTTTCATCACACGCTCGCCGCCATCTTCTTCTTCTTCTTCCCCCTCCGAAGAGTTCGCCTCACGCCGCTCCTCCGACGACAAACGTCGGTTCCGGAAGCGCTTTTGGATTTAATCACGGGAAAAAAAAAACGGATGCGCTCTTGTCAGTAACGCGCGCTTCCTGTCAGCGCCGCGGCCAAATCACGGCCATCTTTTTTTTTTTTTTTCTCCATCATTTCATCTCCTTTAATCAAATGGAGGGGAATGATAGCAGGCTACTGCGAAGCATATCCCGCGCTGGAAGAGGAGGAGGAAGAGGAGGAGGAAGAGGAGGGTGGCATTCCGAGGTCGCAGATGGAGAAGATGGATTATTAATGACTTGGATATGAGACGGATGGAATCCTCGAGATCCTGATCAGCGGGGTGGCTGACTCGCACTAATTGCCATCAGCCCGACGTCCCGCGGAAAAACAGGCGGACGCGCGCCGGGCGACCATTTTGGTCGTGGGGAATCGGACCCTTGTTTTGGTTTGTGGATCCTTTTCTTATTCTTGCGTGGGTGTCTCTGGCATCGGTATTTTCCACCGGTGTCCAGTTTCGAATGGGTTCCAGTCCGTGTTGTCCAGTCGAAAACGAGAAAAATCATATTAGCGTGATGGCCTCGCCTCGCCATCTGTAGCTTGCACCTGCGTCTCTAATTTCATGTTGTTGTGGTTCCGGTCCACGTTGAAATCTCATTTCTGTAATCAAACAAAGAACTCGGAGGTGATTCTGCCATTCACACCTCCGCCAGCTCGAGCTCACGCCTGTTTGTCGGGTTGTCTGTCAATTAGTTGTTCAGTCCTCTGTGGATGGTTTGTTTCGGAAAAGCGGACAGACTGAGACCGAACAGCAACGTTCAGTCGGGAAATTAGGAAGGCAAATGGACTCCGGCCAGTCATTACGAGGAGCAAGAAACAAACAATCTGTTTATGTTTGACTGAGGGACATCAGTGAGAATCAATCACGTCACGGTCCAAATAGTCACACTCCTATTTAGGGAGAACTGGAGTACACCATGTCGCGATCCCGAGCCCAGTCAATTTTGCATCGATTGTCACGATCCGGCTCACTTTTCCGTGGATCGATGCTGTATTTTATGTACCTTCCGCTTTCACTTCCGCTTGCTTTTCTTCCCGCTCTTTCTTTTTGTTGCGCTTCCTCGTCCGTCCCCCCCACCCGCAGATGTCCTGGGGTCTCGCCCTCCATCTCCTCTTTCCTTGCAGGGAAGGTGTCCCCGAAGTGACCTTGGGGGTAATAAGTTCCTGAACAAGAGTCAATAAACATTGCACCCCCCCCTCCCCCCCCTCGTCCTAGCATCACTGACCCACCCCTAACACACACACACACACACAAGATACGCTCAGCCCACAAAGAGAAGGAAGGCGTAGTGCCGAGGCAGCCGGGGCAAAGCGGGGCAGAGGATTCCGATGAAAAGAGCCCGAGAGGACTGAGCGCTTTTCTCCCGACAGTTCCGACACCCAACGAGCAGACTTCGGGATCAAGTAAGTGCGTCTTTGTTCTGAAAAAGGTGGGGTGCGCTTACTTCCAGAAAAAGTGAGGGCCACTCTCAGGCAGTGTTGCAAAGTTTCCACAACATTTGTTTTGCGTTATTTGGCCTTGCGGGAATGATGGGGAAAAACTTGAACGGTTGACACGCAACTTTCGTTCCACCTGGCAACAATTTGAAAGGGGACACGATGCCTACGTTGCTGTTCTGTGGAACTGGTACCAGCACAGAATTGGGGTATGAAGATGATCGAGTATTATTCGTGGTTTCTAAAATGGTATCAGAAGCGGGGTGGTCCCTGTCCGTGGTTGAAGCACGTTTCGCCGTTCGGTGTAAAATCGGGTCCAGGATGAGGCCGATCCGAACCACCAAGGTGACCGTGAAAGGGAATAGCACGAAACTGCCCGCCAAAGGTGGCTTTTTCCCATGATGCCGTTCTGTGTGAAAATAAATATAATGGGGATGCGAAAGCCACCTGGCAAGTTTCCCAAGGGAGGACAGAGCCTGCGAGGAAGATTGCAGGTGAAGACCGGAAACCGGGGCACGAAGTTGCCCCAGTTTTGTCTCTGTGTGAAACTCTTGTTTTTCCAGATGCCAAATCTCAAGTCGAGATGCTCGTAATTCTGTCCTCCGGCTTGAAAAGAGACTTGTGGGTCTATATTCCGACGAGCGTCATCCCGTGCGTGTGCACAGTTTGACGCGGGCCACTTTTTTTTTTTTTTTTTCCCCCCAGAATGCCGCGATTTGGGTCAGGCCTGAGCGGAATGACAAACCTTAGCCAGCGTATTGTATCGGTGCCGTCCAGCTGGTGTTGCCATGGCGTTCCTCGGCAAAGGCTCTCCCGTCTTATATGGATTCCTAACGCAGACAAAAGGCCCCTTGCACCCCCTTCAAAATGAGGTGTCAACACGTGGTGGTCGGAAAGAAAGAGGCTGACGAGCCGCAGAAGTTTTCCGAGGAAGTTCCGAGCATAATGTGGATCAGGCTTGCGAGCAGGGGGTGGGAGAGGGGAGGGCGCAAACCCACGAGCAAGACTCGGACCCTTTTCTCGCCGTGCTTTTAAGGAGACCTTTGGGAATGTCAGCGCTCTGAGACCACGTGACGGCGCCTATGGAGCACAAAGGGCCTTCATCCTCCTCCTCCTCCTGCGTCTTTGAGGAGCGCTTCTCCGGAGAGGAGCCATAAGGCCACTCCGGGGGTGTCCGTGTGAAGTGGGGGGGGGGGGGGGGGGGGTCAATGTGAAAGGGTCAATAAGAGTGGGGAGGAAGGGGGTGTTTTGAGAATGCTCACAGTGAGTGGTGCATTCACTGACCCCCTCCACCTCAACAACCATTCAGAAGAGCAGAATGAACCTCCATGGGGAGCGGGGGCCCACTGAGGAAGAGCGCCGAATAGAAAGCGGGAGAACGAGGTCGGGAGGGGGGAGCGTTTTTTTTTCCCCAAAAAGACATTCCGCTATCCTCACCATCCTTACGAAGACACAATCTGGTTTTGTCTTCGCACTGCCATTCCGAGTCAGTCGCTTTCTCACAGAACAACGCGGGACGCGTAAAAAAAAGTGATGGATGGAAAACTCAGCTCAACAAGCTTGCCTTTGTACCCCGATTCTGCGTTGGTCCCACTGTGTAGGTGGGGTTTTTTTTTTTTTGGGCTACTCCCTTTCACAAGGGTGCTGGTCCACCTCGAATACTCCCTCCAAAAGTGTTAGTATTTCCACGTCACCTTGGTGTCTCTATTTTTAAGCAGGGAAAAAAAAATGGCTTTGATGCGGAACGTGAAAGACGCTAGCATCCGAGGTTCACTTTTACACAACCACACGGGTTGACTTGCTTTCTACTAAATAATAATAATCAGAATAATAGCCTCGGTCTGAGGATGTGGGGAACGCAATGAAGTTCAGAACCATCCACCATTCACGGTGGAAGGACGTGTCCTGAAAGTCATGTCCAAAGAGCTAAACCCTCCGTCAAGACGTTGTCCTGAAAACTGTGCCCGGGGAGCTGCGCTAATGTTCGTGGCAGCTTCACCACGAAAGCCTGAAAAGTATCAACCAGAGCATGGCAGATGACGAGAGTTAGCCGGTTGCTACCTAGCTCGAGAAATGAGGCAGAGGTCCCGGCTAGCAAGACGGGTGAAAAACAGCTGGAGTTCTTCCTTTGGCAACGGTACGGCCCGTGTCTTTCCCTTCTCGTCGGGGCTCGTCCTATCTCTTGATACGACCTCCAAAGACGCAACATTGGCTGGTTTCTTTGATCGCCTCCACTTAGTGCTTTGTCCGCAGGCTAAATACAAGTTGGGAAAACCTCCACAAAGAGGCTGACTGAATGTCTCTTAGCGACAAGCCGCCATTTCAAAGCTCCACATAGACATGCCAATCGATGCGACCTCATTTCGTTTGCCAGGCAATGCGGCCACCGGTGGATTCTGAGCCGTTATTACCAATATTGTAATTATTCCTTCTGAGGGAATGCCCGGCGTGAAGACCTTTTCGGCCACTCGGTGAAAAGTTTCATTGGTCGGAAGTGCCGCAACGGAACACCGGCTGCCACTTAGCGGCTCCTTTTACCGAGGCGATAGCTGATGATGCCGTTGTTGGTGGGCAGGCATAGAATTCCGATCGGCTTTTTCTCAATTTCTTTTGTGTCATTGCCGTGCCTGGGGGCTTGACAGGTTTTAACCCAAGTTCCGAGTGTGTGCTGTCGAAATATGTGACGATAACTTCAAACAAGGGTGCAGAGAGCACGGATGTGTTTGCAGCATCCACGTATTGCTTCGTGAGGTACCTTCAGGAAGTATTCCAGCGTTCCTGGGGTGCAGGAAGAGTACGGCAACATTCATCATAAGCATTAGTATTCTATCGGCAGTGCGTGCTGTGAGACAGCCGGTCTTTGCAAACAAACAACCAGCAGCGGGCGAGGAGAAAGGGGAAGTTTGTTTTCCTTCTCCTGTTCCGAGTTCACATTCCGTCAAGCCGCAAACAACCCCGGACCGAGCCTTGACCGACCTCTCTGGAATCTGCAGGAAGTTACAGGTTTTAACCGAGTTAGCAGCTCAAAGGTCTTGTTTGGACCGTGGGAAAAGACCGCTTTGATAGGTAATTTGGAAAAGGGTACTGTCTGGTATGAAACGTGAACGCTCCGTTGCAGTTGAGCTGGTGTCTCAGCTCTTATGCAACCTCCGAAGCCACCTTGGTAGTTATTAGTGTGAAAGGGCTTTTGTCAGTTTCTGGTTTTCCACTCCTTCATAAAGGCTCTGTCCCTAATATTTCACTTTTGTACCCCAATTCTGCATCTGTACCTTTCACACAAACAGCAACACTAGCAGTGTGTCACTGGCAATTGTCAGGCGGGAAACTTCACATGCCCGTTCTCGGTTTTCCTTTAGTTCCTTCAAGACAGGTGCCATCTCGACTTTGTTACTGCCTTTAAAGCCAGGAAAATTGCTGGTTCACTTTTGTTACCTCATTCCACGTCGGTAACTTTTACACAAAGCAGTGATACGAGAAAGAAATGGGATAAGGTGGCTTTGGTGGGCTTTGTCCAGACTCGTATTGGAAGGTTTTGAACTTCATATCCCGGTTTTCGGGTTCCCTTTGACGCAGTTTCCGTTTGAAATGCCAAGGCGGTCGTAGTGAAGGGTGCGCTTTTTGCTCCGGCGCGCCATCTCTTGACGGATCAGGGATCTCCAGCGCCCCCCCCCGCTCCTTCCGAGTAAATAACCGCCGCCGATGTCGGGAAATAAGACTGTCACGGCGTTGACTGAGCGGAGTGGATGGAGGCTGTTGCGCGCCGGCGAGCTCGTTGCCTTTGATACATTTGCGGTCACCGTCGCGTGCCGGCGGTAAACAAAGGCCGTCGGAGGGGGGGGGATGTCCTGCGAGTGTGTTGTTCGTCGTCACATTATTGCAGAGTATTAAAGTGGACGTGTAATTACGTACTCTTACAAGGAAAGAACAACACGGACAAACTTCCCAGAGAGGCTGTTACATCTCCGCACATGAAAGTGGAGGCTTGTTGGGGGTGCAAGGGGTAAATAAAATGTTAGTTTGACAAAGCCACACCGAATTTGGTGGACATATCTCGCTTGTCATAGGATGCAAAAAAAAAAAAAAGTCTTCGAGAACCATTTTTGAAATTGAACTGCTTGTCAGCCATTCTGGATTGAAAGGACCACTTGGAGCCATTCCAGGGCTCCAAAGTTAAAACTCGGCTCAACATAAAATTGCATGTGCGAAATTGAACGGGGGAGTCGGGCATTTTGCCTTGAAATAGCCATTTTGGGGCCAAGTCCAGGGCCTCGTACTCCGGCGGACCTCGACTAAGGAATCCCCCCAATTGAGGCCCATCACTGTTTTGAGGACCGTTCTAAGGATTCGCCGTGAACCCCTTTGCCCCTCTCCAGCCGCCGGAGGCCAGCACGGCGCTGATGAGGTCATCTTTCCAATATGTGACGGACGGACGGGGGAGGGGAGAAAAATCCATTTCAGCTTGCGTACGCACGGGAGGTCAGGGAGGAGGCGTGTACGACGCTCGCTCGCCCGCTCGCCTTTAAAAGAGAATAAGTGCAGCCAAATCAATGGCCATTGAGGAGCGTAAAAACAATGTGGAAAAAGTATGTGTGCGTGCGCCCGGCAGGTAAATGGCGAGGCCATCAGCTGCTTTTGTTTGAGGCCAAGACGAGAGAAAAAAAAAAAAAAACCGAGGCGCT
Organism: Syngnathoides biaculeatus; assembly: GCF_019802595.1. NCBI lineage: Eukaryota > Metazoa > Chordata > Actinopteri > Syngnathiformes > Syngnathidae > Syngnathoides > Syngnathoides biaculeatus. Next base: position 7,077,085 of record NC_084659.1, on the reverse strand, counting down.
CAATAGCGGCATGAAAAGGCCGCTGATGACCGGCGGCCGTCACGATAGATCATGAGGGTCCTCCGCTGACGGCGGCGCCATCGGGGACCGCTGCGGCCATCAAACAAAAACCACTCACTGTGGGAGGAGGTGGGGAAGAAAAAAAACACCGGCGCAATTGTAGTGGCGATATGGTATATTCATGAAAAAAAAAAAAGACCGACAATATTAGTCATTTTTTTTGTTTGAATTTCTGAGTGAATGACAGATAGTGACTGAAGCACTCTAAATCGTTTTTAAAATTGTTTTCAAACGATTGCATTCTTTGTAGTCATTTTAACATTTTTGAGTAAATATTTGTCAATATTCCGATTATTCATGTTGTACCAATGACATTAAGACATAAGTAAACGTTAGCTCTATTCGTCAACAATCCAGACCAATGATAATGATCAATGATCTTCTAACGGGCCACAATCAAGGAAATAACTTTACCTCTTTTTTTTTTTTTTTTTTTGATGGTTAAGTTATATGATAACTTTACTAATTTAGAATCTCATCCCCCCCAAAAAAAATCTAACTGCTAATTTTGATCGATGAGTTAACCAAATTTTGGCTTCGGATTAAAACACTTCAATATTTTGACATACTGAAGGATAGAATGTGTGAAAATCATCATGCTCACGAACGGGTTAAGTGTGGTAAGGAAGTGAAGAAACGGGTCCTACCCGGGTGGAACAGTCGGCGGAAGGTGTCTGGTGTTCTATGTGACAGAAGAGTCTCTTCTCGGATGAAGGGCAAAAATTATAAAACGGCGGTAAAGTCGGCCGTGATGGACGGATTAGAGACAAAACAACAGGAAGCAGAACTGGAGGTTGGCAGAAATGAAGATGTTGAGGTTCCCGCTTTGGAGTGAGCAAGTTGGATAGGATTAGAAATGAGCTGATTAGAGGGACAGCCAAAGTCGGATGTTTTGGAGACAAGGTTCGAGAGAGAGCAGACTTGGATGGTTTGGACATGTTCAGAGGCGAGAGGGTCGAAGGGTGCTGAGGATGGAGCTGTCAAGGAAGAGAGAGCGAGAGGAAGACCAAAGGGGGGAAGACATGAGGGCGGTTGAGGTTAGAGAGGAAGATGCAGGAGATAGGCTGACATGGAATAAGATGATGCGCTGTGGCGACCCCTAACGGGACAAGCCGGAAAGGAAAAGAAGAATGAAAACCGAACAATTTTATCATCGTGAATTTATGTGAGCACATTTTCCATACGATTTTCTGCGTTCTGGCCTTTGTCTGCTCACATTAATGGTCGGGCGCTTGGCGCCTTTTTACGACGTCGTCGTGTGCGCCGCGCCACTTGTCGTCCTCGACAACATTATTTGTTTTCCATCCACAAACGTAGTTAGCTTGTTTTGGCCTTTTCCACAATGGACTTTCTTCTGGTTTCACCTTTCCTGTTCCTCTAAGCCGCCCGTTCCAGATTTGTGAACCTTAACACGTCTGATCCACAAGCAATAATCAATAATCGGTCGCACATGACTTGATGTCTCGCGCGCTACTTGCTGTCGGTGTTATTTACTTTCAAATTGCCATCGACGTTCCCGATCAGGTGCTCTGAAACGATAAACGTCTGCAAGGCTTTTTATTTCCGTGACAGTTTCCTTTACTTTGCGTTGACGGCTGTGGTGTGTCTTGAAATTAATTAGACCCGTTTGAGGGACGTGCTGCATCTGGCACTGATGATATATCAATATTTTTTTTCTTTTGTATGACGTGCGAGATGGCGGCGTGGGTTGCGCATTCAGCTGCGCTCCGTGTCGGGTTTTGGCGTCAGTGGTGGAAATGCTGTCGGCGTGGGCGTGCAGATGTAGTCGTCGTCTGAGGAACGGCGATGAAATCCAGAGAAGTCAGGATGCTAACAACCTCATTAGGTTAAAAAAAAATGGAAATAATTACGCAATATCACACGAGAGAGAGAGAGAGCGATGTTCTGCGAGTGCCCTTTATTAGCAGGGATAAATTTGATTCATCAGTGATTTGACGCCACCAGCGGAAGTAGCAGGAAGCATAGCAGCGGAGTTAGCCGTTAGCGCAACATGCTAACTGGCAAAGGTGTCAGTGTCGACGTTGATAAATATGACAAATGACGCTCGTTTTAACTGTTTCACTTTGACGAAGCGAGTCAGACGATTAATCAACACCAAAACGCCATTTTGTGGGCGTGGCGCAATGCGCAAAATTTTTGATAAATTCACTCGTTGCCTTGGACGTTTAAATTTATCATCTGGAATCCAAGAATTTACCCCCACGGACGAATATATTCATAGGCGTGAAAGAGTACCTCTGTAACGATGGACAGATGCCAGTAGATGGCAGCGTTGTACCGATTTGGTTTTGAGATCAGCACAGATTTTAAGGCGATAACGAAGATTAGGTGGCGAAATCCGATAATGTATCGATTATCGGGGGGGGGGGGGGCACCAACAGGCTCAAAATTGGACGATTTTAGGCACCTGACACTCAAAGTATGGTATAAAGAGTCGATATCACGGGAGTTAGTAGAATGTTTTGAAGATTGAGGGGAAAAAAATGACTCAGTTCATAGAGTGAATGACAGAGGCCAGCAATTCAGTCAGCATCTCTCCCTCACTGTACTTTAATCTCTAAATGAGGTCCGAAATTTACAAATTATTTTGCCATATACGGTTTGACTTTTTTTGTTGTTGTTGGAAGAAACCATTTCATAATGCCGAATAAGGTCTTTTATTTTCTTTTCCTTCAACAAGACAGTCGCCCGGAGGAGCCGCAGGTGGAACGACCGCTGCGCTCCGACCCCCCCCCCACCCCGAGAATCCCGCGTGGACTTTAAATAATCCTCAAAGCCTCGTTTTAAAGCTCCCGCCAGCATTTTTCTATATTTTTAACCTTTGCGAAGAGGAGATGCGGTCAGAAGACTTTAACTATCCAGAGACGGGTTTAAAATAATAATAATAATGAAAAAAAAATGACAGTGAAGCCACATATTATTATTATTATTATTATTTAATTTCCTGTGGAGCCTCCCCTCAGCTTTTTTTTTCACAGAATATTGCCCCTATTTGTGGTTTACAGTTTTTGGTTCGGAACATTTGCTTCCCTCTCGTCCCCCAACAATTTCACCTCCTGTTTTATTCTCATTTCCATTCCGCAATCAGATATTTCCTCACCATTTCCGGAAGGTTCTTCCTCGCCGGATTCTCTGGAGTGGGATACAGTCGGACGGGGGAAAAACTGAGATCTCCGAATAACTCTCGTGCAAATCTCTCTCTCTCCTCTCTCTCTCTCTCTCTCTCTCTCGCTCTCTCTCAGAGCGACTTTGTCCAAGGACGCCGGTGAGTTTATTGTTTGCAATCAAACACGGAGCCGGGCGGGAGCGTTTGCAGCTGCCGCGTTTGCGTTCCACCATTCGGGCGTCATCTGGGACACGTGACGCGCTCGGATAAGGACCAACTTTCCTTGAGACCCAAATTTTTTTTTTAAAATGACGGCGTTTATGAGAGCGGTCGTCAGATAGCGTGCGATTGTGCCCATGGTGACTTTTGACGCTGAATCCATCCCTTGAAATAAAAAAAAAAATGTATGCATACGAGCAGGCCTTTAATTGCATTTGATTTGATTTTGAATTAAATGTTCAGCGTGGCACGGTGGTGCAACAGGTTACAGCGTTGGCCTCGCAGTCCTGAGGACCGGGGTTCAATTCCTGGTTTGCACGTTCTCCCCGTGCCTGTGTGGGTTTTTCTCCGGGTACTGCGCTTTCCTCCCACATCCCAAGAACAATTCGTTCGAGACTCGAAATTGCTCTTAGGTTGTGACTGTGATTGGTTGTTTGATTTTATGTGCCCCGCGATTGGCCGGAAACCGGTTCAGGCTTTCCGCCTCCTCCTGTCCGAAGATAGCTGGGATTGGTCCCGTGTGAGGATGAGCGGCTCAGAAGATAGATGGATAGATGGATGAAATGTTCAGAACCAAAAACCTGTTAAAATGAGTACAGTATTAACAGTAAAGATATTTATTTCTCACTTTGTCTCCATTTTTATGATAAAACAATTCAGCATGGTAGAAGAGAAGAATATTTGACCCGGCGCAACTATACTTCCTTGACACCAATTCTGACTCCTTTCCTGTTTTTTTAGGGCTTTGGTCTCATCTCGTATATTTGACCCAGCGCAACTATACTTCCTTGACACCAATTCTGACTCCTTTCCTGTTTTTTTAGGGCTTTGGTCTCATCTCGTATATTTGACCCAGCGCAACTATACTTCCTTGACACCAATTCTGACTCCTTTCCTGTTTTTTTAGGGCTTTGGTCTCATCTCGTATATTTGACCCAGCGCAACTATACTTCCTTGACACCAATTCTGAGTCCTTTCCTGTTTTTTTAGGGCTTTGGTGTCATCTCGTATATTTGACCCTCTGCAACTGAACTGTACTTCCTTGACACCAATTCGGAGTCCTTTCCTGTTTTTTTTTTAGGGCTCTAGCGTCTTCTCGTGGCATCTTGGGACCTTTTGCAAACAACACAAAAATATGCTAATTTGTAAGTCGTTTATAAAACGGATGTCGGGGTTGGCTTCGCATCCCGTCCACGGTTCCTTTTTGGGCTTAGCACAACAATTGTCCTCCAAAAGTTCCCAGAGGACAAAGGCATAACAAACGCTTGATGAAAGCGGAGCGAATTGCGCCACCCAAAGGCCGAGACGCCGCCTTATCTTCCAAAGCAATAGGATCCCTTTTTAGTGGCAAGATGAGGACATTTTTTTTTTAATCTTTTTATTGCTTTTTGCCCGGATGCAAAGTCATCGCGGCCATCCGCGATGAGCGCGGACTCAATAGCGACGGGGAGATGACAGCCACGCTGGGCTCATTTACGGCCTTCGAGCGTCACGTTTAAGCACCTGATTTGAATTTCACATTTCAAAGTGCGTTAAAAGTTTAAACGCAATTTCAGCGCAGGCTGATGATTAATTCAACGTGACACTCGGATGTTGTTCTTCCTGCCGGGGAAATGCGACGGCTGTGATGGGATTTAAAAAAAAAAGAAAAATATTTTATTGCGTCTCCTTTAAAAAAAAAAAAAAAAGACTCGAGTGATCAACATGTCAATTTGAGTTGGAGACAAAAATGAAACATTGTACTTGTCACGAGTGTGATGCTGTTGTTTTCCCTTTTCTGCATGTTTGATTTTTACAGTCTCACAACAGATGTTTAATTTATTATCATATTTTTTATATACATATCTGTGGGGGTTCCTCTGTGACATTTCTATAAAGAAAAAAAAGTTTAAATATTGAATGATCATTTTTGCATTTGCATTGAAATTTTTTTCAAAATTAATTAATTAATTTGAAATAATTTTGTTAGTCCTACCTAATATTACCATTATTATTAGTAGTAGGTACTTTAATTTATTTTTAAAATAACTAAAATTTCACCCTGTTTCTCAGAAAAGAGCTAAAATGCACCTTTGTCCATAAAATACTGAGCAGTCAATAATAATAATAATAATAATAGTAAACAATATTAATCTATTCTTCCCCCACCCGCTCCTCCATTTTGGTCTTGACATGATGCATTATTTCTTTCTCATGTCAAGCTAACCTCACACAAAAGAGCGACTTCGTGATCGAGGATCAACGTCCCGTCCCCCCCCCCCCCCCCCCACGGCTGGCGCTCGATTAACCTGTTCATTTTGTTGTTGTTTTGGGGTGACGTTTGCAGGATGCACAGGCAGAAGCAGTGGAGCGCGCGAGCCGCCGTCTTGGCCCTGCTGGTGCTCGCCGCCATGGCGGCCGAAGGAGGAAAATCGGACAAACAAGGTGCCAAATCCCCCACACTACAGTTGTTGTTGTTGTTGTTTTTTCAAAGTGTGAAATGTCTCGGCGGCCTGTGGTGTTCGTGACCGATCGCGGGCAGGCCAAAAACGAATGGCCGCCGGTCGCTTGGGTTTCGCCGTCCGTTGAAAATGTCAACAGTGTGACGATTCAAATTGCGGGGCGACCCCCCGGCAGGCAAGAAGGAGCGCAAGTCGGACTGCGGCGAGTGGCAGTGGAGCGTTTGCGTGGCCAACGAGGGCGACTGCGGCCTGGGCACCCGCGAGGGAACGCGCACCGGCACCGACTGCAAGCAGACCATCAAGACGCAGCGCTGCAAGATCCCCTGCAACTGGAAGAAGAAGTTCGGAGGTGAGCCCTGCTCTCTATTTCATGCCATCGTACTTTTGAGTCCCTGGATTGAACTTTTGGAGTCACTTTGACATTCCATCTCTGTTATTAAGTTTCAAAATGTAACTGTAAGAAAGACGTGTTCCAGCGGCCATCGAGTTCCACTTTTCTTGCCTCTGCATTGCACTTGTTCAGTTTTCCGTCTGGGTTCCCGCTCCGCACCAGTGACCATCGCCCCCCCCCGCCCCTCCGCTGCTGCTGTCAAGCCCTCCCCCTCGGTTCGGCTGACTTCTATCCCCTGAGTCGCTCACATTTTAAAACACTTGTTCACCCCCCCCCCCAACAAGTCCCGACAGGCGGCCAATCACGCAGAAGGGATCCTGTCTGCGCCGTCGAGAAGCAATTTGGAAGTCTCTGTTAGTCCCAAAGTGCATGACAGGAACAGGGATCAGGACACTTTTCAGGATGTCCTGGGACGATACGATGAAGAAATGATCCCATTCACATGTTCGTCACTCCAATTACGACACCATACGATAACGGCCAATTAGGATCTTTTACGATACGATGGGACAATATTACTCACGCTGGTCAGGACGAGACCTGAATCCTCAGCTATGTTATGATACCATGTGGTCCATTTGTGATCCAACACGAGTCACTCCAATGACGATCTGTTCCAATACGATTCACGACAAGATACGACTCAGACCGATTCCGATGCAACACAATTTGACTCACTTCAATCCAGACCCGATCCAGTTTCTTTTGGTCACGACGTGAACCATTTTGATAGGAATCGATACAATCGGCAAAATGATGTGTCCATGCTAGCCGTCCCCCCCCCCCGGCCCAGTCCTAGTAACTACACCGGATCTCCAATACTCCAAACATCTGTCGCGTACTTTTCATTGTCCCTAATTTTGTGCCCACTGGGTGCGTGGGGGCACGTTCGGGCAGGCCAGAGGTCTCCTGCCAGATTCCCAAGGTGCCTCCTCTAGACACTGAAGGCTTTTTAAAGTGCTCCGTACGTCCCCTGTGGGCTCCTCGCCACAATCACCCACCACTTCCCCCAACCACCATCTCCTCCTCCTCCTCCCCCTTGATGAGCACCCCGGGAATTCAGCGAGGGCGAAGACTCGAGGGTCTTTCACGAGTGTCGTCACCACTCTTCCTCCTTTATCCCACCGGTTTAAAAAATGACAGATATGAACGTGCCTGGCCGATGTACGGCGCTCATTTCCCGGGGCAAATTGCGTGTGCGGAAGGGTTGAATTGAAGGTGTCCACGCAACATATCAACGCAAAGTAATATTTGAGCTGCTAAGATTGTATCTGGATGTTATTTCCAGGACCAAACTGCTGCCGGGAAGCGTCTGATTATTCTCATCTATTAGCCGGCGCCATCTGTTCCCGTTAGCAGACATCAATCTAGAAGCGACCGTGAAGAAAAAGGCATCTGGCGGCAAAGTGCGGAGCCGACAATAATGTCAATTTCTTTCGGCAGGGGAGTGCAAGTACGACTTCCAGGCGTGGGGGGAGTGCGACATGACCACGGGCAAGAAGAACAGGACGGGCGTGCTGAAGAGGGCACTCATGGACGCCACCTGTGCCCCCACGGTCACGGCCAGTAAGCCCTGCGGGAAGATTCCCAAGGCCAAGCTGCAAGGTGAGCGCCTCAGAGGAGGCCTAATTGCTGCACTCCAGGGCCTCGAGATCCGTCCTTGACAAGCAGTCCACCTTCAAGGGTGACAAACTCATTTTGACGCTCTATGATAACGTTGCGAAATATGCTCAGATCCACCGTGATTCACTCCATTTTTCATGCGGTGTGATGCGATTATCGTATGATCCGATATGATTGACTCTGCTTTCCATACAATACCATCTGATGCGAATTTTGACTTTCGATTCGATACGACACATCGGCGCGCAATCTATCCGACACGATTGACTCGGATCCGATATGATGTAATTCACCCCAGATTCAATGGAATTTGATATCGCACGCCGGAACGATGCCTTTCTTTTGGTCTCGGATTACCCCCTCCCCCGGATCTTCTTTCGGTTCTGATGAATTAGCCCCCCCCGGAACTAAATACCTACGCTCGTTCAAATACACAAGAGGGTCCCCCAAAAGTTCCCAATTCTTGAGTTAAAAGTTCCTGCCGCAGAAAAGTACCCCAAGGTGCAAGTTTGTTCCCAGGATGTAAAAGTCAAGTTTGGAGGAGCACCTCCGTCTGTTTGCAAGTTCCCTTCCCCACACTTGTGCTCTTCTTGTTTCAAGAAAGAGACTTGCACAATGTTCCGCACAGTGACGGTGTTCCTCCAGTGTTTTGGGAGTATGCTGACAAGCCAACCCCCAGCCCCCGCCTCAGCTCCAGCCCCAGCCCCAGCCCCAGATCCCTCGACTCCCCCCTCTTCTCGTCACTTCACTTTCTGCACTTGAGATTCCGACGTGAACTCCACAGTTGGGGGTTGCCTCAGCGCGCTGTTTTCATTCCAGCAATTAGGCTCGTTTCTCAAATAGACTCGATAAGACTGTGCCCTTAAATAAATAAAGGTGTCAGCGCACAATAGCGGAGCGCCCGGTTTTCTCATACGTAAGTCCTGCATGGAAGTTGGCGTATGAATTATGGATGGACACGTCTGCGCCTCTCACAGAGACGGTAAGACTGTCTATAGCGCTGTCTGCTCAAAGAACCGAACCTCACCGACAGCGGCCAAACACTCGCCCGTGTCCTGCATGCCGATGGAGTCGCTGCCTTCGCGCGATACCAACCGATTACGATGACCGCACGATACACTCCTCAACGTGATGCAACAGAACATTCGCTCCAATTACAACGTGATACAATTTGACTCACAGGAGTTACGATTCCGGTACGATTCACTCTGACTCCAAATTTGCCGATTACCTCACGATTCCCGACAATAACGATATCATTTCCTCCGGTGATAATCAGATACAATTTCACTCGATGCGCTCTGACTTAGATGGATGGACACGTTTCCCTGGTAAACTACGATTCACTGAAATTACAGAATAATGCAGTACAATTCCCTACAATTATGGTCCGGTATAATTGACCCAAGTTATGGTGTGATCCAATCAGGTTCGTTCCCATAGCGACGCTCTACACTTCAACGCGATACAAAAGCATTCGCAACACTGATTGTCTGAGTTTTTGTCTCCTCTTTGGGGGTGTGTGCAGATTGTTTTCATGCTGCCCATTTGTTGAAAAATGTCTTCTTCCCCCTCCACGGCCGCAATAAATGCTCTTTAATTGTCTCCAAAGATGAAGCCATCTGATTGCGCCTTCGGAATCTCAATCCGCCTTAAGTGCGGGCTCGACACTTCGCGTCGGCGTTCAAGGCGAGGCGACGAGGTTAAGGCTCTATTCAAATGTAATCACACGCTTTTAGCGTCAAACTCCCGCCTACCGCGGCGAGGATAAAAACCTGACGAGCGGATGTCGAACTGCGCGGGGGGGAATATTTGACCGACCGGGAGTGAGTCGACGGCCTTTTTGTTAGCTGCGCAAACCCGGACGCGATGGACCTGCAAACACCGCGCGTCGGCGCTGCCAAATCGCTCGCGGACTGGCCACCTTATCACACTTGGCAGATGACACGCACGCGCCCGCTTTGACAACTCCGACAAACATTGGCGAGGACGTGCCATCGAAGGTCCGAAGGTGCCATCCTAGGGGGGGAACATCTGCTTGACAAGCCCAGTCCCCGAATCGCTGCACATTAAATTGCCTACGGTAGCATCTGCACAGTGGTGCATCATTTATATAGTGGAGTATAATCCAAATAGCGCTTGAATATATACTTTTATTATCTTTGCATACTGCAGCATCAGCTGCATAGCACGAATTGCGGCGTCCTCCACAGAGCGTGGTATCGTCTGCGCTTTCAGTCAATGAATAAGAAGCTTCTCTTGAAGAAAGTGGCGCTGTTTATTTTCCCTCTCTGCATCTTTCGAGCGGCTTCATTCCATTTCCTTAATTAGGATTTGATATTTTCGTTTGTGACGAAATTGAATCCGTAAATCCTCGCGTGTTTATTTCAGTCAAAAATACCTCCGACTCGATGCGGGTTACGCAAGAAAAAATAGAACCAAAAAAAATCTTCCCTTTTGGGGACTTTGTCATTAACTTTATTGTCATGTTGATTTCTTAAATTAGAGGCAACGGCGTCCTCTTGTCGCAGTGCCTATCGTTTGCTGTAATGCGGCGCGAGCAGCAGGAAGTGGCGGCGGCGGCGGCGGCGGTGCCGGTGGCAGGGGCGGGGGCGCTCCCGCATCCAATTCAATTCCCTTTAATGACCGCTCAGCTAAGCCGGAGGAATTCCATTAGCTGAAAATGTGATTGGGGCAACATAACAAGCCGCAAGGACACAAACACGCTTGAGGTGCACTCGTAGGGAAGTGGGCGCCTTTTTTTTTTTTTTAACTTTTTGACACTTGTATCAACACGTTCAGATGCGCATTTCAAGCGGGAAGTGCACTGGATGCTTAGGTTTCCCCACGCGAGGGGGCAGCGGTGGGGTGGGGGGCTTATTACGGGGCATAAGTACACGGGAGTCCGTGCGATTTTGAGCGCCAAATGGTCTGTCCGCCGTTTCGTTCGGCGCGACAAACAACATTTGCAGTAATGGCCGTCCATCCATCTGGCAGCTCTGCTTATTACAAACACTGAAAGGTTTGTTTATGAGGGGCTCAGCCGCTTTCAATCTGCATTTTCGCCGCACTCGGAGGAGAAGCAAATGTGATATTCCCCGGGGCACCAACGCGCCCGCCTGGGCCCTCTTTTTTTTTTTGTTGTTGTTGTTTTTGTTTTTCCACTGGCAGGTGGGAAATCCAAAACATTGCATTCATTTGCTCATATTTACAAGGCTGCATACTCTGTTTGCTTTCACAATAGCGCAGGAAGTGAAGTTTGTCATCAAACAATGACAGAAACTCAGGCCCCTCACAATTTAGGGTCGTCTGTCTGTCTTTTGTATTTGCCTTCACATTGGGTAAGATCAAATTTCAAGGAGGAGTCCACCTTTGAAGCATCCCTGCAAATGGTCAACTTCATCTTCTTTTCCTTTCGGCTTGTCCCGTTAGGGTTCGCCACAGCGTCTCATCTTTTTCCATCTCGTGCATCCTCCTCTCCAACACCCACAGTCCACGTGTCCTCCCTCACAACATCCGTCAACCTTTTTTTGTTGGTCTTCCTCTCTTTCACTCTTTTGCCCGACAGCTCCATCCTCAGCACCCTTCTACCGACATACTCACTCTCTCGCCTCTGGACATTGTCCAAACCATCGAAGTCTGCTCTCTCGAACCTTGTCTCGAAAGCATCCAACTTTGGCTGTCCTTCTAATGAGCTCATTTCTAATCCTATCCAGCCTGAACCTCAACATCTTCATTTCTGCCACCTCCAGTTCTGCTTCCTGTTGTTTCTTCAGTGCCACCGTCTCTAATCCGTACACCGTGGCCGGCCTCACCACTGTTTTATAGACTTTGCCCTTCATCCTAGCAGAGACTCTTCTGTCACATAGAACACCAGACACCTTACGCCAACTGTTCCACCCCGGTAGGACCCGTTTCTTCACTTCCTTACCACACTCTCCATTGCTCTGTATTGTTGACCCCAAGTATTTGAAGTCGTCCACCCCCACAGAACCTCTCATTCATGCACATTTATTCTGTTTTACTTTGGCTAATCTTCATTCCTCTCCTTTCCAGTGTGTGCCTCCATTTTTCTAATTGTTCCTCCACCTGCTCCCTGATTTCAGTGCAGATCACAGTATCATCTGCGAACATCATGGCCCAAGGGGATTCCAGTCTAACCTCATCTGTCAGCCTCTCCATTACTATCACAAACAGGAAGGGGCTCAGAGCGGATCCCTGATGCAGTCCCACCTCCACCTTAAATTCCTCCATCACACTTAAGGCACACCTCACCATTGTTCCGCTGCCACCATACACGTCCTGTACTATTCGAACATATTTCTCCGCCAAACCGGACTTGCGCATGCAGTACCACAGTTCCTCTCTTGGTACTCTGTCTTAGGCTTTCTCTAGGTCTCCAAAGACACAATGTAGCTCCTTCTGACCTTCTCTGTACTTTTCCACGAGCACCCTGAAGGCAAATAATGCATCCGTGGTACTCTTTCTAGGCATGACCAACATGACCTGACAATTTTATTTCGAGTGTATTTTCCATCATGGCTTCTTGAGACTTTTTTTGTGGTCGACTTGCCGACCAAGTTTCAAGTTGTGAAGAGAAACAAGCTTGGAGGGCTGAATCTTCTTTTCTTTCTTTCTTTTGTTTTGTTTTGGTAGGTCTATAAGTTTATAAGTCGCTCAGGATAAACATGCCAACCGAGTGTCAAGTTAAACTGTCTCCGGGGGGGCTGACGTTCCAAAGAACGTTCCGAGAAAACAAATTGTCACCGCCATAACACAGCAAGGAAAACAAATGAGGTTACCGCCGAGCTCGATACGCAATCTCACGGACGCTCGGAACAGCTCCCATAATGCTTTGCGGTCCCGCGTCCCCGCTCATGTATTGGAATTGCAAACACAAACTCACGGTAGAGGTTGAACATTTCTGGTTTTTGTTTGCTTCTCCACCCCACACCCCCCACCTAAGCCCTGTGATCCATCCGCCGGAGGCCGACTGTATCTCTTCAATCCCCCAGCGCGCCTTCCACCCCGTCCCCTGGTCGCCCCTCTGCTTCTCGGTGTGGGGGTCGGCGGGGAGCTTATCTCTAAAAAGGCAGACACAGAAAATCACATCTCAGCTTGAGATTTCCGCCGCCGCACTCGTTCCGCCGTCTCCCCGCCCTGTGCGCGTATGAGCGACAGCCCATTTGCGCTCGCCTTCGTTAGAACGGATGCACACGCAGCTGTCACTCCGACATGGATACATTTCGATTCCTGCTTCAAAGAAGATTATTTTTGATGCATTTCCAGGGGTCCTTCTAAGTCCTGTTTGAGATTGTCTGATTGCTTCTAATTTGGAACCACGGATACCAGACAGGTCAAGACTATTACGTCGCGAGGTCGACTCGGCGTCAAATGCGAAACTGAACCAAATGTTTTGAAAATTCGTCTCCAGAAGGCGGTTTCACTGAGCAACATGAAAGTCGCTTTGCATCTCAGTCACGGCTGAAGCCAGAAAGAATTCGTCAGAAAACCATTGCCCAGAAAGTCACGGGCCATTTTTCGTCGAAGCGGGTCACGGCGTCGACATGTGAGAAGTTGCTACAAAATATTCGTTCTCTTTGCCCTTCAGACGCCAAGAAGCAGAAGAAAGAAGGCAAGAAGCGAGAGCGCGCTCGAATGGACGAGTGAAGACGACGATGAAGACCCGGCGGACGGCGACCAGGAGCAGGGCGGAGTCGACGATGCCCCCATAGGTTGTAGCGGGAGAACGCCCGTGCAAATGAGACTCGTAGTGTTTATAATTCGTCTTATCTAGAAACAAAAACATTAGATTTAATCACCAAATCAGCACCAATCCACTGGATTATTTTATTCTCCTTTTGCTGCTTTTTATTTGTTGTTACCTCAATTTACCCGTTTAAATTTTTTTTTAATCCTATTAATCCTCATTCGAGTTAACATCCCCCCCCCCCAACCCCAAACCCCCTCCCTTCATTTTCGCAGAATGCAAATAAAGGAATAAAATGTGATTATTTTTTTTTTCTTTACATTTTTATTTTCCATCCTGAAAGATTATGGCACAATTTTTACCCACTAAGATGCATGAAAAATCCTCATCACAGTTGTTACTGTACAGGGGGCGCTGTAGAGGAGGGGAAGTGGGGTCGGGAGGGGGGGGGGTCATTCGGGAAGCTATGAAAGACGCATATGTACATTTTCATTCCTTACATATTTTCATATATATATATATATATATATATATATGTATATATATATATATATATATATGCATGTGTGTGTGTGTGTGTAATATTATATAATATATATCTTTGTATCTACATAGCAAACTTCATTTTTTCCACAAGTCACACGCACAAAGACATTTAAATGAAAAGTTCAGCTAGCGGCGGGGCCAAATATTTTTTTTTTTTTTTTACTTTTGGCATCCACCCGCTCAATGTTGCAAGTCATGCCTACAGAAATGCACAATATTAATATTAAAAGTTAAAAAAAAAAAAACAGCAAATCAACCATTCAACACAAAGTTTCTGTACGTTTTGCAATAACACATTTTGTACAGCGGTTAGAAAATGTTTGTGAAATGTTGCGTGTACGGAGGGGAGTCTTTGGAAGCTTGTTTGGAATCTGGTCATGCACGCGCACGTACGCACGCAACTGTTAAATGAAAGTAGCGGTAGCTCAGAGCTAACGCACACATTCAAAACCGCAAAGAGCAATTTCCGTTTTGCCACTGCGGTGAAGGCACTTTTAAAATGACTCTGTACAATCTGGCGATATTTTGCGCGTCCGAACCCGTCCTGCAAAAATTTCTCTGCGTCGGCCCGCCTTTTTCTTTTTCTCCCTCCCGCGAGAGGGATTGTAGCCCTTTGACGAAAGCCGTGTGAAGAGGAGCCCGATTAGCTCTGACGGCACGACGAATACGACGATGGCGACGACGTGGAATGACGGCAGAATATATATATATATATATGATATATTGTGTAATTGCCATCCTGGAACTCTTGGACGACCAGATTGGAACGCTGACAAGAAGCAAATTGATTCTCAACAAGACAATCAAGCAAGTATCCTATTGATTTTGATTTCAAATACAATTTTAACCTACACGCCATCAAACACTATATCTCTCAAATTTTCAAAGAGAATATCATTCGGATTTATTGTATTTTTTTCAAATAAATGGTTAATTAACTTTTTTTTTTCACCCAGTTGTCAATTATTCTTTATTAACAGTGTCTAATTGAGCTAATTTTTAACGAAATGTAAATAATATATTTCTATTTTTTAAAACAATTTTAAAATATTCTTTGATATCAAAGATAATATTGATTTATTTGTATTTAAAATCCAATTTCAAATACATGCATCAATTCAATTTTGTAATTTACCTTTTGATTTTAAATACACATAACTCTCAAATGTTCCCCAATTTTTATGTAACAATCATGATTAAGATACATGCATATCTCATTTCATATCGTTTGGAATGATCCGTTGAACGTCAAGGCCAACAATTGTATTACACTAAATTGAGGTCATCCATGCCTCGAGGGGGCAGCATGTGACTGACAGGACGTGAAAGCCGTACTTGTCACGCATTATGAGAAGAAGAAGAAGGACTTGCTAGCTTAACTGTACGAGCTCAATTCTCACAGCGAAGTTCGTTCATAAAGAAACAAGTAAAACACAAAATTACTCTCCTGGTGAGTGCAGCGAAGTTAGTGTCATCTCCTCCATGTTGTATTGGATTGCGTTTTAGAAAATGTGTTTTCCAGAGTTGAGGTGAGGAAAATGAAATTCTTGCTAGGGTCATGTTCGAAGTCCAAGACGATTGTCAACCATTCAATTAACTAATTAATTAATTAATTACTGGTTTATTTGAAGAATCAAATAATAGCAAATGCCTACTAGAAACGTCATTCATCACTTTTCTCCCGATTTGCCACACGTTTCCACAAAAAAAAAAAAATTTTATGTGGTTTTCCCACACAATTTCAGGAACTGCATATGACGGAGCAATTATGGCGCTAAAAAGACAAATCTACTAATCTGGTAAGTGGAATAATGTTGCTTCTGTCACCGCTTTGATGAAATTAATAATTTGGATGAATAAAGGACATAATAGCTAGAATTATCTTGTCCGTTCTATACCAGTTTCCAACCATCCCCCCCCCCCAAAAAAAAAAAAACGTTTCCCAAATCACAGGATTTATTCGGCTCTTTGAAGCTAAATACCGAACAGCTTACTAGAATGGTTTCCCACTCACAAGTATTTTTCTTGGGTCCTCCACACCTTTGAGTGGCAGTATATGACTGGAAAAAACACATTTCCTGCCACATTAGTAGTAGAAAAGTCCACAAACAAGACTAAATTAGCCTCCTGGTAAGTGTAATAATGCTGCTCTTTGATTGATTAATTTAATCACATTTTTGTTTCCTGCCACAGCATTAGGGGGCAGTGTATGATTAGAAAATGTTTTTCAGCTATATAGTGAAGGAAAAGGAAAGTGTAGATTGCCTGCTTCTTTATGTGTGTCCAAGAAAGCATTGAATTTGATAGAAACACAAAATGCTGTGCTTACTTCCAACAATGAGCATCCATATGCTCTATCTTGGCATGTAATGGGCCAATTTTGGCTTTAAAATGCTAATGCATATGTTAATGTGCTAATTTCCGATCCCTGACCACATTTTTGAGATGCGGCCAGTGGCCAATGTGCGTCCTAAGAATATTTATTGTGTGGGGAAGTTATGTGCACAAAATGCCAAGATGATGTGAATGACAATGTTATCGTACGACAAAGACGAGAAAGTAGCCCTTTTTAAATCACAAGCTAGTGAAGCTGTGATCTGAATTTAACTCCACACTTGGAGCCCACAACCACGCATCAGCACACACACGATGGAAAACCAAACACGAATAAGCTCTGAGCTCCAGCTACCTTTTTAGATGCTGCCGAAATTCCTAATATGACGGCGTGCATAAATGTTAGCTGGCGTCAGCAAAAACAATTAAAAAAAAACAAGTCAATGCTAACGCGTCGATCGAAAGAGAAAAAGCTGAGAGCGCAATGCCTGGATGAATCATCGATTTGTTTCCACCATTTTTTTTAGAGAGCTGTTAAAAACCAGCAACAACAATTCCAGATGGCCATCAAAAATTGTCAGGTGAGTCAAATTTATCGGTGTTTTGTCATTGCAGACTGGAAGCCAAGCAAAAGCAGAAATGTGGGGGGAAAAAAAAAAATCCAGTTTTAATCAATTGGGTATGATGAGGAGATCCATGGGAAAGATTCTGGGTGAAGTAGTTTGCTTTGTACAGTTATCTACAAGTGTTGTCACTGAACCTAAAACGAGTGAGGTTTGTAAATTCAGGCAGCCCTGTTGTCCCATTGTGGAGCTCTAAAATGTATCTTATCACGGAGCCGCTCAATGCTACTACGACTACTTGCAGGACATTTCAAAATGTTTGTAAACAATAGTTGTCAGGGCACTTCCGGGTGGAAGAACGCGAGTGACTACCGTAGACCAGGACTCAAATGAGGACTAAAACTTGCGTTTGGAGTTGCACTGCAGATTACACCCTAAAAGGTTTAGGATTTCAATTTCCTTCCAGTTAATCTAAATTAATTCAAGGAGGATAAGGGAAGTGGATATCATTATAGCTGTACAAGAAGATCACAAGACTGGTGGCAGAGTGACAGACTAGGAACTACACCTCCGTCATTGGATTTTTGGAAGGCATTTTCTCACAGGTATGTATACGTTTGGTTGGATTGTCGCTCGTTAGCTAGTTAGTCGATTGTATGCTAGCTTGCCTGCTAGGTAATATCAGCTCTACACCAAGCTTTCCAGTTCACTGTCGCAAGAGATTGTCTGTTCCATTTATCAGAGTAACAGAAAAGTCACTTGAACAATGTTTATGTACTACATCTATTTATGAATTTACCTGTTGAAATGTAAATTGGACTGCCACTGGGTCTGTATTTCACTTTCACACATGTAAAATACGGTGGTAGAAAAGAAAGCCATTTACCCAGTCTCCCCCCTCCCCCCCCAGTCCTCTCTCTTGGTAAAATTACATCAAAGTATTTGTTCTGTAGTGGTGCCATTGGAGATGGTGTGGGATTTTGCCACCCAAAAGTATGTTTGATGCTTTGGAGAAATCCCCAATTGAGAGAAACGGTGTGATGAAGGGTCATTCACATCAGCGCAACGGTTCACTCTTGGACACATCTACCTAGCAGAGCGACTGTTCTTGTACTGGCAGAGTAGCAGGTGCTTGAATGTCTTTTTGAAGGTGACGTTGCACAGGGCGTAGCAGGCGGGATTGATGGTGCTGTTGATGTAGCACAGCCAGTAGCCCAGGGTCCACACCGTGTTGGGGACACAACTGGAGCAGAAAGTATTGATCAGCACCATCACGTTGTAAGGAGTCCACGTGGCCACAAAGGCCACCAGGATGGCCATGATAGTACGGGTGACCTTCTTTTCCCGCGATGGCGCTGCCTTCTTTTTTTTATTGGGCGGCTGCTTGGTCATCTTCACGATTTTGCGGGCCACGTGGTTCTGTCGCTCGGACGCAGGCACGATCTCGACGGTGGCATTGGACGGCGTGTAGCAGTCACCCTTGGGGGAATTGACCTTGATCTTGATGCAGGTCAGCTTGGAGACGCCCGCCTTGGCGCGTTGCCGAGGCAGTGGGTGGCATGGTTCGGTGGCAGAAGTAGCGGCCGAATGTGGAGTCTCCTCGTCCTTCATGTTGGATGCGGCCGCGCTCCCTGAAGTGGAGTCATTGGAGCTCTCCTTCTCCTCGCCGGCAGTGCAGATTTCCCTGGCCGTGTCATCGCCCTCTGTTTCGCCCTCAGCAGTGGTTGTGGAAGGCCCTTTACCGTTCTGCATCCTGCCATCGTGCTGGTTGCTTCCGTCCTCCGTGTTCTGGCTCTGGGAGGCCGCGATGTTCTCAGGCGCTATGTTGTTATTGTTTGGTTTGTTGTTCTTTCGCTTGGCGGCGGACAAAGGCTCGGCTTTGCCTCCCGATGGTTTGCGATTATCCTTCTTGACGCGGCTCTTGCTCGCCCTGGAGATCTGCCAGTAGAGCTGAATCATGATGATTACAGGCAAGTAGAAGGCAGCAATGGCGGTGCCAAAAGTGACGGCTGCGTTTGAAAAGAACTGAATGTAGCACTCCTTCTCCGGCACTGTCCGCCCGCCTACGATGAACTGCCAAAAGAGGATGGCAGGCGCCCACAGGATAAAGGATAGGACCCAGGCGGCAGCGATCATCATCCCCGCCATCTTGGTGGTCCTTTTGACGGGGTAGCTGAGGGGTTTAGTGACGCAGAAGTACCTGTCAAAGCTTATTATGAGAAGATTCATGACGGACGCGTTGCTGACCACATAATCCAGAGCCAACCACAAATCGCAAACCACTGGGCCCAGAGGCCAGTACCCGATGACAATGTAGACGGTGTACAAGTTCATAGAGCAGAGTCCGATAATGAGGTCAGCGCACGCTAGGCTGAAGAGGAAGTAGTTGTTCACAGTCTGCAGGTTCCTGTTCACCTTGATAGAGAGCATGACCAGGATGTTGCCGATCACCGTGACCAGGCTGAGGGAGCCGGCCACGAGCACAATGAACACCACCTCCACAGTCTTGTAGGAGCCCTCGTGCACCTCCGCCGCGTCAGTGTCGTTGGCTTCCGAGGCGTTCCAGTAACTGAAATTCAGTGCATCCATGGCATCGGCTCCTGCTTCTTGACACCTCCTACTCACACGGAACCTGTGGAAGAGCAAGAGAGGATTTGTGATGAAAAAGATATTTATACCCTGTCAAATGAAGAGCGCTGTCACGTTAGTGTATTAATATTCTCCTAAGCCGTCAAGCCGCCTAAACATCCTGTTTCACCTTGGGGGTAACAATTGTTGAGGCAGCGCTTTCCATTGTCTTTCGATTTCTACATCCACCATATTTCAGAGTGCCAAGTGCAACTTCCTCTGAAGGCAGATTTTGCCAAATATCCTTTTGGTGTGCATAAAATTATCTGCCCCTAATTACTACAATGAGTGACATAAGTGGTTGTGCTGCATTTGCGAGGGCACAGTTGTGAACATTTACTTATCTGCAGTGCCAGAAATTCCCAGTGGTGGCATTGGAGCATGGAGCTAAGATGGCCTAATCCCCATAAATGTTTTAACATCACCGATTTATGCCAGCAAAGCGCAACAATACAAAGGGGACACAATTGTTTCCCGCCCAGTGGATTAGAGCGGCAGTGCTGATGGTCACAGTCCAGTCCCCCGGGTGGCTGCTCTTTCTTCCCCCACCTAAGCCCCGACACACCTGAGAGTTCGGACACTCACGGAAGAGTCCAAACAAATACATCTGGCGTCGCCATGGACACACCTCGCTTTGACAGCCTCCAACAGCTCTCCTTGTCCCCGAGGTGCCCGAATGGAAAGACTTTCTTTTTTTTTTTTTTTTTCGGTCGACTCTCTTGCGTGCTGAGTGAGCGGTCGCCTGGGGAGAGCTGCGGCGACTTATCTTAGTGTAGCTATCAATCATTGAGCTCCCCTGCTATGCCTCTGCGCCAACCTCATCAGAACACTGACGCCAATGATCGCACCCTTTGACTGATGAACAGAAGGATGGTGCCAGTCTCCCTTCAGCCTGACATACCTCACGCGGGAGCCTAAATGGCTTCTTTTGTCTCCGGTATTAACCTGCTGGATACCGCCATGCGAATAAATGAGCTTTCCATATTGTTCATGTTCCGATCTGCAGTTTGCTCACTGGAGTTGAAAATTGCTTATGCCCTTTGGGAAGCACAAAAAAGGCCAAGCTGGCCCCTTTTACTTCCACCTTTACCCCCCCACCATGTTTTGTGCTTTACACAGGTGAGCAGAGCGTGTGAGCATTGAAAGGACAAAGCGGGCCTTGCCTTTATAATTTGAAGCCGCTTATATGGGTCAGTGCTTTTTTTTTTTTTTTTTTTTTTTTCCCCCAGTAACAAGTGGCGCTTGATGCCCGCATTGAGCACACGGTGTGATTTTTGAGCGTGGCAGCTGTGCATTTAAAGCGACCCATTTGGACACTTTCCCCCGTGGTCTGGGTTCACATTTTACATCTGGAGATGGCAGATAAATCCCACCGACAACCCCCCCCCCCCCCACCACCCATCCCTAGCGTTTGCATTTCCATCGTTGGCGGCGCTCTCCATCAAGGGCCAGGCGAGCGTTTATTTGCCATTTGCAGACGAGCATGACTGGAATCCAAAAGCAATGATTGAAGTTCCACAGCTGGTACGTCAAGAGAATGGGGTTGGTCAGTGCACTCAAGATTTCTCTTTCTACAAATCACCCATATATGAAAGAGACAAACCAGAACCTGCTTTACAATGAATCGACATAGATTGGTCGACAGGAAGTCATTGACCTCATCCACAAAATCTGCAGACAACCTGCTTTCCAAAGAAACTGCATCATTGGAAACGTTCACACAGACATGAATGAAGTTACTCCGCTTTTTCACACTTCTCGTCCAAATCCCACTTCATGTGCTGAGCGTTCAAGTCCATCTGTGGCCATGCTGTCTCCGAAGCAAAAAAGAAAAAAAGAAAAGACCTTGGATGTATGCCAGTTGCATTCTGATACAAGTCAAATGTGAAATTAACTTCCTCCTGAACTTTTGACGAGTTTGGCAGTAGAACAAGTTGGAAATCATTCCAAATTCGGACATTGGCACTAATTGCCACTGGCCCCTTGGTAAACGGGGGTTTTGACAAGGGCACCGGCCGGATAACATAGACCGTCTGGGGTTTCTTGAGGACCACCAGAAGTTCACAGACCACACTGTGGGGGAACGCTGATCAATCAAGTCATTTTGGAGGATGTGATGTAATTTAAAAAGCTATGAATACAAAGCCAGCCTCCCGCCAATATATACAACTAATTTCCACGTTGGTGCCAGAAGGAAGGGTCAACCAAACAGTGGATGTTGTGGTGGCAAATTGCTCATTTCCTGTTCCTTGTTTTAATCCACCATCGAAAAAGCTAATCTTTGAAAGAACACTTCAATTTTACATCGTGGAAGCATCCCAGAAAGAAGTCACAGATACCTCAAAATCCATTAATTAGCTCTACAGGGTTTATTTGAGATTGTACAACACTGCGGTTCAGAAATGGACTCCTGCTCTACCCAACATGCACAAAAGAAGTCCTTTTTAGGGCAATAGGTTCTTATCATTGGATGGTATCCTCAAAGTGTGCTTCCCTGGCCGAGTCACCCGAGTGATACAGCTTGGAATCATCTGAAAACTATTACCTTAGTTTGGAATGTTATACTTAAAGGTCTGGAAATTGACTCATTTTCTACACAAAATGCTCAGGGGGAAAAAAAACACATTGGAGGAGTACAAAAGCTTTTCACCCTCAAAGGCCTGGAACCTTGTATAAAGTACAAAGAGTACAATAGTTACCCTTTGTAGTGCAGTGACATAAAGGAAGACCTGTAATACCCGAACACTTTTCGGGGTAAATCTCATCTCCCCTCAAGGACTCCACTTCTCTCATCCGGACAATTTATTTTTACATTCCTAGTCCTTTTCAGACTGTACTTGGATGGATTGAACCTCAGTGTGAAACATGCTATTTCTATATTGGCTGCAGAAGATTGCTCACAACAAGTGTGATTAATCATGTTTGGCACCAGTAGTTTGCCACCGTGTACTTTCTTTCAGCACCGAAGTTCTTTAAGGTGATCAATTGTTGCATCATGCAACTGTGAATTTTTAATTTTCCACTATTAAAGTTTAACGAATGACTTTTTTTTCCCCCAAACGGTGACAAACGTATCATCTGTAAGCAGGACATAAGTAGGGAGTGAAATCCTGACAGGTATTGTATTATCCCTCCCCTAATCTCTCGCAGGGGGTGGGGGGGTGGGGGATAAACTAGAGGCACATTTGAAGAACGTCGCCTAAGTGGTTGCTGTCACAACGCGGCTCGACTTGATTTGCTGTCGGTCAAGGATTAACATTCCGTTGAAGTTGGCAGTGGCGTGGATGCTTATGGCCACTTGGGACTGACTGCAGCACGTCACACTCGTGTCTGAGGCTTTGTCACTGTCTGCTGCCCGTTACGCGGTGAAGATGTGATTTGCATCAGCTGTTTCCATCTGCAGGCACGCCACAGTTAAGACAGAGACCTGTAAATAGCACAATCTGTCCAAGGGCAACGTTTGCTTTGCTTCTTTATCGCTTTGCTGTGAATCACAGGAGGACGTGTGGGGGATGGCTAGCCAAATGCAGAAACAATGAAGTGGAACAAATCCAACAGGCACCCACTTTATCTTGTTCCCCGGCCGCTGCCACCACCGCTGCCGCGCCTGCCTTTTCTCTGTCGTCGGTATCAACCGCTATCTTAATGAGCGCCAGCTTTCCATCGAGGACGAATGCCAGCCAGCCAGTGCGATGCATTGCAAAGCGCTCAAGGCACGTGGAGGAACCGAGCCTCCCCCGTTAGGGATGTTTTGATTGACACCAGCCTGTCAAGAGGAGAACATTCCGAAACTTTTGAAAGTCAACAAACTGCTCCAAGTGCCCTGTTGCTGAGCCGCACCTCTGATACACAGAAAACGGTGACCTTATTATTTGTCTGGTGCAGATCAGAAACAAAACAACGATGTAGCAAGCACTCTTTAAAATGTCCACAACTGACGGGCTTCAAAAGGAACCCCCAAAAGTAACAGAATAGTGCAGAGCCTTTGCACAAACGGCTCTCTGCATAATGAGCCAGCTCATCGCAATGCACGCGAGCCAGAGAAGCAGGTGAGTCCCAGAGGCGGCGTACACTTGAACAAGGGGGTGTGCTAATGGCTTTCTTGGGAAATGATAGTAACGGGTGGCAACAATCGGAAGACCCATTATGCGGTTCCATTATGATGGCGTTCCCAGCATAGAAAAGGATCCATTTCCTCAGAATTCACTGAAGAGGAAACAAAGCATGTGCGGGCCCTGAGATGACAACAATCAACCAAGCATGTTGTTTAAGATCAGCTAGTAAAAGTCTCCACATTCTGCATTTGCACTCCTGTTGTACCAGCAAACATAGGGTTTTGGACATTTTGTTTTTAACAATAGGACTTGAACGTGTCTAATGTTGCGGCTGCCAGACCTCGGAATTCATTTCTGGAAATGATTTGCTCTGAACACAGTTGAATGTAGCATGTGGACGTAAGGTAGATTTGTCGTCTCGTTTAGATTTTGGCAATCGCAGATGCTCAACTTTTTGTTTCCAAGCAAACGTCCTTGTGTCTCATCATAAGTAGCGTCTGGGTACGCCCGAGCCAACTTACACATCCAAAAGAGGAGACGTCTCACGAGCCACTACAATCTGTTTGGGAAAAGCTTTATTGTAGCCTGAGGGTTGCTATTAACAGCTGCCATTTCTCGCTGATATCTGATCAACTTTAATGAGACACTACACTCTTCATTGGGGTGGAGTGAAAGCAAATTGCCGTCGATGAGGCAGCAGAACCCACCCCTCCCGCCTGCCCGAACTTCTCTTCTCTGGAGAAGCTGTTATCTTTCGATGTTTGGAAATGTGCTAATTAAAGACAAATCAGAGGAGGATTCTTGAGTAAGTTATTACTGTGAGATTACATTTTTAAGTAACACATGCAAAACAGCCCGTCTTCATCTTCTTTTCCTGTGGTTTTCAAACACTGACCAATTTTTCAAGCAAGGTCTGATGGAAGCAAGGCTGTTTGGTGTGGATTGAGATCACGCGTGACATTCATTTTTCACAGTTGGTCCAAAGTGGTCACAGTATCAAAAGTTTTTGATAGTGGCCCCTTTTTTTTTATGATTATTAGAATGCTTTAGGATGTACTCTGTTCGTTCCTCAATCAATTTGAGGTGTGCACTCTTGACACACAGCCCACCCTGCAGGCTCCACTGGGAATATCTGCGTTAACGTTGCTCACATGACCATAGCTTGACCATCTACTTCCTGCTGGAATTGTACGCGCTTTTGGTGCAGTTTGTACGTTTATAACCAGTTCACGTCAACCAAAGTATGACTACTCCTCAGAAATAAAAACCACGATCTGGACTACCAATGTGACCAATTGTGATTTTGTTGGTACTGTTAACCTTTTTAGGGCAATTTCTAGGTTTTGCACCCCCTATCAGAAAGGAACCAAGCTCCTATTGTTGCGTTTGACTTCCTCAGACAATGAAACCATAAACTTGGCCATTATATTGACAATGAAGAGTTATGTTGGTACTTGTAACTTTTTCGTTTTAAAGCCAGCGCATATCAAACTATGAAAATGAAAAAACAGGATACGTCCCATTGGAGTGGTCAAATTGTTTGATACTGGGAACCTTTTTGTTTAATTTCTAGATTTAGAGCCCCTCCTCTTGTTAGGTTTGGTTCCTCTGATTTAAAACCCATTACCCAAACTGCCACAGTAACCGTATAAGGAGATTTTGATTGGTACTGGCAAACGTTTTGGTGCAAATTTCCAATTTAACACCAGGTTATGTGTTACTGATTTGGAACAACCTTCTCCTTGTTCAGTTTTACTTGTTCAACTTGACACCAAGGAATATTTATGACTAACCAAATATGGTGACTTCCGTTGGTATTGGGAATGGTATGGGTACAATTTTTAGATTTAGTGCCCACCTGTCAGCTTGAAAGAAGTTCCTCTCGTGAGATTTTATTTCCTTGGAAGGACACTCCACGGAAGCGCCACTCAAGATGGAATTCTGTGACCTTGGTGTTGTCTTTTTCCTCACCCCGCACTCATTTAGACATTATCCAGACCGAGTGGAAAGAAGCCAAAAAAAAAAAAAAAGCCTTGCTCGGGAGTATGGGGGTGGGGAAAGAATTCTCCTCTTCGGCAAATATACAGCAGCTCATTCTGGAGGGAATATAAAGCCCTTGGGCACGGACAACAACACACTGGAGGTTGTCGATGATGGTGGTTGAGGTGGGTGGATGGGGGAGTTGGGGGGTAGCACTTTGTCTAAATATTTATGTTGTATCTCGGCAGGCATCCGTGAAGACCCGTTCCCCCTGTGGCCAGGTACCCTTGAGAGTGGAAGGAGAGAGGGGGTATGGTGCAAGGAAATGAATGCAAATCTGTAATTATATCTCAGTGGCTGAAGATCGCCATCACTTTCATTTCCTGCCTCTCATACGTCTCACTGTGACATCTCGAGGTTGTCAAGCGACAAGCTTTTGCACCCTCGTAGGACAAAAGCGCTTTCACCCCAGCACACTTCAGCTCATTTTTACCAAGCCACTTGGGTACAAAATCATAGTTAAAGATGTCAACAAAGAAGCCAGAAGAAGTTAGGGTGCTACACCAACTGAGGCAGTCTCAGTATAGTCAAAAACACATGCTGGAGCGGTTCAGTTGCGGTGTGATACCCTGGAGCCACCTTCATCAACATTAGCCATAGTACTCGTGGCTAACAGGAGAATTCCAGATTTCACTGCACCACAATTGGAAATCTCAAAAGTGACAAGTTACAAGCGGCATGTCCAATGGATGAAACGCGTCTTTTGGTCCAACATGTTAGCAGTTCGCATCATCATCCTTACTAGTCCCCCAACATGGCACTGGTCCACGTCCATTTTCATCCATGCTCCTCCCCTTTTCCTTTTTCTTCATGGTTTTGAGCTTCCATTCGGAAAGGACCGTCAACTCCCATGGCTGTCCGGTTGTACTGCTTAACAGGCTTCTGCAATATTGTGTGGACAACGTCCTCACTGGTTAAGCTCCTGCCTGTACGATCTGACTCTGGATGTGTGCAAGGAAACGGGTGAATGGATCATTTTCTGCCGGGTACCTGGTGACTATCTCAAGCCACACTGGAGTGCAGCACAGCGGTTGCGAATCAGGTATTCGAAATTCTTTGGTCGCTGAATGCAAAAGACATCGCTGGACTTGGCCCTTCATCTTGTTTGATAGAAGTATCGCTTTGTGCTTGAATCATAAAACTTTTCTGCTCAATGAAACCAAATCGTAAAAATAAAAGCTGCACTCGAACAAAATCCCCTTTTGAATTATTACTGTGGAAACCTTGGAAAAAAACACAGAGGCTGCGTAATTACAACAGATTCATCCGTCCCCTGCGTCGCTCTCCCTCACGTTTCCACTTGACAGCTTTATTCTTCGAGACAGGAATACTGCCGGACTGCCGACTCTTTTCCTAGTTCCTGGTGACTAATTGGCATTTGCCCGAGCAACAACGGTGCATCCACTTTGACGGAACCATCAAGAAAACGCCTGCGGCCAATTGCATCTCACCCCAAGGAAGCTCACTGTCATTTTTGATTAGCCTAATTGGCGAATTTCAACGACATCCGCCCTAACGACAAGCTCCATAGGAAAGGCCAAGGTTTGACCCAATTTTCAGTCAAGTTAACATTTGTCATCAACTATAAATCTTGCCTCGCTAGTATTTTCTTCCCCAACACGTCGAGACTGCAGTGGTATAATGCCATCAGTTTTTTTTCCACAACTGATGCTGTCAACTTGGAGGTTGTTGGGGATGGAACTTAACTAATTGAGTCATTCAAGGATCAGGACTGGCAGTTTACCAGAATGGTCTCCTTCGTAATACTGTCAGGTTAAACAGCACCTCCTTGTTCTGTAATCAATTGCTTGTCACCATCAGATGGATCTAATCGGACACTCTCTTGGATATGGCACAAAAATACCTTAATGCATGTGTGTATTAAGAGAACCGATGAGTTTATATATTGCATTAACCAAGGTTATTTTGCACTCCTCCTTCTGGAAATGATTGTGATTGGTGTATTGGATTGGATAGTTTAAAAGACAAAAATGCCTGACTCCTAAATCAATATGTAATCTGCAGTAATACTAGTTTTTTGTGTTGTTGCTAAAGATAAAGAATATAATTCCTCTTATTGTTATATTGTGCATCTGCATGTGTTGCTGCACTGTTTGCATTCAAGGATCCATTTAGCTGTTGCTTATTTCCTCAGTTTTTTGGGGGTTGTAAGTTAAAGCAAACTATTTACTCAGTGACTGCTCATAATTAGGAAAACTCTCAATTCAGTACTCTCATGGGACCAGTGTCTTAACATCTAGTATTTGCAAAGTTTTGCTCTTCACATCAGATCTTAGTCTCATAACCCCTTGAGAATAGAGAAGTTCCACTGTAATCGATTTTATTTTTTTATTTTTTTTTTGTTTCTCTCGCTTAATCCCAAAGTCGATATGCAATCATAGTTGGACCTGACTGAAGGACAGCGATCTGACAATTTCTTTTTCCCGCTCGCCGTAGGTCAAGTTGTAGCAATGTCAAGTGTCGAGCTAAGCTACGCTTTGATCACGCGCTAATCTGCCCGCGGCCTGGCCTTGACGTCACGCACCACAGGCTGCCGCAGGCAGAAATCTACACCTGCCTCAACAAGCTACAGGCGCATGGAAGGACAGAAATAAGCACCTTGCCTCGTTTTGAATAAAAGAACAGTTCTAATTTGTCCAAGAGTGTGATTGAAGTGATATCAATCGATGCGGTGGAGGTGGTGAGCGGAGACTCTTTGCAGGGTTTTTATCTTGATTGCAAGTGTGCTCAGTAAACAAGGAAAATGGACCGCCAGGATGCACCGGTAGACCTTTCCTCACGACGTGTGGCGGCACGTAAACGAAACATCGAGTTATATGGTGAGAAAGCAAATAGCACACACAGCAAGTGATCCATGTGCTGCTCATGAAAGAAAGAAAGCCTTTTGTTCATTTGCTGCCGAAAAACTCTCCTCTCACGGCTTCTTTAAAAAGGTGAGTAGAGCAGCTATGAATTCCTTATACTTACAAAATATTTTTGGAATTAAAAGCACTAACATGTATAAATATTATATATATATATATATATATATATATATATATAATTTTTTTTTTGTCTAAATCTAAAATGTAAAATCCAAACAACGTCTTCCTGCATGATCGTAACTACTGTCTATAAAGTTTCATTTCATTCAATGATAATACAGTTAAGACACGGTTGCCTTAGGATAAATTTCAAAATGTAAATTTTTTATTTTTTTTTTGTCTGTATCTTGAGATGCAAGGCGAAGTCTGAGTTACGAGTGCACCCTTAGAACACCCCCACTGTGAGATGGCGGGGGTAAACTTCACAGGAACCGACCCTCATCAATTCACATTGGTTTCTTTGAGGTGGAATTTCAGTTTGTGGCGCCAATGCACCATTAAGAAGTGGGTTTGCCAACCGCCAAGAAAGCCCACAGGAGAAAAAGGAAGGATAAAACATAAGGTACAGGTTTTCTGTTTTTTTTGCTCGCATTTTCTGTTTGCGTGAAATTTGGATCGCTAATATTATTAGCAGTTTTCATACTGTACAGTAAAATTTTGATGGCCGCATTAACATTTCATTAAGTCTGCTTCTGACAGCATCTGGAAAAGAGCACTTTGTATAGAATGGTACTAATATAATTAAAATACAACATTTAGAAAGTTTAAGTCTTGAAAAAGGTCGTCTGCAAGATGAGGTGGCTCGGACAACTGATTAAGATGGTTCCTGGACGCCCCCCCAGGTGATGTGTCCCACCGGAAGGAGATGCCGGGGACGACCCAAGACCTGCTGACGAGTCTATGTATCCCAGGTGGCCTGGAAATGCCTCGGGATCCCTCAAAGAGCTGAGTGAAGTTCCTGGGGAGATGGAAGTCTGGGCTTCCCTGCTAAAGCTACTGCTCCCCGCAACCTGACCTTGGATAACTGGAAGCAAATGGATGGACTCTACTAGGTGTAGTTATACACTTTCAGACCATCAGGGGCAGCTTTGCTTGCTCGTGTGTGCAAGGTAAGTAGAAAAAGAAAACCTTTCTTCCATTTTTTTTTTTTTTTTTTTCTGGTTTCATGATTTAGAATTATTTATTCTCGTCTCTCAAGCTCCCGCCAATGAGTTTCCATTCCCCTGTGAAGGCAAACTAAATGAAGTGTGATATACACACACGTACGCAAACACAAAAAACACACACATCACAAGGGTTCCAGCTGATGGAATGGAAATGATGCCACGATTGATTTTAAAGTGATGGGAAACATGACTGTATTTTGTGGGCCATGTGTTGCCATGGGAACCCAAATGCGTAACACATCATTTACTTCTGTTGGCAGAGCACGGCCTCCAAAAGAATGCCGTCATGCTACTAAAAGAGCGTTAACGCAATGAGATTCATATGTCACCAAGGGTAAGAAAATCTTAAAGGGTTCCTGATTTGACATGTTAGCATAAAACTAAAGTGACTGAAGGAAAAGCCATGCAGTTGTTTTAAATACACAACGTACAATTTCTTTTGTTTTATGTTGTATAGTAAACCTCAACTGGGAGTGAAAAACATTTTACTCACAAGCAAATAAAAAAAAAAAAAATGGCTGGACAACGTTCTGCTCACTCATATGTCGAGGCATTGTCGTCATCTACTGCGCCTTTAACCTAAGCACCTTCGAGCCCTAGCTTTTTTGTACTTGTTTTAATGTTGAAACTGAATATGGTATTTTCTTTGTATGTCAATTGCCCATTTTTCCAAGCCGCTCATAAACTGCAAATGGGATTTCTTAATGTCACGCCATCGCCAAAATGGGGCGCCAAGCAGCACTTGCTCCATCAGTCTCTATGCAGCGCTCCCTTAGTTCCAGCTGTGTTCTTTTGCAAGGGCGTAAGAAGATCATAAACCTCTTATGAACGGATGATATTTGAGCAGCAACATGGCCGCTTGCCTACAATGCGGCCTTTAAGATTAGGACGTTACATATGAGGTCGCCGCCCTTATCAGCAAAAAAAAAAAAAAAAATGGATTCCAGAGAGCATTAGCATCATTAGTGAGGGGGTGGGGGTCTTTGTTGCGCGAGGTGGGCTTCTTTCAGGTGAGTCTATTGAGTTGCATTCAGGCTGCGCATGTAGGAGTTTGCATTCTTCGCACCTCTTGCATAACCACCACAACCACCTTTTTTTTTTTTTTTTTTAGCCACCTTTTTTTAAACATCGGCCTGCGCGGGTGTGAAAAAAAGGCTGCTAACCAATTCGCGCTAGGACCGCAAAAGTCGCGGATACAAGCAGCAGCAACAACAAAAACAATTCCCTTTTGTGAAAAGTTTCAGTTAGTTATAAGCAATATTTTAGTGTCGTTAATTGTCATCCAGGCTAACCATGTGAAGATGAATTGATTAAAAAAGAGGGCTGCAACTAGAGTAATTTTTTTTTTCGATGAATCGAACAAAGATATATTTTAATGTCCATATTTTTCTTTCAAAAGCAGAATGTTATTTAAAATTGAGTGCAGAAAATTCACAAGCATAAATTGAACTGTGGAAGAGCAACTGAAGTCAAGCATTAATGTAATTAACGACACATTGTTGATTCTATTTTTAGATCAAATAGATGGTGGCTAACTCTTCGGTGGTTTGCACATAAAGCTAAAGTGGCAGTATAAATATTTAGTCTTGTCAAAACATCGAAGACACACTGACTCGACTGCACAATAAGAGACGGGAAATTAATATCAATCATTTGTTCACAGAAAGCCACTGGTAGTTAATCTTTTCATTCCGGTAGAAATGAGGACTACTGAAATGCATTTATTGGAAACTTGATGGATGGAATCGGATAAACAGCTGGAGTTTATTCGCCGAATAAAAAAAAAAAACTGCTGCTGCGAAAGCGAATGCCTCCCTGGAAATAACTTTTCTCCTATTAAATCTATGAGGGGGAAGCCAGACCAGAGCAATCGCTTATCAAATAATCAAACACATCCACGCTGCTGTCAACTTTCCACCGCAATTGATTCTTGCAGATTAAATTCAGTGGATGTGCATTTTATTTTGATTGTATTATTTTTTTTGCTATTATCGCTTTTGTCTGAAAAATGGATTTGATCAAAGCGTGCAAACTCCCTGGAGCATACACACATTGCACTTTTTAATAAAGCATAGACAGACAGATTAGATAGGAGGCATTCCCTTTCTGCTGATGAATTGTGATCAATATGATTGATTCCTGGCGGGTCAATTTCTCACCAGATACGATTGCTTTAAAGATAAGCCCCTCCATCATAGACTTTTTGGATTATTTGCTTCAAGAATAAGAGATCCATACGTTTTAAACACTCCCAATGGTACCTGTAATGATTGGCTCGCCGGTCGTGTGTGATCTGCTCTGCGTAATGTCACGTGACCAAAGCCAGAAAACAGGTCAGTCGGCATCTTTTGTGTGGACAACCGTGACAAAGGGTTAAAGACATTTTGCAACCAAACCCGCTAAAACAAAATCTACATAGCTGCTGCTATAAACCAAATGGAGACAACTGTGTCCATCGGGGTGTCTTCGGGAATATGGGGTACCGAACCCCCTGATACGGGCTGTTCGGTCCCTGTGTGACCGCTGTCAGAGTTTGGTCCGCATTGCATTTGAAAATGGAAGGATGGAAATACAGACAACTTTGGGAAAAGAACGCGCGACAACAGATTGACAGTTGTCTTTTCCTGCCACTCAATGCGAAAATGGCGATTAAAAGATGAACACGGGAGTGCAAATTAAATTTGCCTTGTTTGTCGGATGAGAGTTTTCCGTGATGTCTTGTGGTCAGGCGACTGTCACGAGTGTGAACCATTATCTCCGCCATTCACTCACTCTTGATTTCTGTCCTCTTCGTTGTAGTAGTATTGTGCTCACGCCATTAATTTTCATCACACGTCACAGATGTTGACATTTCATTTACTCCGCTCCGCCGGGAATCACCTCAAATTAATTGTAGGCAGCTGAGAGATATGCTAAATCTTCCTAACAGGCATGCCAGTGAGGTAAATGGAAAGTGAGCGTTATGGGTTCACTCGAGATAAATTCCAAGTGAATACGGACGGTAAGGAAGTGGTTGAGGAAGGAAGCGTGCACTTCCATTTATGAAAATGGGAAAAAAAATCCCAACAGTTGCAGAGTTGCCAACGAATTATTCGGCAGCGCATCTCCAAGCTTTTTAGCACACTATTGACAGCTAGTGTGTGTGTGTGTGTGTGTGTGTGTGTGTGTGTGTGTGTGTGTATATATATATATATTCTCATTCATTCATTTTCATCCATCTCTGCTTTCTTTGATATACTTTGTATTTGCCTCAATTTATCACTGATAATAGATGTCAAGCAACACTGTCGGTCTTGAGATCTTCTGGGTAAATGTTTTATTGGCTCTGAGGTCACATTTTGATATTTTTTCAATTACGGATGCAGCCACTATGATCTCAAACAATCATTGTACCATGGCCTAGAGAAAAAAAACATGCAAAAAGTCGAAAGGTTTGAACCTGAAAACCTGAGCAACTTTGACCACCTCTGTTCAAAATGACCACGTTCTGAGGACTATAATTCTTCCAAATCTCCATGCGATTAGGATCAGTTGAACACTGCTATCAAGGTTTCAATGTTTATGGACACAAGCTATCGCTCACAAATATTACAACCTTCAAGTCTTGTTTTGGGTCAAAAAGTCTTTGTTGAGCTTCAAACACGTGGTATGACCAAGCTCCAGCCACCTACTAAATCAACATTCTTAGGATGAATCCTTCAAAGATTCACATAGATCAAGTGACAAACAGTATGCGTCACATGGGCGTCACTTGGTTGCATTTGATCTTTGCAAGCAAATTTATTTAAATAGTGCATTTCATACACAAAAAGGTTTTTAACCATTTTTTTCTTAACATTCACACTTGGTTGATATCACTTCGTTGGCAACTTATTACATTTGCATGCAGTATAATAGCTAAATGCTGCTTCATCATGGTTGCGTTGGACTCTGTGCTCCACTATTTGACCTGCGTTAGTCGATCTCAGAGCCCTACTGGGTTTATTACATTTCCATTTCTTTCGTCCGTTCGGTTCCTAAACCAATTAGTGATTTATAGACCAGTAGCAGAACTTCAAAATATATTCTAAAGCTGACTGGAAGGCATTGTAAAGACTTGGGAAAAGGAGGGATATGCGGTGACTTATGTCTTCTGGTCAGAAGCCGAGCTGCAGCATTCTGAATGAGCTGCAACTGTTTAATGCTCTTTTTGGGGAGTCCAGTCAGAAGACCATGACAGTAACTTGAGATAAAAGCATGGATGAGCTTCTCTTAACGCATGCAAGCCTTCTCTCTGGATGTGTTCTTCAGATGGTAAAAAAGCCAGTTTTAGACATTGATTTGACATCAATGTTGAAGGTTAAGTCTGGCTATATCACAACACCAAGGTTTCGGACTTGGTCTTGTTGGTTAAGACATCCAAAAAAGAACAATTTTCAGTAATCCCTCAAGGATTCCCCGAGTCAGAGTCGTGTTATTACTGGCAAAAGAGATTTGTGACAAAAGCCTAATCTTTTACAAACAGGAGCTATTTACTCAAACTGCTGGCATTTATCACCGGGGTCGTACAGTCCTGCAGCCGTTCCTCGACCATCTCGTAAAGTCACAACCATTGTTGCAGCGGAACAGGAGGC
The DNA here is from genome assembly GCF_019802595.1 of Syngnathoides biaculeatus. NCBI lineage: Eukaryota > Metazoa > Chordata > Actinopteri > Syngnathiformes > Syngnathidae > Syngnathoides > Syngnathoides biaculeatus. The sequence continues at coordinate 7,042,684 of NC_084659.1, read as the reverse complement.
AAAAAAGATCCCTCGGTTTGATACACACAAGGTCTTTAAAGTCAAAACAGAAATCTCCTGCTTCCGTACGGCCGAAATTAGCCTTATCTCCAGGAAAGGGGGCCCATCCATCAGCCGTTTCTCAGGGCTTATCAACCTGCCCGAGTCCAATCGTGCGACGATGATGTCAGGCATTCATCAAATGCTGACACCTCGCATTCTTAGACCAAGACGCCTGCCCTTTTCTGCGGCCGACAATCTGATTCCCGTCGCTAAGAAGCCAGTAAGTGTGTTCGCACATGCACCTTGTAGCAGTAGTTTTATCATCCTGCGCTACCCGCTGACTGCTTATACATTCGAGTTAGAATTTACAGAGTGATATTGATGCAGTGAATTGAAACCCACACAGAAGAGGCTTGCTTTAAATTGAATATCCCGGACACTCGCCGCTTGGATGTCTCGGCGGAGTCGGCACATTCATCTAATGCGAGCACAGTTGAAGGCTTGGAGAAGGAAGATGGGCGTGTGTGAGTCCTTTTAATTTTTTTTTTTGGGGGGTGGGGGGACTCCTGCAGCACATCATAAAATCCTTTTGGAAGACTTTGTCTTTTTCAGATGAATGAGCATGTGGGTAGCAAACTGCAGGATGCCAGCTGTGACGCTGGAACGCAACCCATCATTCCCTCTTGTATTGTCAGACGGGACATTTTTTTTTTGGGGGGGGGGGTGAACTCAATTTCCCCCAATGGAAAAATGACACAAAAACAGTGCAAATGCTTTATAAAATCTTCAGAGCCATTTTTATAGGCAAATCAAGACTGAAGTATAAGCAGGAAAGAAAACATGGCAGTAATAAAATAAAAATGCCTAATAAAAGTAAAAGAACATAAATAGAAATACACTGCAAAATACATGACCTACCAGCTAGCATAATACTTAAAGTAAAAAAAAAAAAAAAAAAAAAAAAATCTGAAACATCCACCTGCTGCTTGGATGATGGCCAAGACATTTGTGGACTTTTCTGGTGTTTAACCCTCAAAGTACGTTAAAACTGTCATTGTTCCACTCCAGCCAGATAGGCGGCAACAATAACTTGCTTGCTAACTGCCAAATAAAATAATGCTGAATAAATCTAGCATCCCTCATAATTGACTTCCTGCAACAGTTAAAATATTCATGGTGGGGAACACATTGTTACAAGTTTTATGTTGTTGGTCCATGCATCAAGCCTCGACAAGAGAATTTTCTTGCATAGAAGAACGAATAAAACAGTTTCACTCAAAGTCGTCAGTTGCTGTTGTTCCACTCCAGTTATATAGGTGGTGGTAATACCTTTTGTGAACTGTTACTCAATTCCAAAATAAGTGGAAAAAAAAAATACTTTATCTTCCACTCATCGTATTCTGATTTTGTGATGTAATGTTTAGGTAGAAATGCATATAACCAGATCTTCAACTGTCGTAAGTGGTGCTTGTTCCACTCCAGTTCTATAGAGCTCGTGCACGTGACGTCACCATTGTTTGCGACGCCATTTTGTCGGCCAAACAAAGTTTGCTCGGCAATGTGGGAGTCGCTGTATTGGAGCAGATATTTCACAATGCCCGAGACCTGTTGTGCCGTTGGTTGTCACAATAGATGAGACAGTTCTTCAAAGAGATCATTCTATAAAATACCATCTGAAAAGGCCAGGAAAGATTGATGCATTTCGGCAATTAAACAGGATCGATGGTGCCCAACGAAATACGCCTGTGTAGCGATCATTTCATTTCAGGTAGGAATTATTTTTCTCAATCTCAAATTATTCACAAATATTCATAATGCCAAGTTGACTAGTTTGAGAACAATGCGTATTTAAAAAAATCTAATAAACAGTCTGTCGCAGAAAGGCTTACGAAGGTTAACGTGTGGCAGCAATACGCTTCTGTGTACGGAGGGGACGACTCCCTGTCCAAAATGTTCTTTTTTCCCCCAATCATAGTTAATAAATGTGAGTTTGTGTAAAACCACGGGTCATTTAAGTTATTTGTATTGAAAAATTCTGAGTGCGTCCATCACTATCTGGGATTTATTCCTGATTTAGAACAAATCCAGCAACAGAGTATTTTTATGCGTCCAGACTTTGTTACGCTTCCAAACTCTTCTGTGTAAATCTCGATGACTCACCAGATACATGTCTATATCCAGTTGTCCAAGAGGGGGAAGCGAAATAACAGTCAAATTTCTTATTGGCGAAAACATCGACACCGGCATTAAATATGGGTACTCTGTGCCAAGTGTCTCATTTTTCCACATACCTTCGTTTATCATCACCTTCTAAATTTTTAACGGTATCAGACAAAACTCTGGGTGTTGTGCTAAAAGACCTTTTTGCGTGTCGTCTCCAACCGACTTAGCATTGAACAGTGCTTTGCTAGACTGGCAATATGGCCAGTCACGTGATTTCGGTGACGTAGGTGCACGAGCTCTAGGTCCAGTTGTCCAAAACAGGGAAGTGAAATAACAGTCAAATTTCTTATCGGCGAAAACATCGAGGATCCTCTATGCCAAGTGTCTCGAATTTTTTCACGTACCGAAGTTTATTATCACCTAAATGTTTTAACGGTATTGGACAAAACTCTGGGTGTTGTACTAAAAGACCTGTTTTTGTTTCGTCTCAACGGAATTAACTTTGAACATTGCTTTGTTTGACCGGCAATATGGTGGCGTAAACAAAAAATCAAAAAAATTTTATGATATAGGTGCACAATCTCTATAGGTGTCGGCAATGCCGTTTATTAGCTACTTGCCAAGTGCTAATAGAGATATGGTAATATAATGATATAATAATTCTGCATAATAAAAAATACTCAATCTTCAACAAAATTCTAAGGATTCATTTTGTGAGGAATTAGTTTCTGCACGAAAACCCATTGCAGGAAAATGAATACAACAAAAAAATATTTAGTTGCCTTTCATTTTCCGATGGTTGCCTTACTGGTACATAGCTGCCATCTTGAGTTGCCGATAAGTCACGCATAAAATTAAATTGTTGCCCACACAGCGAGTAGCTCCGACACGTATGCAAATTTTAAGTGTCCGTCGGCGAAACCTTTTTGCCTTCGCCGTGGAAGATTACAGCGAGCTCTGTAGCGGCTTTTACGGCTCTAATGATGATAGCTGTGATGAATGGTAATGATGCGAGAGTGTGTCCTCGTCATGCACCCTCGACAGGCTTTCGTTGCCACCCTTTATCCCGCCGCAGACCAGTACAATGCGCCCGTAATTCATACGACAGCGCTGCTCATGTTCTTTCTTGTAACCCCGCAGTGGAATTACATTAGCGAGCCGTCCTCTTTGTTGAGATTCCGGAAGATTCAGGCTCATTTGCCCCTGGCAGATAATTGCAGTTTTTGTACCAATGGATGATTACAAATTAAATGTATCTACAGCAACAGCTTTGCTGACTCAAACATTTTGTGGGACGTTGTACTATTTTTATATTAAATTGAGAGAAGTAAAACATTTTTTTTCCCTCCCCAAAAATAGTGAGTCCTGCACTTCATAATGGATAACTTGCTGTATTAAAAATGACTGATTTGTCACTTAAACCCTTGCTAGTTTTTTCTGTCATTTATATATCATCTTTTTGGGTGTGTGTGTGTGTGTGGGGGGGGGGGGGGGACTTTTTATGCAGAACACTTAGACACAGCTTTAAATGTTTACAATAAAGATCAAAATACTAAATAAAAATGAAATATATTTTTGCCTACATTTGCTTTTATGCACATATACTATACAGTATTTGTACCAAGTTTCCCACTGCTACAATACATATACTGTAACAGTATATGTATACTGTAATGTTTTTTCTTGGACATACTTTATAAATTAAGTATAAAAAAATAATTTTAAAAATTAAATTAACAAACCATCCAACATTGTAAAAAGAGTGAATAAATACATTAAAATTAATAGATTAAAATAATAAACTAAGTCAATTAAAATGCAGTGGACAATTTTATTTATTTATTTTTTTTTTTTCCCCCCCGTTATGTGGCTTACTGTGAGCTAGTTTTATTACAAGTTCAAACAGCCAGACAGTTAGCAGGCAGACCTGACCTCTATTGAAACTTAACATTGCTCCGGGATATAAGCTCGGCGTGTTTCGTGGTTGTTTTGCAGCACAGGCATGTTCAATACCCATACAATCGAGCAACAACGATCCAAAATTTTACACGGCTGAGTTGCATTAATCAGCGAGTCCCAATAACGTGGTTCGGCGCTCCCGCACCTCTCCCCGCGTCTTCATACGACGGCCCAATCTATACGACATGCATAATTCATCTTTGCGATACCACCGCCATAAATAGATTTATCATCACGCACGAAGCGAACGCCAGAGTGTGAATAAATGTTGAAGGGACACCATCCATCTCCTGGCCAACACACAAGTGGATTTAGTGGCCTCCATGATTAATGCAGAGTGAGTAAGTGAGTGAGACAAAGGCCTGGTGCATCACATGTTGCTATCAAAGAGATATTTGTAGGTGCAGATGCTGTCGGCTGGCCACTCACAACACACACACACACACACACTGAATCAATGGCCTGCTTTCAGCAATTATTGTTTGCTTTAGCTCATTATTCCGCAGCTAGCCAAGAAGGACCTGGCCGTAATTGGCGGTTGCCTGAACAGCGCCACCTGTTGTGATGCCGGGAGCGCGGAGGTCAAGAGTGTCCTCCTCTAATTGTCTCACGTGTGATCCAAAGACGGACACCGCCGGCAGGCGTTCGTCGCCACGTTTCGTGCGTTGACATTTAGCGGCTAATTATCAGTATGACCAGTCACAGGTGCCTCTGTTATACGCAAGTGCTCATCCACCTGAGAGAATCCCAGAGATCCGCCGGTGATTAAAAGAATATTAGCATGTCAGAGAATTTCATAGGAGCCGTGCTCAGTGTGTGGACGCACATAAATCCGCCTCCTGTTTCGCCTGTATTCTGATTAGGGGACAAATGGAGGCAACAAATAGAGCAGTCGAGCTACAAAGTTATAATTACAAACAGTCATGACTTGTTGCAACGTTTCCATGAAAATGTAGTCAGATTTTGTTTAAAAATTGACTAAACAACAAAACCAAAATTTGCAATATGATTACAAGATGACTAAGGCACAACTGCAAAGTTGTTGTAAGAACCTTGCCATATTGTTGGAGAATTTAGTTTCACTGTGCGAGTTAAATGCTCTCAGATGATTTACATTTTGATGCACAAGTGTCACCTTCAACTTGATTGTGTTGAGAATGAATTAAGTGAACAACGACAAAGTTTGCAGTCAGAATCTTACCAGATTGTGAAACTTCAGTTGGAGTTTATTGAAAGATGGACTATACTTAGTGGTAAGATGACAGATTTTGTATCTATCGGGTCATTACAGTTCCTTGCAAGAATTCAAATTCTGTTGGATTTTGTACAAAAATTGGCTGCAATTAGTATCAAAAACAAATAAACCATTGGCACCTTAAACACTAAGGTCGCAAGTTTTTCCCATTTGCAAGATGGCACATTCAAAGTTAATTGGCTGGGGTGCAGTTGACGGAGCAGGGACAAGGACACCACATTGGACACAGGCAGTCGATTTATAAAAAAAATAGAAATACAATATCTTGTTGCTGCTTATTCAAATTGTCTGTCAAACACCCCAAAACACATACTTCATTTCCTGTTTATCTTTACATTTTCCATCTTGAGACGCGTAGGACTTAAACACTCGGTAAGGGTATCTTGATTAGGGCTTGCCTGCGCAATTTCCTCACAGATTATTGTGATGGATTCGCAAAGAATATCAATCAAAGCGAGTCTGCTTCTTCAAAATGGCTTTCATTAACAGTCAAACTCTTTTGTTCTCGTCTCGCACTCAAGGGCAATGGTGCTGACTCTCACAAAGAATAAGTTTGTTTCCTGTCCCTGCAGCAACAGAAAGGAGTCCTGTACACAAGACAAGTAAAAATGGGGAAAGTTTGTGTCAAAGTGAAATCGGCTTCAAAAACACCATGTAAACAGCTCAAATGACACTGCTACAAAATGTTGACATGTAGACAAAAATGCCATTGGTTATGAAATACTGTCATATAAACAAATTACACGGCTTGAAAAGGCTGCCATGTGGAAAAAAATGACACCCACTCAAAACCTGTCATATAAATGAACACGCAAAGCATCACTTCAAAACTACGCCATGAAACAAATGTCCAAAACAGCATAAAGTCAAGATGTTTTGTCAATAACTGACATCAGTTCAAAACAATTATCAGAACAAAATGCAGTCTTTTGAACAGTTAAATTAATCAGTTAAAATGCTACTGTGTAAAAAAGCAAAAAAAAAAAAAAAAAAAAATGTCATGTAAAGCAACAGTGTCATCTCAATGGTTTAGAGCAAAACCTCTCATCGACAAATGATAACAGATTGGAATGCTGTCTCGTAAGGCATTTCAAAATGCTCTCAAAAATAAACTACCAGATTAAAACCATCAAATAACATCAAATCCTGTCATCAAAGTCGGTGACAACAGAAAAATGTCATCACAGCAGTTCAAAACGCTATCACTTAAAAAATGACATGACCTCAAAATGCTTTTATGTAAAGAGTCTAAAATTGATTCTCATGTTAATTTACACGGTCACATAAACATAACATCAAGAAACTCACACAAACGACATCAGTCGTGAACAAACAGGTCGAGAAGTTGCCATGTCAACAAACGACAGCAGATAAAAGCACGGTGTAAGAATAACGCCATCAGATCTCTCCAATGTGATGTCAGATTAACAACATCGGCTCAAATTGCTGTCACGTAGACGGCTTCAGATCAAAACACTGCCACAGGGACCATTTTTCCGCTGTGATCTGTTTCAACATCATGACGAGCCTGGTCGTGGCAGCGGGCAATTTTGCCTGATCTACAATACGTTCACGTGAGCAGTGGAAAGGTGGCGACGGCGTACAATCCCTGTTGTTTACATGTGGGACTACTTTGAGGAGCTACTGTGCGGCGCTAAAAAAAAATACCCAACTTATTTCAGCTTGCCCTGATTGATGGCTGCGTGCGCAAATGAGTCAGGTGTGCTCCGCGGGTGCATCCTGTCTGTTGGTGGCGATAGGGATAACGTGTCGGACCGGGCCTTCTCCATCTCGTCACTTTAAGCGCGATCAATAGTGCTTCCCTGACCAAGCGTTCTTCTTCTTCGAAGGCCGCGATCGATAACCCAGTAACTGAGGGGGGAGGCTCCGCGGCATCAAACACTGTGTACACACTACACGTGTAGATACTTTCAAAAACACTTAAAAAACAACACCTGACCAATCTTGAATAGCCAAATCAACAGGTTGTTCCTTAACCTCAACTGTATTTAACCAAAAGCCCACTTGAGCCAATCCCGAGCCCGAAGAAAGAGAGCGTCACTAAATCTAAACCTGATGAAAAGCTGACACCACATAGTGTGACTTTTCAGTCTATTTCTCATGTCAAATTATTCAAAATGAGATTCTTGCTGAATTTCTGTGTATTGAGCTTCGTGATCAGAAGCACAATTGTTGAATGTCATTCAGAACAAAGGTTGCAAAACAACCTCGTGTGAGTCACATGACTAATACGTTGATTATATATCTGATTTACACGATTTACCATTCAACCCCCTCGTGATCGCAAACATGCAGTTGTTCGTCAGACACCAAAAGGCATGAAAAACAACTGACGATTCACCAGTTCTGAAGCCGTATCGAGTATTGAAATGCTTTATGATCACCAATCACGTTTTCAGCATCAAATGAAACAAGGCATGCAAAATAATCTTAGGGGAACAAGTAACATCCTGATTCACCATGTCTCAAGGCAAAGAAATCATTTTTGGCTCCACAATTTAATGTTGAGCCTTTTTGTGATGACAAACATACAATTGTTCAATTATACAAGCAAGCCTGTGGCCAGGGTGTCTTTTTAAACGAGTGTGCTTTAATTTTTTTTTTTTTTTTTAAAAGCGCATATATGGATGCCTGCAGGGAAGCGGCGCACATCTTATGATCGTTTTAATTGCCCGGGGGATGTCGCTCATTCATGCATATTTGACACTTTTAGCCGCACGCTCGCGCCCCGTCTCACAGCTAATGGATGCTGTGTGGTGCTGCGCTGCATACGGATCAGCCCCCCCCCCCCCCACCCCCCATCCCATCCCATCCGTCCCTCAACCACTGCCGCTGCTCCACCTCACCATAATGGCAACTGAGAGCCCTCGACGCCGGTGTCGAGGCATCAAACAACGGGCCACAAGTGTGTTCAATGGTGGTTGATAAGGTGAAAAGTGGCCCCCCAAGTGTGAGCTGATTGGATGCTCCATCCTCTCATGGCCACCATGACGCATGTTCACGCACACGATGTCAAACGGGATGCGTTCAATGACATTTTAAACGCATTTAAAGCCAAACAAAGGACCACGGGGTCAAAAACACTCACCAGAAGCAGGGCCACGCTTGTGTGACCGCATTCGGTCATTTGCTGTGAGGAAACTGATTTCTCCCAACAAATCCGAAAAGACAATAAATGTGAGGAATGTGTTCAGTACGAGCCTTGCGACTGATCTGATTGGCTCAGGAACCATCACGTTCTGGGACCACATTCTGCTTTGACTTGACCTCAAAATTGTGTTTGCTCCTCAGTAAAGATCACCACTTTGCATTCGTTACCTGACACGATCTCTTCCTTCTTAGCGATTAACCTCTCGCTCCAGTGGCTCTGTAAAAAGAAAGAAAAGGAAAACATTTCACTCTCGTCGAGAGGCTCAAGGTCTTTACAAGCTAGACGCGCGCACTGCAGTAAGAATAAGAAAAGCGACTACCGAAAGCAAAAGGCGGCACGGTCATTGGCATTTTCCTTGATGAGAACGCATGCATAGAGAATTCGTTTGTGCTAATGGATGCTACCTGCTAGGATGAGTGGAGCGCTGCATTATGTAAACGTAGCATGTCCAAATTCAACGAGGCCAACAGAACTGTCACTTCAAACTGACTGATGGTTTCGGTCCTGTGGGGATCGATACTTACAGGTCCAGCAGGGCTGGTTTTGCATTCTGGAAGGTGTGTTCAGACATGACTGGACTCCAAGCGGGCCAAAAGGGAAGCAAGGGTCGGGCATTCCTCCGGCTTCGTCGTGATTCGCCATGGTCACTGTGCAGGGAAAGCCGTAACGTTAGCATTGGCATCAAAGACCAACTAAAAGAACAATATATCCCTGCACAGTTTTTCAAGGAGATCGTCCCGTTACTTATTTTATAGCTAATCTTATTTATGCATTTTTAGAAGCTGTTGTATTTACTGTTACTGTACTGTAGTTTTTTTTTTCTTTTTTTTATAATTTCCCACTTCTCTGTCTCGACCTTGTTGCTTAAGAGATCTTTTTGACCAAAACACCATATTTTCTTCATTTGAGGGATTTCTAAAATCGAATAAAAGGTTATAACAATAGCAATAATGTCAGGAAGATAAGGGAATATTGTATGTTTGTCTGCTGAGTAGATGGTCTCTCTGATAACAGCCTTTGACGTTGTTTTGACTCATCACACAGCCGAAATGGCGTCTCATTGTTTTGAAATGAAACTGCTGCAGCTGGTATTTATTTATTTATTTTTTTTAATGATGTCCGCTATTCCAGGAGATTTATGGTGAAAATGTGCCTAATGATCATTGCTTCTGCTGCTCTAATTCATTTATGATTGTTGCCTAATTGTCACCACTTATTTTTGCGTTTGGAGAACGCTAAGATTGAAGATACAAGCTTTGCGGATCTCACCGGAAGTGCTATAGGCGATGAGATCAAATTCACAATGTCTGCTAATAACGTCCGTCAGGGTTTTAAAAGAGCATTTGCAGGCTGACCCGAGCCACCTGTGCTTATCCGCACTCCCATCACCTTCATCTCCCAGGATTACCTTTCACCCCTCGGGGGGGGAGGGTGACAAAGAAGCGAGGGGAAAAGGGCGAACCTTCTCATACAGTAAATCTGCCGGTCTCGCCACTGAGTGTGTTGTCTGAGCTCACACCAACCGATTCAAAACGTCTTGTGAAAAGGATGCTTCTTGGCAACACGTTATGATGACAATTTAGTTGAAAAACCGAAACAGGCACCCCGGTGAATGACTGGTTAGTATATCTGCCTCGCAGTTCTGAAGACCTGAGTTTCGCCTGTGTGGAATTTGCATGCTCTCCCCATCCCTGTATGGATTTTCTTCGGGCACTCCGGTTTCCACTCACATCCCAAACACATGCGTAGTGGGTTTATTGAAGACTGTAAAATGCCCTAGGTATGAATGTGTGTCCAAATGGTTGTTTATCTCTATTTACCCTGTGATTGGGTGTCGACTGGTTCAGGTTGTCTGTATCCCCGCTTCTCGTCCCAAGTCAGCTGAGATAGGCTCAAGCACTCCCGCAAGCCTTGTAAGGATAAGTGGTTGAGAAAATGGATGGATGAATGGTTTGGTTCCTATCCGTGTGAATATCGGGGGTCCTCTGTGTATCATATTCTCTTTGGTCTGTACAGTCCCTCCAACAGAAGGCAATTTGAGTTGACTTTTGAGTAAAGTTTGACATTTATTTGCATAAGAAGCTCAAACTAGCGGAGGGAAACCTTTTGCGGGAATAGGAACACTTGTTTTCAGTGGCTAATTGAGTTTTGTGGTGGAACAGCTGCGACGAGGCACATTTATAAGGTACTTGCATACAGAATAAGACTCTGCCGAGCTGACACGAGAACCACTGCTGATTGCATGACGATTAACTTAGCTTCCTGAATTGTTTTTTTGTGTGTATTCATATATATTTGGCAAGTTTTGTTGTTCTAGAAATGCTCGGCAAACGTCAGGGTGGCTCCAGGGCCGGTTCTGTGATTTTGTGGCATGATTGGTAAGAACCTGGAGCCAGTCAGGTGACTTGAATGGTATCTAAACACGAGAAGTGCTGTTGTTTTCATTAAGGCAAAATGTGAGCATAAATATAAAAATTTTAAAACAAATACAAAAATGGGAGGAAATAATGACTACTCGTAACTTTACAGTCTTCAGATGTCTTTTGTGATCATCACTATGAAATCATTTTTAAATGATCCAAGTTGTAAAACAATGAACTGCAAGTTTGCATGAAAGATTAAGTGCAAAATGTAATTCTATGCACATAGAAATATACACTGATAAAATGATTAAATAGAAGGTGGAAAATTGAACTCTATTTGTCACACTTTTTGATTCAATTAAGAAATTCTCTGGTCATTATGCTGCTTCTTTTCCTGTGTGAACCTTGGCAACATAGGGGCAGAATAATAGACATACAGATATACTTGGCGATACGTGGTCAGTAAGATGCAGTAAGATTAGTCATTCTTTGCAGAGGACGAATAATTTATGCCTGTATTATGTCATCTGTCCATGTTGCTCCACGTTTTTTCAAATGTGCTGCTTAACACCACTAAATTGAATCTGCGTGTTAGTATTAGAATTAAGATAGCCGACTTAAAGGCGAAGATATGTAGTTGTTTTCAAGTGAAATTCTCTGATGCTTAGTTCGACAACCTTTAAGAGTTTGCCCAACCAGTCTACATATGTTTGTGGACTTGAAGCCATTTAACAGTGTTCCTTGGTGAGTCCTGTGAGGGGTTCTTTGGGAATATGGGGTATGATGTTTTGTCCCGTATGAGTGGTGTCAGAATTGTGTCTGCATTGCCGGCAATAAGTTGGGCTCATTTCCGGTGAGAGTTGGACTCCGCCAAGGCTGCCCTTTATCACCGATTTTGTCCATAACGTTTAAGGACAGAATTTCTGGGCACAGCCAAGGTGTAGAGGGTGTCTGGTTTGGTGGCCTGAGCATCGCATCTCTGCTCTTTCCAGATGATGTGGTTCTGTTGGCTTCATCAAGCCGTGATCTACAACTCTCACTGGAGTGGTTCACAGCTGAGTGTGAAGCGGGTGGGATGAGTATCTTGTTCTGAAGTGAGGGAAGAATGGAGCGGGATATCGACGGGGGAGTCGGTGCACTGTCTGCAGTGATGCGGACTTTGTAGTGGTCTGTTGTTGTAAAGAGGGAGTTAAGTTAATAGGCGAAGCTTTCAATTTACCAGTAGATCTACGTTACTACCCTCACCTATGAAAGAACGAGATCCCAGATACAAGAGGCTGAAATGAGTTTCCTGCGCAGGGTGTCCGCGGTCCCTCTTAGAGATAGGGTGACAAGCTCGGTTACCCGGGAGGGGCTCAGTGCCTCTCGAATTTCTCCCTGGTGAGGTGTTCCGGCCATGTCCCACTGGAAGTAGACCCCAGAGAAAACCCAGGACACGCTGGAGAGATTGTCTCTTGGCTGGCCTGGGAAATGCCTTGGAATCCTTCCGGAAGACCCAGATGAAGTGCCTGGGTAAAGGGGAGTCCGGATATCCCTGCTGAAGCTACTGCTCCTGCGACCTGACCCGGAAAAGCGGCAGGAGATTGTAGGATGGATGGATAAATGTAAGATGCACAGTTGTGCAGTTACAAAGATTGGATTTGATTTAATTATTTAGGGCTGCAGTTTTATATTAGTTTATTTGTTATTTTATTTCATTTTGCATGTAATTTAATTTTGTTCACGTTCTCAATTTTCTTTTGTCACCGTTGCTCGGGCTACATTATCAGAGCAAAAAGGAAACCAAACCTCCTGGAGTTAAACCTGCGGTATAATCCAATCAAGTTTAAACCCTGTCAGAGTTGTATTAAAGCCTCAAATTCAGATTAGTGGAGTTCAGTCTTTAAGCCTTTTTAAAATGAACATTTTCTGAGCATCTTGGTTGGGATTCTTCTTAAGCAGTCACTCACTTCTCTCTCTGCTGTGTTTAATTGTCACAAACCTCCTGCAACGTGTGTGATTAGTCACTACAATGAATCATTGCAGTGAATCAATTTTAGTAGTGGGCTGCGCATTTGATACCTGGGCCTTTATTGGGGATTTAATCAACCTCTTTGTACCACCACTATCGCGGTGCAATTGTAGAAACCATCAATACTGTTCAAAAAGCCATTACAACGGCACAGGCACACATCATCTGAATCAGTTCACAATATTTATCTGTTAACACCACGAAAACCTTTAAAAAAAAAAAAAAATCATACTCACCAGAGAAGCTCTTTATTAAACGTATTTATGTCTGCAAAGTTTTTCAGACGTGTTTTCTTTAGTTGTAACGTTTGTGCTCTGACCGGCCGATTGGAGTACGGAAAATGCTGACATCATTGAATGCGAAATCCCATTGCTAATCATTTTAAATGACATGGGCAAGCACTCGTGATTCTGAGGGTTTAGGACAGATTACATTGACATTGGGGAAACACGGGCGCTCAACTCTTATTGGACGAAAAAAAAAAAATGTAATTTACAAGTACTGGAAGCAGTCCAACCAAGGGAAGCACTGAAATGAACAGAATATTGCTGTAAATAACCACATGGGGCGGTATTAACGTGATTGTTTCACTATTAGGGGCTATAGTCCAGTTGATTAAACGAAGCGCCGTTAATCCGAACAGGAAGCTCACATCATTATTCCCGCGTCGTTCCGTGCAGATGTTGACACTAACGTCTGATTATCCTGTCTTAATCCCATGTGTGGATTACAGCGTTGCATCTTTTCGAGCTGTGTAAAGCTTGTTGGGGGGGGGGGGGGGGGGGGGGAGGCAATATGTCCTGCCAATTAGCGTTGGAGTGGGCGTGAAAGAAAAAGAAGTGACACATATACAGCCGTGCAATGCATCCCGAGAGCTGGATTCCGACATTTTGGTCATCCCAGTGCAAATGCACAAAGATTTTTTTTTTCTTTCCTCTGCACAACCTTTATCTCGATGTCTACTTTTTGAGCTCAAATCTTATTAATCCCACTTCAAGACATTCCATCTTTGGAAAATATGATGTAATAGCGCTTAACAGATTTCGGTCGACACATCGATGTTCAAATGCCATTTTTTTTTTTTGTGTGATGTGAAAACAATGACATCAGAAATTCATTTCAAATTGTTTCCCTTATTAATCAGATTTACAGTATAACCTCTTCAGATGAATGGAATGTATATTTTATTACATTTTTAGGGAGAGAGAAATAAACAACTGATGTGGTTCCGCAGGTGCACACTATCGAAGAACTGATGTAGCCGTTTACCTCTGATTAACACTAAGCAAAGAACAGATCTTCCAGGAGGCTTTTCCTGTCATTCTTCTGGTTTGCTTTCTCGCAGAAACCTGGAGGTTTTGTGCAGTCACTATTGTTTTCTACCGTTAATAGCATCTTCTCAAAGGCCCAATTTCTACTTTAATTAAAACAGCCCCGAATAAAATTGATCTGTTCTAGTTTTTAGCACCTGACATTTTTTGCTTTCTAACCAAAGCTTGGTGTTGTACTAACACTGACTGCCGTTTCGAACTGTTGATAATTCCTTCCACATTGTTGAATGCCGCATTTCCTGCTGAAGAATCGCCAAAACACGACACTTCCACCACCATTTTTCACTGTCGGTATGGCGTGGGTTTGGTGTGGTTTTCGTGACCAAAGCGTTGAAGTATGTAGGTAACAATTGATCAAGCCACTAGTGTCACCTTGCTCTGCTTGTAGAATGTTTTTCAGCCATCTAGTACGCTCTATCAATCAGGTGGGAGAACAAGGCAGTCTTGCGTTTCCCATTTATTTTACACACTTTTCCCGCGCCATTGATCGCAGGGACCAATGCGATGTAAGCAGAAGGAGCTTTCATCTTCCAGTCACCTATTGTTGAAACCCATGAGTGGGTCGGGATCAGCTGGGATTACCAAACAGCTCGGCGGCGGCGGCTTGTTGCCAAATGAGACTGAGGCAAAAGCACCGATATCGACTCACTCGGGGGTCAAGCGTGTCAGGCGGTCTTAATTGTTTCACGTGTTACAAATGCTCCCATCAGTCTTTGTCAATCACAAACTTGACACGGGTGGAATTTTAATGGCTGCTTTATTGGCTCATAATGACTGGTAATTAGTGCTTCATTAGTGGGGTAAAGGTCAACCTGTTTCCCATTGACCCAGACCGTGCGGGCAGAAAACTTTCAGCAGATGCGGGTCATTTCCATTCCTGAACACAGCTTGAATCGAGGTTGATTCATAAATATTCATTTTTACCAGGTAGCGCCCCGTTCAATCAATTATT